>NC_044551.1:52753882-53068654 GCF_007565055.1 Rhinopithecus roxellana | reverse complement strand
AAAGTTGGAAGCAAATAGCTCTTTCCCTTTTGTGAAATTAAGTTCCATTTTTAAAGTGTTATTTACTATTTGCTCAAATTTTGGCTTTTGGACATTAGCCTATTTTCTTGGGTGATAAGTGCTATGAATGGAAAGAAACTGTATAATTTCTAGATCAAGGAAAGACATTATCTTTTTTGGCGATAAAATTTGTAATTTTACTGTATTTAGAGAGTTTCAATAAAAGGGAAGCAATAAGAGAAGATAATTTAAGGGGATTAATAATTTTTCAAATGCCAGAGGCCAAATTATAATCAAGTTTTTATACATTTAGTTAATTAATACTTGGAAACAGGCTTAATTTAGGTGGAATATAGAGCACTTTTAATAGGTTAGACACATGTAATTTCCTCTAGTACCTATAATCATCTTGATGCATAATTTGCATGGATTAGGATGAAGATAAATGATCTGGAAAAGCATTACAATTCCAAAAATCTTGTTAAATGTTTCTACCAATATTCAAGTTTCATGAAGAGCACTCGAGTTTCTTACTTCATTTTTAAAAGCCTTATATAATAATTTATCAATAAGACTAAGTATAATTGATGTTAATATATTTAATAGCAATAATCTACTTGTTATTTAGAGAAGGCATTATTGAGATAAAAATAAATTTCTTTGCAGAAAACCAGGTTCCATTGTATTCAACAATACAATGGAAGAAAACAAAGCTCAGTTGTTGTGTTTAAAAAATATGCATGCAGTTGATAGCATAAGATTTGTTCAAGGGCGATTAAAATGTGTGTTAAGCCAATAGGATCTCACTCATCATGAATGGCACTAAGCAATTCGTGAGAGATTTACCCTGATGTTCCAATTACCTCCTACCAGGCCTCACCTCCAATGCTGGAAATCACATTTCAACGTGAGATTTGGAGGGGACAAACATCCTAACTGTCATATGTGTCCGTGTGAAGAGACCACCAAACAGGCTTTGTGTGAGCAATAAAGCTTTTTAATCACCTGAGGGCAGGCGGGCTGAGTGTGAAAAGAGTCAGTGAAGGGAGATAAGGGTGGGGCCCTTTTATAGGATTTGGGTAGGTAAAGGAAAATTACAGTCAAAGAGGGGGTTTGTTCTCTGGTGGGCAGGAGTGGGATTCACAAGGTGCTCAGTGGGGGAGCTTTTTGAGCCAGGATGAGCCAGGAAAAGGAATTTCACAAGGTAATGTCATCACTTAAGGCAAGGATCGGCCATTTTCACTTCTTTTGTGATTCTTCAGTTACTTCAGGCCATCTGGGCATATTCGTGCAAGTCACAGGGGATGCCATGGCTTGGCTTGGGCTCAGAGGCCTGACACTTACCATATCAAATGTTTGTAACATTAAATGTTTTAAAGTAACATTAAATGTTTTAGAATGCCCTGGGAGAGTTATGTACTTGTAATATTTGGACTGGTCTCCAATTTTGGAGTCAGAAATGTTAGCTAATGTGTTGTCTAATTCAGAGACTACCTAAAAGAGTTATTTTTACTGGGTTGAGTTCTGGAAGGTTCCATCTGAGGAATAAACTACTCTCTATTATATTCACCATAGTATTTCCTCACTGTAGGGAGTGAAATTCTCATCATATTCTGTGATGTTTTTAATTCCTCTTTCTCTTTGGCATTTTAATAAAAACTAAGAACGCCTTTAAGAAATATCTATCCTATTATTATGTTTCTATCTTAACCATAAAAATCTTGTTTTTTAAAAACACTTTTAAAATAATAGCTTTAATCCATTTTATACTTCTGCATCTTCTATTCCTTGCCCCAAATTTAACCATGTGCCCAAATTTGCTTCTTCTCAAAAGTTGACCATTTATTTCTTCATCTAACAACTGGCATAGAATTAAACTGCTCTTCATTTGAACTCACAATTCTTCCTTTCTCAAAATTTTCAACTATACTTCTCCCTCTCTCCCTTACTTGCCAGGATTAAACTCTGATGCCACATTATGTTATGGCAATAAAAACTTCAAACTAAAATGTAAACTCTTTTTCTGTTAGCTACTTCCTTTCAGTAAGCAGAAAAGAGAGGGAAAAGTGACAAATAAGCAGTGCTCAGACAGAAATCTCCACATTCTCATCTTCTTTCTGCATGCCAAATTATGGAAAAGATTCAGTTTACTTTAGATGTTGGGAGTGTAGTCTCTATGTCTCAAGAATGCAGCAAGACCTTGATAAAATTTGGAGGAGGAAGCATCACAATGATAGCACAAACGTTTTCAGGAGGAGCCCATGGTGTGGAGTGTCAAGGTGTTCCGCCTGGCATTCTGTAACTGCATGCTACTTCTCTTTTCGTGTGGAGCCACCATGGCTTCCCTCTGACCCTGACTGGTGTTCAATGCAGAAAACTCCATTGTCTTCTGTCGAGATCATAAACTGAGCTTGTCTGTCTGTCTAGCTTCTCTGTTACCTCTCTTTTGCCATGAATATTTTATTTACAAGATTCTGCCGGCAGAATGGATGCTTTTCTTTTATAGGCTAGATCCAGCTAATGTAGGTATCTTACATTCTGGGAGAGGAGTTTCAATGCTGCTCAATTTGCATTCTGTTATTATGGTTCTGATCCATAAAAATAGGTTTTTATAAAAAAAGGAAATGGTATATAAAGGATGGCTTGAAATTGCATGGGTTCTCAAACACATGTATTCATCTGCCTTCAAAACAACTAGTTAGGAACTTAGGGCAGTTAGGTGAGACATGCCTTCCTCTTTTGTCTCTGTCCTTGGTCACTCAAAGCCATCCTTTCCCCAGTAGCCTCTCTGAGAGATAATTACCTCTCTCACACTGATTCAGCAAGGTTTAGGCCTATGAGGCTCTCCCAATAAAAACCCAGAATAATGAATGCAGAATGTACAGAGTTGTATTTAATGCACTATCAAATATGAAACATTTGAATAATTAGAAATATTAGCTGGACTTTATGAAATTGCTACTTTTGTAGGTCAAAATTGCCCAAATACCAATAATTTCATACAGCTTAAATTAATAGATCAAACATGAAATCACTCTTTAGAGTAAGTCTACATGGAAAAATTTGAGGGTTGAGGAATTGTTTTTAGTTAGAATCCTAATACAGCAAGAAACTTTAAACACACACACACACAAACACATATATGTATACACACAAATACATTTATGTATCCATAATTTTTGCTTTAATATACACTCAATTCTGCTTTAACTTTTGAAGACACCTTTAATTTATAGATAAATATTTCTTTCATATAAAAAGTTTAGAGTAATGTAATTTTACCAAATCAAAGATGCTATTGCTTGTAAAAAGCTACTTTAATTTCTGCATTAAAGATATAAAGAAAATCATTATTCTTTGTGTTATAGAATGAGAGCATTAATAATGTAATATTTCTTGGAATATGGCTCCTTCATTTTCCCTGGATTTTGTTTCAAGACACTTACTCACATGTTCACATTTTTAAAATTTGGTTTAGTTTCTTGATCTTTTCAGAAGGGAAACTTATGTGTATTTATATAGTTAAAATGTAGACAAATTAATTTAAAAACCAGTAAATATGTATTTTTAAAAAGCACAGATCACAGCTCAAGAAGCAATTTAACTTTTGAATTGGTTCGAAGACATTACATTCTTTTTTTTGTTTTTTGAGACAGACTCCTGCTCTTGTTGCCAGGCTGAAGTGCAATGGCATGATTTTGGCTCACTGAAACCTACACCTCCTGGATTTAAGCGATTCTCCTGCCTCAGCCTCCTGAGTAGATGGGATTACAGGCACCTGCCACTATGCCTGGCTAATTTTTTCTATTTTTAGTAGAGACTGGGTTTCGCCATGTTGGCGTGACTGGTCTCGAACTCCTGACCTCATGACCCATCTGCCTTGGTCTCTAAAGTGCTGGGATTACAAGTGTGAGCCACTGTGCCCGGGCAGATGATATTACATTCTAAAAAGTAGGTACATTTAAATAAAAATTGAAGATTAAGACAATACTGGTTCAAGATGATGCTAACTTGAGTAATTAATTGAATATATTCATTGGAACACATGCTGTGATGAAACCAAGCTGAAAAATAAATGTAAATGCTGAAATGAAAATAACAAAATCATTTAGCTGAAAAAAGTAGAAGGATTTTTTTTAGAGCTGTAATATCATGATAGAATTTAGTAAAGTTAAACTTTAATGAAATATGTGAAAATGTATATCATCTACATTCTGTGTGTATTACTATAAAGTTAATACAGGGAGAGTTTTTCTATTCAATTCTTTTGTACCAGAATATGTGTGTATATATCTTCTACATGTAATTTTATATAGACACACAAACACACATATAAAATTATTGCAAATTTTAGCTAATTAAAATACTTACTTAAAACTTTGGAGATTAAATTGTTCCTATCCTGCCCAATCCTCCTATTCTAATTAATAAGGCAAATAATTAAACACATTTCTACTATTATTCTCTAGTATTGCATAGGGTCAAAAAATCAAGAGGTGAAAGCCATCACTTTCGGAAAAGTCATACCACCATGCTTTCAGATAAAAACATCAATTTTCTAATGTAAAAATCACATGTTAGGAAAGTATTTATATAGCAATGTAACTTGCAGAATCACAAATAATTATAAAACAGAATACCTGTTTAATTGAATGTATAGGATGGACGGAGGATCATTCTTAGAGAAAACAAAACACAACAAAATCCCTCCTGCAAAGAAAAATGTTTAAATGTATTCAATAGTAGTTGTAATGTTACTAGTATTGCTATTGTTGTCTGAGTATTAGTTATTAATTTTGGAGATATTTTGTCAGAATTACTTTGTTAAAAAATAAAACTGTTAAAAAAGAGAAAGCAGGTGCTATTATTATAAAATATTAGGCATAAATACCAAAATGCAAAAACATAATTAAAAATATCACTGTGAATTATACCTTTAAATAAAATTTTAAAAATTATTGAATTATCTTTTTTATGTCTGCCTACAGAAATGTCTCCAGAATCATGTCTCTTCAGATGGGATGAATATACTTTGCCATGTTTGTACCTATAGGACTTAATGCAATGTATGTATCATAGGACCTAATGCCATCTTCACCTTTCAACTAAGAGGGACTGGGGACCTTGGAGAAATCATGACTTGAATGCCTGGCAGAGAAAATTAAATTTGAGTTTGTTACGTGTTGTTATGCCAGAAGCGAGAAAATTTTAAAATAACAATAACCTGCTATCATAAGCATGCAGGATTAAGTGAGTTCTCACTGGAAAAATTTGCAACAATTTGAATATCAGGAAAAGAATATTGGCTATAGTGGACTAAAACATCTTGATTTCATGACAAGCAGGAGTCCCTAATTGTATAGGTGCTAATAGTGTAGAAAAAGAAAACACTTAACAGAAATTATCCTAATAAATATGATTAGAATGAGATATTTTATCCTTTAACCTTTCTTAGTGATAATACTAGTAATCTTGACTCTTTCTATAATGGAGTTCAGCTTATGCTACCCCAAAATATCATCCCTTGGCATTTGAGAAAATAGCAGAAGCAGGAAGGTCACCTGCTTTTCGTCTTTCTCCCCTAAATCAGGTCATAAAATCTCGGAAGGTCACTCTCTGACCTCTTCTGCCCTCCTACCCCGAAGCAGCTTATAAGACTCTCATTTAAGAATTATTCTCCCTATACTCTTAGGAAAGGAATATTCTCATCTCTGAAGACACAGGAACAGAGAGAAGAATTTGGAAAACCAGGCTATCCTAAGTTCTCCAGTTTTGTTACCTTTGTTTCAAACTCCCATTTGTCCAATCATACTTCTCCAGGATGATCCACTCTTCATCAAATCTAAACATAAATGTATAAAGTTTACCTCTTTCTTTAAGGTATTTATTTCCTCACAAAGACTCCCGCGTCATGTTTACATTGAATAAATGTGTATGTTTTTCTTTGTTTTAATCTGACTTTTGTTATACAAACCTTAGCAATAAACCAAGCATTGAGTGATTAAAAAAGATATTTTTTCAAGTTCCTCTAATTAAAGACATCCTCAGTTGAATTATGTTTGCTGATCTAACGATATCAATAGAATAATGCGTTAGCTGTAAACACAAGACAAAGCCTGTGAATATGTAATGTTCAATCTGTAGTTTAATTATTCTCTTAAAAGGCTAAAATCATGACTTTTGTACAGATATAACAATGCACATATGTTAAAGATTTTATTCTACTTATAAATCAATGAGCAAATCAGGCAGACGTTACAACCAAATGGTTCCAAAGACAGTTCAAAGAACATATAAGTATACAGACCAATAATATTAAAATGAATATGTAAATGGAGAAAATCCTCTTATTTTCATAGCATAAGAGGAATGGCAATTTAACCTTAATAGGATAGGATTTAAATGTCTAGAGACAAGAATTATCTTGGAAAAATAAAAAATAATAAAAAAGTTAAGGATCAAAAAAATAAAAAGAATTATCTCGTATTGCTCTCAGTTATTTACAATTTTCAGAGATGCAAACTAGCTCAGAGATAATAAAAAACTAGAATCAAATAACCTGGAGAGTGTCCTTAGAAAATGTAGAACTTTGTATCAAGTTACTATTTTCTTTTCTGTAATTCTTAATATGTGCAAGTTTACAAAAATATTTTAAAATTTAAAATGTTATCAGGTTTAAATGAATCTTTAAATACATGCAAAGATATTCAAAACTCTGAATATTTTACCAATTTCAGAGGCTTTTAACAGTCAAATGGCAAATGCATTTATATATTTGCAGTCTAGTTTAAAATTCAATCAAGTGAATTACTTGGGTGAAAACATGGAAATTCTGGGAGTACACAGGTTACGAAGTTTGTAGATAATATAACTTAAAATACACAATCCACAGTGTTAACAATTTTGCATTCAGGAGAAAAAAATACAAATTTTAAAATGTATTTATAATGTGTTAGATCAACATCTTTGTAATTCCAATTTAAAATGTATAATCATATAATTAATGTAGAATGATGATTTAAGTTAAAAATTGTATCTTTTACACAATACTGCAACAACTGACACACAATTTTAAATTATAAAAATTACTTAATGCTCAGGACACTTACAATGAACTCTCAACATTTACACTTACAATGAACTCTCAACACTTTTTTGAATACAAAGCAAATACTTATTATCTAGAGTCACCATGTTATACAATAATCTCTTGAATATTCCTCCTGTCTAACTGGAATTTTCTATCTTTTGACAATCGACTCCCCTCCCAACCTCTGTTAGTGATAATTCTACTTTCTTCTTCTATCAGTTAAACTGTTGTTTAGACAGTTTTTACATATAGTTGACAATATGTGGTATTTGTCTTTCGACTTATTTCACTTAACACAAGGTTTCCCACGTTCATCGACGTCATCACAAACGACAGGATTTCCTTTTTTTTTTTCATGGCTGAGTAGTATTTCATTGTGCATATATACCACTTTTCTTTATTCATGTATTCACTGATGACCACAGGTTGATCCCATATCTTGGCTCTTGTAGATAATGCTTCCATGAACATAGAAATGCAGGTATCTCTTCAACATACCGATTTTATACTTCCTTACATTAGATACAATGCCCTTTTACTATTCCAGGATCCCATCAATGACTCAATAACACATTTAATAATCATGTCTCTTAAGCTCATCTTGGCTCTAACAGTTTCTCATACTTTGCTTGTTTGGGATACCTAGACAATTTTCAGGAGTACTAGTCAGTTATTTTGTACAATATCCCTCAAATGGGGTTTGTTTGATGATTTTCTCATTATTAGACTATGTTTATGAAGTTTGGGAAGGAAACTCATATAGGAAATTACTGTTGTTATCACATCATATCAAAGGTACATGCTGTGAACGGCAATTATTACTTATGGTATCAAACTTTATGATCTTGCTAAGGTAGTATGTCCAGGTTCCTCCATATTAACATTGATCCTTTTCTCTTTTTTCATGTTTTACTTTTTGGAGGGAAACCACTATGTACAACCTACACTGCAGAATTAGGAAGTTATGCTTCACTCCTTGAGAATAAAGTGTCTACACAAATTGTTTGAAATTTTCTGAATGGGTGATTTGTATCTTCTTCCCTGTTTATTGGTATAAACTAATGGACATTGATTTTATATTTTAGGTTTGTTATACACTGAATATTTCTGTCCCCTCAAATTCGTATGTTGAAATCCTAATCCCCAACTGTATTTGTAGATTGGGACTTAAAAATGCCATTGATATTTAGTAAGGTCATAGGGTGATGATCAGTCCAAAAGGAATCCTGACTGTGCCCTTATAAGAAGGGGAAGTAATGCCAAATCTCTCTCTCTCTCTCTCTCTCTCTCTCTCTCTCTCTCTCTGCACACAGTGAAAAGGCCATTTGAGTACTGATATGGTTTGGCTGTGTCCCCACCCGAATCTCATCTTGAATTGTAGCTCCCATAATTCCCATGTGTTGTGGGAAGAACTCAGTAGGAGATAATTGTATCATAGGTGAGGTTTCCCTCATACTGTTCTCATGGCAGTGAATTAAGTGTCATGAGATCTGATGGTTTTATAAGGGGTTACTCCTTTTGTTTACTTCTCATTTCTCTTCAGCCTGCCACCAAGTAAGACATGCCTTTAGCCTTCCACCATGATTGTGAGGCCTCCCTAGCCACATGGAACTGTGAGTCCATTTTGAAATTCTGAGTCCATTGAAATTTTTCTTTATAAATTACTCAGACTTGTATATGTCTTTATCAGCTGCATGAAAATGGACTAATACAAGGACACAGCAAAAAAACCAACCATCAACAAGCAACAAGAGATGCCTCTGGGACTTCCAGCCTCCAGAATTATAAGAAAATAAAGTTCTGTTGTTTAAGCTACTCAGCCTGTAGTATATTGTTATATCAGCCCGGTCACAGTAACACAGAGTTATAATCCAATACTATTTTATCAATGTTGAGTTTCAATTTATTCCATCTTTGGCCTTGGGGAGCTCTTTCAGTTGGCTCCTGTGACTCTCTGACATATTCCCATTATTGCATGAGTGTGTGGGTTCATGCAGTATTTTTACTTATTGGCAGTAGGAGATGGTGCAGGAACATTTTAGCCATTTCCTGCCCCTATCTTAGAATCACTTATTTTTCAAAGGAGCCCTAATTTCTTTTATCAGAGAATGGTATTAGAAACAAGATTTGGATGTGAGGTGTGCTCACTGATACTAAGAACATTTTTGTGTTATTAAAACAAAATAAATTAAGTGATGATTTTATCTTACATTATATGAAGGGAAGGGCTATTATGCATGAATGCTAGGTGATATAGTGATTTACTGTAACTGAATTTTAACATTTTGCTTTTCATAATAACTAGACAATCATTCATTGACAGATTGTTTTAAATAATAATATACTTCCAGCCTAAACAACTTCAATCTGTTTTCCTTACTATCCTTTAGTGTGTACTCTATGGTCCAACTGAGAAATTGTATAAAAATAATATAAAACAATAGGTATTAAATGTCCCCTCAAAATAATAAAAGCAATGAAGTATGATGTCCATATTGGAATTTGTACTAGCTGTGGGATTAGGAAGCCTATAGTGCATGATAGTGAATCATTTGACTAGAGATAGCTTACAGCCTAAAATGGAGTAACCAAAAGATATAACATCTGGAAGCAAGCAAAATGAGATAAACTAGAGTCCTTTTTTACATCATGATTAGTAAAACAAAAATACTAGAGCAACTTGAGGGACCATTTAAAAACATCTATATCTATATCTAGGTCCATATCTCTCTCTCTCTCTCTCTATCTATCTATCTATCTATCTATCTATCTATACACACATATAAGTGTACCCACCTTCATACATCACATACACGTGCTGTCAATCACTTTAAACTTTGCATAAAGGTACAAAAGCCTAATAAGTCTATCCCCATGTACATCATAAACCATAGCAAACATAATTTTTTAAATAATTTTTTTTTCATTTTTGTAGCTGATGGTGCAGGAAGCTTTAGCACAGGTAGGTCATCTTGACATCATTCCAAGAACAACTTTGTACTGGGTCAGATACAGCAATAAAGAAGGAGAAACACTGTATCAAGGAAGATTGAATCAATAAAAGTTATAGCTTAAGAAGCACTTCATCTTAAAAATCACATTCATAAACTTAGAGTATTTTGCCTCAGAAATAGCAAAATTTACAGAATATCTTTAAATCAGTACAGATATATCAGTAATTAATCAGAATGCTGTAAACACCACCCACTACAAGTGAAAGCTAAATAAAATAGGTTACTGACTATGCAAATATATGATTATCAATCCATCACAATACACATATAACAGAAAAGACATAAGTAATGTGCATTGCTGTTTTGTCTGTAGGCAGTGACTCAATTAATGTAGAACAATGATAGATGATGAATCAAATCATGTATTCATTGTCCAGGACTGCTGTAACAAAGTACCATATACTAGGTGGTTTAAACAAGAAAAATATATTGACTCATACTTCTAGAGGCTACAAGTTCAAGATCAATGTGTCAGTAGGGTTTGTTCCTTGTGAGGGTTACAGGAAAAAATCTGTTCTATTCCTCTCTGCTTACATCTGGTGGTTTTCTGGCAACCTTTCACATTCCTTGGCTTGTAGACACATCTCTGACTTCACGTTCATATTGTGTCTACCTGTCTACAAGTCTGTTAATATTTTCTCATCTTCTAAGGACACTATCTTTATACTATCTTTATAGCAATGCTGCACTCCCAGTACCAATTAGTTTATTCTCACATTGTTCATAAAGACATATCTGCAACTGGATAATTTATAAAGGAAAGAAATTTAATTTACTCACAGCTTAGCATGGCTGGGGAGGCCTCAGAAAACATACAGTCATGGTGGAAAGGAAAACAAACACGTCCTTCTTCACATGTTACTCCATTCATCGTGCTTCTAATAAAGAAATACCCCAGACAGGGTAATTTATTTTAAAAAAGAGGTTTAATGGACTCACAATTCTACATGGCTGAGGAGGCTACAAAATCATGGCAGAAAATGAAGGAGGAGTAAAGGCACACGTTACATGGCAGCAGGCAAGGGAATGTATGCAGGGGACTACCCTTTATAAAACCATCAGATCTTGTGAGACTAATTCACTCTCATGAGAACAACATGGAAAAACGTGCCCCCATGATTCAATTATTTCCTACCACATCCCTTACATGACATGTGGGATTACAGAAGCCATAATTCAAGATAAGATTTGGGTGGGGACACAGCAAAACCATATTATTCTGCCCCTGGCCCCTCCCAAATCTCGTGTCCTGACATTTCAAAACCAATCATGCCTTCCCAACGGTTCCACAAAGTCTTAACTTATTTTATCATTAAATCAAAAGTTCATAATCCAAAGTCTCATACGAGACAAGACAAGTTCCTTTCACCTGTGAGCCTGTAAAATCAAAAGCAAGTTAATTACTTCCTAGACACAATAGGGATACAGGCATTGGGTAAATACACCTGTCCCAAATTGGAGAAATTGGCCAAAAGGAGGGGCTACAGGCCCCATGTAAGTCTGGAATCCAGTGGGGTGCAAAATCTTAAAGCTCCAAAATGATTTCCTTTGACTCCATGTCTCACATCCAGGTCACACTGATGCAAGAGGTGGGTTCCCATCGTCTTTGGGGCTCCACTCCTATGGCTTTGCAGGAAATAGCCCTCTTCCTGGTTGTTTTAATGGGCTGGTGTTGAATGTCTGCAGCTTTTCCAAGTGCACAATGCAAGCCATCAGTGGATCTACCATTCTGGGGTCTGAAGGATGGTGGTCCTCTTCTCATAGCTCTACTAGATAGTGCCTCAGTAGGGACTCTGTGTAGGAGCTCCAACCCCACATTTCCCTTCCACACTGCCCAAGCAGAGGTTCTTCACGGCGGTTGCATCCCTGCAGCAGATTTCTGCCTGGACATCCACGTATTTCCATACATTAATTTCCATACATTATTTGAAATTAAGGCAGAGGTTCTGAAACCACAATTCCTGTCTTCTGTGCACCCGCAGGCCCAAAACTACATGGAAGCTTCCAAGACTTGGGGCTTTCACCATCTGAAGCAATGGCCTGAGCTTGACCTTGGCCCCTTTTGCCCAAGGCTAGAGCATCTGGGATGCAGGGCATCAAGTCCCGAGCTTGCGCACAGCAAGGGAATCTTGAATCCAGCCCAGGAAACAATTTTTCTTCTACACTTTCGGGTCTGTGATGCGAAGGACTGCCACAGAGGTCTCTGACATGCCCTAGAGACACTTTCCCCATTGCCTTGGCAATTAGCATTTGTCTCCTTGTTCCTTATGCAAATTTCTGTAGCAGCTTGAATTTCTCCCCAGGAAATGGGTTTTTATTTTCTACTGCATGGTCAGGCTGCAGATTTTCTGAACTTTTATGCTCTGTTTCCCTTTTAAACATGTGTTCCAATTTCAGATCATCTCTCTCTAGTTTAAATTTCCACAGATCTGTAGGACAGGGGTAAAATGCCACCAATCTCTTTGCATAAATAGAATGACCTTTACTCCAGTTCCCAAGAAGATTTCTATCTCATTCTGAGACCATCTTAGCCTGGACCTTACTGTCCATATGACTATCAGCATTTTGGTCAAAGCCATTCAACAAGTCTCTAGGCAGTTCCAAACTTTCCCACATCTTACTGTCTTCTTCTGAGCCCTCCAAGTGGTTCCAACCTCTGCCTGTTGCCCAGTTCCAAAGTTGCTTCCAAATTTTCGAATATCTTTACAGCAGTGCTCCACTGCCAGTACCAATTTACTGTATTAGTCTATTTTCATACTGCTAATGAAGACATACCAGAGACTGAGTAATTTATACAGAAAAAGAAGGTTAATGAACTCACACATCCACATGGCTGGAGAGGCTTCATAACCACAGTAGAAGGTAAAAGGGGAACAATGGCACATCTTACATGGTAGCAGACAAAAGATCGTGTGCAGGGGAACTGCCTTTTATAAAGCCATCAGGTTTTGTGAGACTTATTTACTATCATGGGAATAGCATATGGGAAAACCTGCCCCCATGATTCAATCACCTGCCACCAGGTCCCTCTCATGACATGTGAGGATTATGGGAGCTAGAATTCAAGATTTGGGTGGGGACACAGCCAAGGTATATCACTGCTCATATGGATTAGAAGCCCACCCTACTCCAATATGACCTTATCTAACATATTAAATCTGCAGTGATTGTATTTCCAAGTAAGTATTTTTCTGGATACCAAGGGTCAGGACCTCAACATATACATTTTGGAGAGAACACAATTCAACGCAAAACAGATAGCTAATTGTGAAAGTAGATTTCCTTTTAGTCTTTTTACTGAGAAGTTTTTAAGATAATCACTCCAACAACCTGTTTTCATAGCATCATAGATTAAAAATTAATGGACTATTGAAACTATTTTGTTATATAAACTCTTTCTTTAGCTAAATAAGTGAGAATTTGGCATCTAGTCCATTAGGTGATCTTTGCACTTCTAACATTTTTACACACATGCTTTTTTTTCTTTTAAAGGACTTTGTTCGCAAGTTGTTAGGGATATTTATGTGAACACTTATGTTAATGGACTATATATATTCTCTAGCCAGCTAATATTTTAGTGAATTGTGGCTCATATCTAAAGAATATATTTCAGTTAAGAAAAATGATTTTTTTCTTTGTTTATTAGGAAAAGCAGTCTCTAATTATCCTATACTTTTCAAAAAGGTCAGTATTAACTTTAATTCAATTTTAAATATTTTCCTCTACATAATCAAAGAATTACATTAACTAACATCAAATAATCTTGCATAAATGTACAAGTGTTAAATCTAGAAATTAATATATATTTTGAAGGTCTGAGATAAAATACCTTAACATAATTTAAAAGCTCTAAAACATGTTTCTAACTATTAAGAGGAAATAATTTTTTATTTTATTGTGTGAAAAAATTGATGTGTTTCTTACATTACAGCTTTTCAAATATTTTTACTAGATATTTATCAAGTCACTTAGTATTTTTCAGCCTTTCTGAAAAATATGCAGCAATATGTGTAATACTTAGTGCAAGTGTTTGTTAAAAGTGGTCAAAGGATAAGATAATTGAAAGAAGAAATTGTAAAGACAGGACAATGCCTTTAAATGAACATGTGAGTGAACAGTCAATTGGCCTAACGCTGTTGAATGCGCATTTACCAAATTCAATTGAAGTTCTAGTGTTACATTCATGTGAAATTTAAGTAATTTAGATGATTTACAAGAGGTTTGGGAAAGTATCTAAACAATGTTGAATATATTACACACTTAGCAAGATTTAGATTTGCCAGTGTTATTAATTATAAGTTAGAAATGAAAAAGTCAATCTCTGTCTCGAATATAAATATGTACCCACTTTTTTTTTCCAAAATGAATTTTAGGTACTTTGTGATAATCTGCTATATTTATTAATGCTAACATCCCTCAAATCAGATTCATGCAAGAATTTCTATGAAAAAAAATTTTTAAAGAAAAATAAACAAAGAAGTTGTTTAAGGTGGGTTCATCAATAAAGTATATACAATCATATTTGATGTGTGAACCACATCTTCAACTCTAAACTTCCAACAATTCAACCTAAAATTAAAAAAAGACTTTATTAATTTATAATTTATTATGCCAACTGTGTAAAGACATTATTTTTGCTACAAAATTTAGAAAAAAATAAACTCTGGGGACTTGCATATTATTTTCAAAAATATCTGTAGAGTTGGTACAGTCAATTTTATAGGACTATTAATTCATCAAGTCAAAATATTTATTAATCATCTACTATAAGAGAGTCACTCTCTAATGGAACTTATTACCATAGGAAATTAGATCAACAAAGGTTTTTATTTATAGCATCTGAAATCAGTTTACCAGGCAACGCTGAAATTAAAGCTTATTATAAAGCAGTTTTACTAATGAAATACAGCGGATAGCACTTATGAAGGGTGTTTAGATTAACTGTGAGAAATCAGAATTTTTTTCAAAGCAAATCAGCTTTATACTGAAACCTCAGATAATCTCTAAGTGAAGGAGCCTGGGAGGTTAAAACATTGTTTTTGCACCTGGAATTACCAGCAGTTAGAGAGGAAATGTCTTGTAGGGAGATTGGAACTAGGTAACTCCTATTATTCCTTATAATTCCATAACATTTTTACATAAACAAAACTGTCTTTGGTGGAGGAGATAATATCCTAGTAATTAGGATATTAAAGCAGATTGTGTTCAAAAGTGTTGTACACTTGTTGAGGCACCTGTTTATTGAAGAACTATCAATGTTATGAATGCAGAACTAGTAAGAGTTTGAGGATGTATGTAATCAGGAAACCATGAGTAGGCGTGAAATGTAAGTATTACATTTTTGAGACTGAAGTGGGAACTGAGTTATGATAAAAATGATAACTGAGACCCATGTTCCAGCTAAGTAAGTCCAAAGCCCTGTGGTGAACCAGCATTTATGAAATACATCCAGGTATCAAGATTCTGTGTCTGCATTTTCCTTATGTGTTGCTGACCTGTTTATCACAAAGTTCTTCTGCTAGAAGGAAATATGAAATCACTGGATTTCCAATTACAGCTACTAGTTTGTATCCTGGGTTTAGAAGCTGTTATTGAGGTCCTAAAGTTCTGTTTATACTTATCTACTTCCATGAATTATCAACAAGATACAACTTCTCAGCTAAGAACATTTAACATTCAGTTTTAACTTTCACTCTTAGAGATAGTGTGTCTAGGTGGCTACCTGTCTTAACCCCCACAATCTGCAAAATTCAACTCAGTGTTGTGTGTGAGTGTGTGTGTGTGTGTGTGTTCACTTGACTGATTTCACAGAAACAGGATGAGGGATTGTATGTAAACATCCAGACACACACAATGTATTGAGGGTTTACAGTAAAAGGTCTGAAGAACACTTGTCACTTTTTTGACTTCTGCTTTGTCATTTTAATTAGGAAACAATGTCTTGTTCTGTGGGGCAGCTCTGTGGGGTGGGTGGGGCAGGAAGCAATAACAGCTTCTCTCTTCTAAGAGTCTTGAAGAGGAAATGGTGAGCATTTGGTTGAACAATGATGCACATTATTTCTTCATTGTCTTCATATCTATATACATTTATACATTTAACCTATTTTTCAATAACATAAAAATGGCAACTGCCTTCAATAAAATAATAAACAAGTAAAAAGTATAGAAACAAGTATCCTGGTTGATAAATGTGCTTAATCCAGTCTTGAGAATATGCTCTGACATTCTGTGTGTGTGTCTGTGTGTGTGTGTGTGTGTAGGCATGTATACCATATTTAATTAAGAGATGTATTTTAAAAATAATTTATTTAGCCCAGTGTCTCTTCAACTCTGTTCTGTGATGATACCATTTCTTTAGTTCCCACATGAATATCCTAGCAAACAGCATAAGTTCATGAATTATTCTTATAGGAATTTTATGTCATAAACACAATGACCAAATGTGATTAGTTCCAGGTCCACAGTTCAAAACTATTACCCTTTGAACGTCCCCTAACTTCTCACCCATGTTTATAGCAGGGGTTTGCTATTGTAAAGGTAAGTATAAATTGAAAATAAGAAGCTTAATTATGTTGAAAAGGGAAGAGACTCTGTCCCTTCATAATATTATAACATTTACCTTAAGAAACCTATAATTGTAATATTTTTCTCTAACTCTTTGAAATTATAAGATCTTTCTCTACTCTTTGAAATGTATGTAAATCTTTTTACAAGCCAAATAAGCTTATCATCAACTGTATGATGCAGGAATATCTTTCTCAATGACCTAAGAACCATCTCTTTGAAATAAAATCATCAAAGAAAATAGTGGTCATATCCCAGTTTCTTAGGGAGGGCAGGAGCCTAACTTACACATCCCACTCCAAAGTTATGGGAACTTTGTTGTTAATTTGGATAAAGCCATTTAGGTAACAAATGGTCACTGCAATTACCAGGTGAATTTAGGAAGAACTGTCCTTATAACATATATGTATTTTGTGGGATCTGCATGGATGTATCAATGGGTAAGATTTTGTTCTGCCTTTGAAATCTCTTAGCAGACTACCTCTGATGGTTACTCTTGCTTAATGTTTATTTAATACAAAAACAATTTTCTTTATTTTCTATCTTTGTGTATATGTTTTCCAAGTGGGCAGGGAATTTTGTTTTTAATTAATTTATCCAACAATATACACTGGCCCTTTGTACTGGGGAGAGTAGAGGAAAGGTAATTTCTCTCTATACCCTAGCAGATCTCTTTATCATTCAGCTTGTGAACTGCAAGACAGGGGTAAACAGAGCAGTAAGATAGATAAACAGCTAGTACCTGGTGGATATAACAGCAAGATGTCTTCAGCTTGTCTAGTCTTGTTCAATAGTCAATGCTGACTTCTCTCAACTGGGAGCTTTCAGTAATATTTGCCATAGGTTATGCCTGTGGTCAGTCAGCCATTGTTCCATCCTTGTTTTAATTTACATCAGGGTGTACTATGTTCCTCAAGGAATTCTAAGCACAAGGAACAAAACAATGAACGAAACAGACATAACCCTGCCTTAATATATCTAATATTCTAATGTTAGATGCTAATGTGGGTTAAGACAAAAAATAATGAGAGGAGAAAAATATGGTGAGTAGGTACAATATGGCAATTCTAGTTTAGGTAGCTGGCTCTCAACTGCAGTGTGGGTAAAGACAGTACTCTACTTCCTACATTCTATGAGATTCATTTTAATCATCCCCTTTTATTTAAGTAATTTCAATAGATTTCTAGTGTTAGAAACATTCAATCACTAAGACAGATGTAAATCACATTGGTCATACTAAAAGCAGATCCAGTGGAAGGGCAAGAAAGGAAGAAACTGGGTGTTTCCTCTCACTGATGTTGCACTAAAGCAATTTGCTTAATTAGGAAAGAAAGTTAGGCCGGGCGCGGTGGCTCAAGCCTGTAATCCCAGCACTTTGGGAGGCCGAGACGGGTGGATCACGAGGTCAGGAGATCGAGACCATCCTGGCTAACACGGTGAAACCCCGTCTCTACTAAAAAATACAAAAAACTAGCCGGGCGAGGTGGCGGCGCCTGTAGTCCCAGCTACTCGGGAGGCTGAGGCAGGAGAATGGCGGGAACCCGGGAGGCGGAGCTTGCAGTGAGCTGAGATCCGGCCACTGCACTCCAGCCCGGGCGACAGAGCAAGACTCCGTCTCAAAAAAAAAAAAAAAAAAAAAAAAAAGGGAAAGAAAGTTAATACATATGTATTCGATGTTTCACATACATTGAGAAATAATCAAGGTCCTGGAGGTATCCTTGTTATTCTCCTGGGCTCCTATAACAAAATCCCATGGACTGGGTGGCTTATAACAGAAGAAATTTATTTCTTACAGTTTTAGAGCCTGGGAAGTTCAATATCTAGGCACCAGCAGATTTGGTGTCTGGTGTGGGCCTGCTTTCTGGTTCAGGGATGACTATCTTCTCTCTGCATCTTCACATGACAGAAAGGACAAGGAAGCTCTCTCAGTTTCATTTATAAAATCAATCCTATTCTTGAGGACTTGATGAGTCCTACTACAAGAAGGATGCCAACGAACATAACAATTAGAGCAGCAGTTCTATGTTGTTAATCCACTGTATAATTTGTAGGTGTCAAGATTACCAAGTCACTGAAACACAGGCATTGAATGGAACAACACTCAACTTACATGCAGAAGAGGAGACAGCAAAATGACCTAGGAACCATCTCTTTGAAATAAAATCATCAATAGTAAGGACTAGTCTCCCATGGCTAGCCAGTCTGGTGCTGCAATCAATGTGGAGAGATAGTCTGCAACCACCCCTCTTGTGCTGTTTAGATATATGGGAAAAGAACTCTGACCGTTTCCCTCTCCACTAGTAACATAGCAGAGGAGTTCACTAGGTGCCCTATGATGCACACAGCAATGGAACAAAGAAGTACGCATCAAACCCGTTATAGGAAGAAATATTTCCAAATAAGGAGATATGCTCAGCAAAGACTCTGAGGGCTCATATCTCCATGTTAAAAATGTTTCAGGCTCATGTCACACCCTTAAGCAACTGTACAAGGATTGACAGGCTGTGGTTGAATGCCCTTTCCAACAACTATGGGTTAGAACTTCAATGTATGAATAGGGGTGGGGACACAATTCAGCCCACAACAGGTGGTAAGAAATATTACATATATAATGATTCACAATTATTGCTTGTCCCTACAGTATGACATGCTTCCCTTTATGTTGAGTATACTGCTAGTTAATTTTCACCTTGGCCATGAGATTTTATTGTGCAGTGGAGTGTGCCTAGATGAAATATGCTACATAACAAATCATAGTCTTTTAATGCACTCATGTTCTGCATCCATCTCTGGAAATTCTGTCCTCTGCCATGCATACCACATGTGCTCTACCAGGGTTGCTCCTTCAGCATGCATTCTGGATAGAAAAGGCTTGTGAGGAAAAGCAGTGCTGGCAGAACTCAGCAAAACAACATCTAATCTGCAGCCATCGTTTAATGTGATTGATAAATACATACTCGTTTCTGTCAGTCTTAAAATATTGGTATTGTTTGTTTCCATAGTCAGAGTTGCCTAATAGTGAGATGTATGCAAAAATGGGGATCTGTCACAGCAAACACCTAAAATATATTGCATAAGCTGTGGTTCTTGGTACAAATTACAAGAAAAGGCTATTTAGATTTTAAGATGGCAACCCATATTATGTATCACAAAAACTTTGTGTATGACTAAAACCTATAATAATTTGAAAGGCAGAAACTGTCAAATAAATATGTGGCTTTGGATAATAAGTTTTTACTCAAAATAGAATATTGGTAGCATTAGTTGATTATTATTAGCTGCCTTTGATAAATATTATAAAAATTAGTTTAACTCAGAAAGAAAACAATTTTTGTAACCTGGGTTAAAAAATTGAGAGGATATAGACAATTAGGACTAGAAGGATAGATTTGAATACACACTCCGTGTCAATTCTAGATGGTGAAAGATTTTTAAAAAATAAAGGATGTGATCATCACATCCTTTATCAAAATATCTGATTGAATTAATGTTGCACTTTGAAATTCTCTTCAATAAAACACAATGGCTCCAGGGGGAAAAAAAAAAAAAAAAAAAAAAACAGCAAAGATATTATCTCACGGGATTTTGAGAAGCTAAAGATGTCTCTAATCATATGTAGAGAAGCACGTGGCTATCAGCAATTGGAGCTAATTGTATTCAACTAGAAAAAAAAATTAATTGTTAGTGGGTTTTGTTGCCTAAAGTAGCTGAAAACTAGCTGGGTGTGTTGGCATGCACCTGTAGTCACAGCTACTCAGGTGGCTGAGTGGGGAGGATCACTTGAACCTGGAAGGTGGAGATTGGAGTGAGCCAAGATCACATCACTGCACTCCAGCCTGGGTGACAGAATGAGATTCCACTCAAAAAATAAAAACAAAATAAAATAAAGATTGTAACTATTCAAGATTTTAAAAATGGCCCCCAAGACCCTCAAATAACTAGGTACAGGAAGCATGTTTAGAAAAATGTATTCTTCCTTTCTCTTTAAATATACCCAAGGAGACTGATAAAAAAAAATCCCCCTATATAGGACTGAGTTAGGAGCCATGGAGACCAATGCTCCTGGGAGCTCCTTCTAGGATGAACAAGAATCTATGCAAAGATTATTTCTTTCATCAAGAGTATAACTTCTGCCAGATTTTCAACACTGCTATTCACAAGTGACCTGTATCTGTCTACTATTTTCTTCTTTCCAAATGTGAGAATTTGAGAATGTATGTGGTTATCTTACTCCTGTTTCATCATTGTGTGTGTGTATGTGTGTGTGTGTGTGTGTGTGTGTGTGTGTGTGTGTATGGTGGGGGGAGATGGGATGGAGAGAGAAAGATCAGAAGAAGCAGATACCTTATCCTTTTACATAACATATCTTAGATCACGTGTAGCTGCGTCCCAACCTGATGCAGGTCATAATGCCACAAATTACAACTTGATAAAATAACTGGATGAAGATTTTGGTGTCTTTGAGAGGAAGATGAGTGAGATAGTATTAGAGGAAAATGAATGTTCTCCACTGTGGTAAGCTTGTTCACTGCTCTTTGTTCCCTCCCCACTCTTGCCACATTTCCCTGCATGATGAGTATATTTTTCTAACTTTGAGCTTAACCATACAACTTGATTCCTCAATAGTGTATGAGTAGACATTTTTTTCCCACACTTGTGTGGAAGCATTCAGCACATTTGTGTGATTTTGTTCTGCATCATTTTGTTTCTGCACCTGACCACAAGAACAGCACATTCTAAATAGGAGCAACTCTTTGAGCTTGGGTCCAAGAAAAAGAACTTATTTGAGGTAAGCAGAGCTCAGAAAACCTGTAACTCATTGTCAATCTCAAACGAAAAAGAATTGTGCTGTGATTTTTCTACCTCAATAAAAATGTGATTTAAACAGTTAAATTAACAGACAATCACTAGGGAACAAAGGCAAGATGATGGTGTTATTCAGGTAGAGAGAAATCTACTTTAAAAAAACATTTTTTTAAAATTATACTGTAAGTTCTAGGGTACATGTGCACAACGTGCAGGTTTGTTACATAGGTATACATGTGCCATACTGGTTTGCTGCGCCCATTAACTCGTCATTTACATTAGGTATTTCTCCTAATGCTCGCCCTCTCCCTGCCCCCCACCCCATGACAGGCCCCCGTGTGTGATGCTCCCCACCCTGTGTCCAAGTGTTCTCATTGCTCAATTTCCAGCTATGAGTGATAACATGTGGTGTTTGGATTTCTGTCCTGATAGTTTGCTCAGAATGATGGTTTCCAGCTTTATCCATGTCCCTGCAAAGCACATGAACTCATCCATTTTATGGCTGCATAATATTTCATGGTATATATGTACCACATTTTCTTAATCCAGTCTATCATTCATGGACATTTGGGTTGGATCCAAGTCTTTGGTATTGTAAATAGTGCCTCAATAAACATAGGTGTGCATGTGTCTTTATAGTAGTATGATTTATAATCCTTTGGGTATATACCCAGTAATGTGATGGCTGGGTCAAATGGTATTTCTGGTTCTAGATCCTTGAGGAATCGCCACACTGTCTTCTACAATGGTTGAACTAGTTTACAGTCCCACCAACAGTGTAAAAGTGTTCCTATTTCTCCACATCCTCTCCAGCACCTGTTGTTTCCTGACTTTTTAATGATCCCCATTCTAACTGGTGTGAGATGGTATCTCATTGTGGTTTTGATTTGCATTTCTCTGATGACCAGAGATAATGAGCATTTTTTCATGTGTCTGTTGGTTGCATAAATGTCTTCTTCTGAGAAGCGTCTGTTCATATTCTTCACCCACTTTTAATGGGGTTGTTTTTTTCTTGTAAATTCGTTTGAGTTCTTCGTAGATTCTGTATATTAGTCCTTTGTCAGATGAGTAGATTGCAAAAATATTCTGCAATTCTGTAGGTTGCCTGTTCACTCTGATGGTGGTTTCTTTTGTTGTGCAGAAGCTCTTTAGTTTAATTAGATCCCATTTGTCAATTTTAGCATTTGTTGCCATTGCTTTTGGTATTTTAGACATGAAATCCTTGCCCATGCCTATATCCTGAATGATATTGCCTGGGTTTCCTTCTAGGATTATCTTCTAGGATTTTCATGGTTTTAGGTCTTACATTTAAATCTCTAATCCATCTTGAATTAATTTTTGTATAAAGTGTAAGAAAGGGATCTGGTTTCAGCTTTCTACATATGGCTAGCCAGTTTTCCCAACACCATTTATTAAATAGGGAATCTTTTCCCCATTTCTTATTTTTCTCAGGTTTGTCAAAGATCAGATGGTTGTAGATGTGTGGTATTATTTCTGAGAGCTCTGTTCTATTCCATTTGTCTTTATCTGTTTTGGTACCAGAACCATGCTGTTTTGGTTACTGTAGCCTTGTAATATAGTTTGAAGTCAGGTAGCGTGATGCCTCCAGCTTTGTTCTTTTGGCTTAGGGTTGTCTTGGCAATGTGGGTCTTCTTTGGTTCCATATGAACTTTAAAAGTAGTTTTTTTCCAATTCAGTGAAGACAGTCATTGGTAGCTTGATGGGGATGGCATTGAATCTATAAATTACCTTGGGCAGTATGGCCATTTTCACGATATTGATTCTTCCAATCCATGAGCATGGAATGTTCTTCCATTTGTTTGTGTCCTCTTTTATTTCATTGAGCAGTGATTTGTAGTTCTCCTTGAAGAGGTCTTTCACATACCTTGTAAGTTGGATTCCTAGCTTATTCTCTTTGAAGCAATTGTGAATGGGAGTTCACTCATGATTTGGCTCTCTGTTTGTCTGTCATTTTTGTGTTAGAATGCTTGTGATTTTTGCACATTGATTTTGTATCCTGAGACTTTGCTGAAGTTGCTTATCAACTTAAGAAGATTTTGGGCTGAGACAATGAGGTTTTCTAAATATACACTCATGTCATCCACAAACAGGGAAAATTTGTCTTCCTCTTTTCCTAAATGAATACCCTTTATTTCTTTCTCCTGCCTGATTGCCCTGGCCAGAACTTCCAACACTATATTGACTAGGTGTGGTGAGAGAGGGCATCCCTGTCTCATGCCAGTTTTCAAAGGAAATGCTTTCAATTTTTGCCCATTCAGTCTTATATTGGCTGTGGGTTTGTCATAAATAGTTCTTATTATTTTGACATACATCCCATCAGTACCGAATTTATTGAGAGTTTTTAGCATGAAGGACTGTTGAATTTTGTCAAAGGCCTTTTCTGCATCTATTGAGATAATCATGTGGTTTTTGTCTTTGGTTCTGTTTATATGGTGGATTATGTTTACTGATTTGCGTATGTTGAACCAGCCTTGCATCCCAGGGATGAAGACCACTTGATCTTGGTGGATAAGCTTTTTGATGTGCTGCTGGATTTAGTTTGCCAGTGTTTTATTGAGAATGTTTGCGTCGATATTCATCAGGGATATTGGTCTAAAATTCTCTTTTTTTGTTGTTTTGTCTCTGCCAGGCTTTGGTATCAGCATGATACTGGCCTTGTAAAATGAGTTAGGGAGGATTCCCTCTTTTTCTGTTGATTGGAATAGTTTCAGAAGGAATGGTACCAGCTCCTCCTTGAACCTCTGGTAGAATTTGGCTGTGAATCCATCTGGTCCTGGACTTCTTTTGGTTGGTAAGCTATTAATTATTGCCTCAATTTCAGAGCCTGTTATTGGTCTATTCAGGGATTCAACTTCTTCCTGTTTTAGTCTTGCGAGGGTGTGTGTGTCCAGGAATTTATCCATTTCTTCTAGATTTTCTAGTTTATTTGGGTAGAGGTGTTTATAGTATTCTCTGATGGTAGTTTGTATTTCTGTGGGATCATTGGTGATATCCTCTTTATCATTTTTTATTGCATCTATTTGATTCTTCTCTCTTTTCTTCTTTATTAGTCTTGCTAGTGGTCTATCAATTTTGTTGATCATTTCAAGAAACCAGCTCCTGGATTCATTGATCTTTTGAAGGGTTCTTTGCATCTCCATCTCCTTCAGTTCTGCTCTGATCTTAATAATTTCTTGCCTTCTGCTAACTTTTCAATGCGTTTCTCTTGCTTCTCTAGTTCTTTTAATTGTGATGATAGGGTGTCAATTTTAGATCTTTCCTGCTTTCTCTTGTGGGCATTTAGTGCTATAAATTTCCCTCTACACGCTGCTTTAAATATGTCCCAGAGATTCTGGTATGTTGTATCTTTGTTCTCACTGGTTTCAAATAACCTCTTGCTTTCTGCCTTCACTTCGTTATGTACCCAGTAGTCATTGAGGAGAAGGTTGTTTAGTTTCCATGTAGTTGAGTGGTTTTGAGTGAGTTTCTTAAGCCTGACTTCTAGTTTGATTGCACTGTGGTCTGAGAGATAATTTGTTGTAACTTGCATTCTTTTACATTTGCTGAGGAGTGCTTTACTTCCAACCATGTGGTCAGTTTTGGAATAAGTGCAATGTGGTGCTGAGAAGAATGTATATTCTTTTGATTTGGGGTGGAGAGTTCTGTAGATGTCTATTAGGTCCGCTTGGTGCAGAGCTGAGTTCAATTCCTGGATATCCTTTTAAACTTTCTGTATCGTTGATCTGTCGAATGTTGACAGTGGGGTGTTAAAGTCTCCCACTATTATTGTATGGGAGTCTATGTCTGTTTGTATGTCTTGCTTTATGAATCTGGGTGCTCTTGTATTGGGTGCATATATATTTAGGATAGTTAGCTCTTCTTGTTGAATTGATCCCTTTACCATTATGTAATGGCCTTCTTTGTCTCTTTTGATCTTTGTTCGCTTAAAATCCGTTTTATCAGAGACTAGGATTGCAACCCCTGTCTTTTTATGTTTTCCATTTACTTAGTAGATCTTCCTCCATCCCTTTATTTTGAGCCTATGTGTGTCTCTGCACGTGAGATGGATCTCCTGAATACAGCACACTGATGGGTCTTGACTCTTTATCCAATTTTCCAGTCTGTATCTTTTAATTGGAGCATTTAATCCATTTACATTTAAGGTTAATATTGTTATGTGTGAATTTGATCCTGTCATTATGATGTTAGCTGCTTATTTTGCTCATTAGTTGATGCAGTTTCTTCCTAGCATTGATGGTCTTTACAATTTGGCATGTTTTTGCAGTAGCTGGTACTGGTTGTTCCTTTCCACGTTTAGTGCTTTATTCAGGAACTCTTGTAGGGCAGGCCTGCTGGTGAAAAAATCTCTCAGCATTTGCTGGTCTGTAAAGGATTTTATTTCTCCTTCACTTATGAAGCTTAGTTTGGCTGGATATGAAATTCTGGCTTGAAAATTCTTTAAGAATGTTGAATCTCTCCCACTCTCTTCTGGCTTGTAGAGTTTCTGCCAAGAGATCCGCTGTTAGTCTGATGGGCTTCTTTTTGTGGGTTACCTGACCTTTCTCTCTGGCTGCCCCTAACATTTTTCCCTTTATTTCAATTTTGGAGAATCTGACAATTATGTGTCTTGGAGTTGCTCTTCTCAAGGAGTATCTTTGTGGTGTTCTCTGCATTTCCTGAATTTGAATGTCGACCTGCCTTGCTAGGTTGGGGAATTTCTCCTGGATAATATCCTGCAGAGTGTTTTCCAACTTGGTTCCATTCTCCCCGTCACTTTCAGGTACACCAATCAGACATAGATTCGGTCTTTTCACATAGTACCATATTTCTCAGAGGCTTTGTTCATTTCTTTTTATTCTTTTTCCCTAAACTTCTCTTCTCACTTCATTTCATTTGTTTGATCTTTAATCACTGATACCCTTTCTTCTAGTTGATTGAATTGGCTACTGAAGCTTGTGCATGCATCACATGGTTCTCGTGCCATGGTTTTCAGCTCCATCAGGTCATTTAAGGACTTCTCTACACTGGTTATTCTAGTTAGCCATTTGTCTAATCTTTTTCAAGGTTTTTAGCTTCTTTGCAATGGGTTCGAACTTCCTTCTTTTAGCTCCGTGAAGTTTCATCATCTGAAGTCTTCTTCTCTCAATTCATCAAAGTCATTCTCCATCCAGCTTTGTTCCATTGCTCGCAAGGAGCTGCATTCCTCTGGAGGGGGAGAGGCACTCTGATTTTTAGAATTTTCAGCTTTTCTTCTCTGTTTTTTCCCCATCTTTGTGGTTTTATCTACCTTTGATCTTCGATGATGGTGACGTACCGATGGGATTTTGGTGTGGATGTCCTTTCTCTTTGTTAGTTTTCCTTCTAACAGTCAGGACCCTCACCTGCAGGTCCATTGGAGTTTGCTGGATGTCCACTCCAGACCCTGTTGGCCTGGGTATAAGCAGCAGAGGCTGCAGAACAGTGAACATTGCTGAACAGCAAAAATTGCTGACTGATTGTTCCTCTGGAAGTTTTGTCTCAGAGGGGTACCTGGCCTTGTGAGGTGTCAGTCTGCCCCTACTGGGGGGTGCCTCACAGTTAAGCTACTCGGGGATCAGGAACCCACTTGAGGAGGCAGTCTGTCCGTTCTCATATCTCAAACTCTGTGTTGGGAGAACCACTACTCTCTTCAAAGCTGTCAGACAGGGACATTTAAGTCTGCAGAGGTTTCTGCTGTCTTTTATTCAGTTATGCCTTGCCCCCGGAGTTGGAGTCTACAGACGCAGGCAGGCCTCCTTGAGGAGTGGTGGGCTCCACCCAGTTCGAGCTTCCTGGCCTTTGTTTATCTAGCCATGCCTCAGCAATGACAAGCACCCCTCCCCTAGCCTTGCTGCCACCTTGCAGTTTGATCTCAGACTGCTGTGCTAGCAATGAGCGAGGCTCCGTGGGCATGGGACCCTCCGAGCCAGGCACGGATATAATCTCCTGGTGTGCTGTTTGCTAAGACCATTGGAAAAGTGCAGTATTAGGGTGGAAGTAACCTGATTTTCCAGGTGCCGTCTGTCATAGCTTCCCTTGTCTGGGAAAGGGAATTCCCTGACCCCTTGCACTTCCCGGGTGAGGCAATGCCTCACCCTGCTTCGGCTCACACTTGGTGGGCTGCACCCACTCTCCTGCACCCACTGTCTGACAAGCCCCAGTGAGATGAACCCGGTACCTCATTTGGAAATGTGGAAATCACCTGTCTTCTGAGTCGCTCACCCTGGGAGCTGTAGACTGGAGCTGCTCCTATTTGGCCATCTTGGAACTGCCCACTGAGAAATCTACTTTTCAAAATCTAAGACAATTAGTAGTAGTCATCAAGAGGTCACAAAATATTGCCAAAGAAGTGTCTGAATCTTGTTGTATGACTAAAAGCCATAAACAAAAGAAAAAATCCAGTTTCATGTTTTTAACGAAGCTAAAGGAATACTTTCAAAACTCACTGTGATTTGTGTGAGAGGAATGGGTAATATCTCAACTGCAGGTTGTAATGGATACTGCAGCATTTGTGTGGGGAAACAGAGTTATCCTTTAAGGTTAAAATAGATCAATGGTTACACTGAGAGCAGGTTTGTGACTCTGTCACTGGAGGGTTTTGAGAACTTCTTAAGAATCTACTTTCCAACTACACTTTGAATGCTGAATATGTAATTTTTCCTCAAATACATGAATAGTCTCCTTTTTAAAAACATTTTCCAGGCACATGTCATTTTATTTTGCTACACTTTATTGTACTTCGCAGAATTTATTTTGTAAATTAATACATAATAATTGCACATTTATTTATCAAGTACATATGATTTTTTTTATGTGCATAGAATGTGCAATGATTAAGTTAGGGAATTTAGGGTATTCATCACCTCAAGTACATATCAGTTCTATGGGTTGGACATTTCAAGTCTTCTCTTGTAGTTATTTTAAAATACATAATACAGTGTTATTAACTAGAGCCACTCTTCTCTGCTGTCAAACATTAGAATCTACTTCTTCTATTTAATGATATGTTTGTACCCATTAACCAATCTTTCTTCATTGCCACCACCACACATGTACCTTTCCCTTCCTCTGAAACCTATCATTCAACTCTCTACTTCCAAGAGGTTAACTTTTTAGCTCCCATCCATGAATAAGAACATGTAATATTTGTCCTTCCGACCTGGCTTATTTCACTTAACATGGCCTCCAGTTCCATCCAGATGCCTCTAGCCAGCCATCTTGAAGTCTCAGCCTGGTTCCTTCCTCATAAATTAAGAGTTTTTTTACAAATTGAAGGTCTTGGCAACCTTGAGTTGAGCAACCCTATTGGTGAAATGTTTTCAACATCATGCACTCACTTTATGTCTCTGTGTCATATTTTGGTAATTATGTTGATATTTCAAACTTCTGCATTCAGCTGTTATTGTTATCAGTGATCTTGATGTTAATATCATGATTTTTTATGACACCATGAAACTCTGGCGATGTAAGAAAGCAAAATGATTGATATCTGTTGTGTGTGTTTTTACCATTCCATGTACCAGCTGTTTCCTCATCTCTCTTGCTTCGGACCTCCTTATTCCCTGAGACACAATAATATTAAAACTAGGCCAAATAATAACTGTACAAATGTCCACTAAGTGTTCAAGTAAAAAAAAAGAGACATACATCTCTCACTTTAAATCAAAAGATATAAATAATTGATCTTACTGATAAAGGCATGTTAAAAGCCAAGAGAAATTAAAAGTTAGAACTATCATGTCAGTAGCCAAGTTATGATGTGAAGGAAAAGCTATTGAGGGAAATTAGAAAAGTTACTTCAGTGAACACACAAATGATAAAAACGCTAAACAACCTCTTTGCTGATATGAAAAAATGTTTAGTTGTTTGGATGGAACGTGAAACCCTCCACAGCATTCCTGTAAGCCAAAGCCTAATCTAGGGAAAGGCTCTAGGGAAGGCTGTAACTCTCTTCAATTCTATCAAGGCTGAGAGAGGTGAAGAAGTTGTTGAAGCAAAGCTTAAAGCTAGCAGAGGTTGGATCATGAAGTTTAAGAAAGAAAGTCATCTCCGTAATCTAAATGTGTAAGGTGAAGCAACATCTGCTTATACAGAAGCTGAAGCAAGTTATTCAGAAGATCTAGTGAGGATCATTGATGAAGGTGGCCACATTAATCAACAGATTTTCAATGTAGAAATAATAGTCTTCTATCAGAAGAAGATGCCATTTAGGAAATTCACAGATAGAGAAGTGTTTGGCTTCACACTTGCAAATGGCAGGCTGACTCTTTTGTTAGGGGCTAATGCAACTGGCAGTTTTAAGATGAACCTAAGTCTCATAACTATTCTGAAAATCATAGGATGCTTAAGACTTACCCTAAATCTACTTTGCCTGTGCACTATAAATAGAAAAACAAAGACTGAATGGTAACACATTTGTTTATAGCACGATATACTACATA
The DNA here is from genome assembly GCF_007565055.1 of Rhinopithecus roxellana. Taxonomy (NCBI): domain Eukaryota; kingdom Metazoa; phylum Chordata; class Mammalia; order Primates; family Cercopithecidae; genus Rhinopithecus; species Rhinopithecus roxellana. Next base: position 53,038,721 of record NC_044551.1, on the reverse strand, counting down.
TTTTAAACTCGCTGTTGAGAATTGCTGCTCAAAAATTATTTCTTTTAGCATATTATTGCTCATTGGCAATATATCTGGTCACCCAAGAGCTCTGATGAACATTTACAGGTTGATTAATGTTATATTTATGCCTGCCAAAGCAACATATATTCTAAAGCCCATGGATCAAGGAATAATTTTGGCCTTCAAGTCTCATTTAAGAAATATTTTTTTGTAAGGCTATAGCTGCCATTAACAGTGATTCCTCTAATGGATCCGGGTGATGAAAATTGAAAATCTGGAAATAGTTCACAATTCTAGATGCCATTTAGAAAATTAGTGATTCATGGGAAGCAATTAAAATGTCAATGTTAACAGGAGTTTTAAAGATGATTCCAACCCTAATGGGTAATTTTGAGGGTTCAAGACTTCAGAGGAGAAAGTAACTGCAGATGTGATGGAAATAGCAAGATAACTTAGAATTAGAGGTGGTGTCTCAACATGTTACTGAACTGCTACAGTCTTGAAATGAAAGAAACAGATGAGAAGTTGCTTCTTATAGACGAGTAAAGGAAGTAGTTGCTTGAGATAAAATCTACCCTTGGTGAAGATATCTTGAACATTGCTGAAATGAAAAATAACTGATTTAGAATATTACATAAACTTGTGTGTAAAGCAGGGGTAAGGTAAGAGAAGATTTATTCTAATTTTGAAAGTTTTACTGTGAGTAAAATGCTATCAAACAACATCACATGCTATAGAAAAGTCATTTGTAAAAAGAAAAGTCAGTTTGATGCAGCAATCTTTATTGTTGTTTTTTTTTTAAGCAATGGCTACAGCTACCCCAACCATCAGCAACCATCATCCTGATCCATTGGTGGATATCAACACCAAGGCAAGATCTTCCACCAGCCAAAAGATTAGTACTCACTGAAGGCTTATGTAATCACTACCATTTTATTGCAGTCAAGTTTTTTTTTTTTTTTAATTTAAGGTGTATACCTTACTTTTATAGACAAAATGCTGTTATACACTTAGTAGACCATGTTATAGTGTAAATATAACTTTTATATGCACTAGGAAGCAAAAAATAAAACTTTGTGTGACTCACTTCACTGCAATATTTGCTTTATTGTGATGGTTTGAAGCTGAACCCCCAATATCCCTGACTTATTCTAGTATTTACCCCCCAAACTTCGACTACTCTATGGACTAACCTCCAAAGCTATGGGTACTTTTATCCCTAGGGATATATTAGTGTCATTGAAAAGATAAGGCATATTCAATCTGAAAAGTCAGGGAGATATTTATATCTCACTTGCCCTAGTGTTCCACTGTTTTAAGGCATTGTGCCTTTAGTTTCACAGAGATTGTTGAAAAAAAATTTAAATTTTTTTGTTTTTTCTTTTTATTTTTTCATCCTATGTAAAAATCAATAGAGAGCTCGACTAAAATGTAATTATAAATCAGAGCCAACTTTTCACTGCAGAGCCCCCTCTTTTGAAATCTCAGAAATTTTATTAGTTCAAGTTTTGCACACAGATTCTGGTTTTCACAAACTTTCTCACAAAGTTCTTTAGTCATAATAACCTGGGAGGGATATGTGCCATATCTCAGAATGTTTCAGCCTTTTGTCATCCTACTGTGAGAACAATTACCTATAAAATACATTTTAAATAAAAAAGATGAATAGTGGATAAGGAATTATGAACAGAGTGAAGTAGTTAGAGAGAATATCAGCCATGGAAAGAATGTTCATAAGGACAAAATATTTGTTTGTATGAGAATAAAGATAAGAAAATCTTAAGTGAATGTGTTAATATTGGAAAAGACAGACATTGACTTAACTGTCCTTTACATCATTGGTTGTTGGGAGGAGAGTTCTCATGGGATTAGAAACCTACAACACAGTTGTAGGACATAGTCCAACACAGTAGGGCACAGTCAAACTGTGTCCAAACTGAATGTAGTGACAAACTAAGCTGATGTCCTTGAAATTGAGTTTTCCTCAGAGTATTAACAAATAGAACTAAGCTGTATCCAGAAATGGTGACCTCATGGACATGGAAGTGTGTCACAGACTCTGACAGAGATGATGCAAAAACGTCTTCAACTCAACGAACGCTGAAAATACCGGGAAGAATAAGTAGTTCATGATAATGTAACAATAAGGTTCATGTTTTGATAGGAACGAGGCTAACTTGCCATGGAAGAAAGAATTAGAAAATGATGAAAGAGTAAATACAAATCTTTAATAAAATGTGGCTGAATACAGCTTTCTTTGCTATGCAAATATCTGTGTAATACCAATTATAATTTCTTAAAATGTATTATTTTATTTTAATAAATTACTCCAATGATGAAAAAGCCAACTTAGAAGTTACCTTGTTGTATATTAAAAGAAAAAAGCAAATCTTAATCTCAGCAAATTTAAAACAGAAAAATTAGAAAATCTAAAACAGAAAGTTTTAAGTAATATTTAAAGCATTTAAACTTCTATATATTTCCAACTAATAACTAGTTTTTATTTATCATGATTATATTTTAATATTCATAAAGATATGATCATTAAAATATTAAACCTTGAATATTTTAGAATAAAGTGTCTGAGGAGGTGACTTACTGTTATCATTGGAAACTAATATTTATTTTTCTTGTGTTTTCTATTAAAATATAAAATAATTATACTACACAGTACAAGTTGCTTTAATCTTTGAAAGACATACATATATACATTTAAAATATATTTTAAAAGATTTATTGAGATATAATTTTTATAACATAAAATTCACCTGTTTTGAGTATACAATTCAATTTTTTTTGTATATTTTCAGAGTTGTTCAATTCATTCTAATTCAGAACACTTTTGTCACCCCAAAAATGAATTTTATGCTGACTAATAATCATGTCCTTCCCCCACATCACTCCTTCAACTCCTGAAAATTGTGCCTTTATATTCTGCTTCTGTAGATTTGTCAATTCTAGAAATTTTATACAAATAGGATCATAGGGTATGTTGTCTTCAGTGACTATCTCCTTTCACATACCTTAATGTTGTAGCATGCATACATCCTTCACTCATTTTTATTATTGCTAAATAGTAACCTATTGTGTGAAAACATTACATTTTATTTGTACATTCATCAATTGGTGGATAATTGAGCTATTTCTATTTCTTGACAATTACAAATAATGCTTCTATGAGCATTTGTGTAAAAGTTCTGTGTAGATATATGTTTTGACTTCTCTTGGGTAGATACCTAGGAATGAAATTGCTGGTTCATATTATTATCTCTATGTTTAACAAAAATATATCCTTATGAGTGAATTTGCTTTCTGTAAAACTACAGAAAAACAAAACTACTCTTCTGAAACTTCTGCAGAATAATCTTTAAGAAACTTTATAATGTAAACATTTTTAATCATCCAGAATGATCAGGATCTGCTTTTGAAATTAAAATAAAACAAAAAATCTCAGAAACTCTGAGTTTCAAATTTTAAGATGGTGACTTCTGACAAACACACATTTTTGTCAAAGTAGCATTTGTACTTACAGCAGTTTCTCTGAAAACCTAAATGACAAAAATGATCACGTAAGGTAGTAATTTTGAAATTTTTTGGCTGAGTGGCCATGAGTCTATTGGCACCCAACAGTGAGGAAAATTATTTATAAACAACCATATTATGTGCTAGACCAAAGTTCTGTATTGCCTCAAACTTTAAAAAGTATTGCAAAAATGTTGTGACTAAAATTATATATTCTTAATCACTTCTTACCAAATTCAGTTTCAAAGTTTGTTTTTACTTTCTCATAAAACCTCTCTCATTATATTTATGCTATTGTTTTTGCAAATTATTCTGATTTCTTAAAGAGTCGCTTGAATTAATATATACATCAGCAAAGCCTAAACTTCTAAAAATACTCATAAATTTAAGGGCATTTTAAAGTACATCTCTTAAAATTAGAAGCTTTAAAATAATTTCACTTTTTTACTGAAAAGTATAATTTTACTACAAACTATAATTTTCATGTAGTTGTGTTATGAATAAGAAGTATAACTGCCCTCTTACCAGACTCCAAAGCAGTGATTAAATAACCACAAATTAAGGCAACTACAAATAGATACTGGTTACTGACTTTGATCAACTAATTTTTAAAAGGTCAGATATCCCTTTAAAGTTTCCCCTTTGTACTTTCAGTAAACTGATGTGACCCCAGTAATGGGAAGAGAGAAAAATAATATTTATTTAATTTCTCCACATTTGTTACTTGAAAATACATTATTGTTATTATGAAAACCAATCTCATAAAGTTATGTTCAACATTAGCCCAGTTTTCCAAATGAGTAAATACTTGTGACAGGGAAATATCACCTTCCTTACATAATGCCACAGAACTATTAACCAATAGAGTTGATATTTTAACCCAGAATGCTCTAACACCAAAGCTCCTATATGCTTTTCACCACACCAGGGATCCTCTCAATTGAATTTATCCATTTAGTCAACATATGTTGAGTGCACAGTTTTCTACTAGGTGCCAGGTTTACAAAATAGATTAGAACCCAGTTTTTGCTAAGAAAAGATTACAGTCAACTGGGTAGGAGGGGAGTAATTATTAAATTTAACTACAATAGAGAATGGCAAGTGCTAAATTTTAGTCATATATGCATGGGATGTGAATATATGACTACAAGTAGGTTTTTAAAGAGAAAAGGTTGAGGGGTCTTCTTTTTGTAGAAACTAATGAGTGATAATAACATTAAGAATGACAAATATTCACACAGAAGAACTTTAGAGGAAAGCCTGGAGGAAATAAACAGCATGATGTATACAGAACAATGACCGGAAGTTCAGAATCAAGGGGCCATGCATTGTAATATAATTAATTTTAATTATTGATATCATGCTCCTTTTTACTCATCATTTTTTCTTGTTTCCAAACATGACCACATACACACACACACACATACACACAAATAAAACCTGCATTCTAAAACAGGTGTTTTAATCTTACATGCAGGAACATGAGAATGTCAGAATAAGGAATGTCTTAAAACTATTTTCTGAATGTATATTTTATTTCCTTTGAAAATGGTGCATAAGATTTCCAGAGGTGCTTGTGACCCAGCTATGACCCAGTCTTCTGATTCTACTTTGAGGAATCCACAAACTATGTCGGTTTATATATTTATCTATTCATATATATACATATGACTGTATATATTTTGAACTGATATATATTTATATATGTATTTATATATATATAAAGAGAGAGAGAGAGCATATATAATTCAAGTATGCTTAAACACCTGAAAATTATAAAATAGTTTACTGTAAAATTATATTTTGTCTTAGAAAAAAATGCTTTTACTTTAGGGAGTGCTAAATTCTTCCAACTTACTTTTTCTTTCTCTCTGTTGGAATCTGGCAATTCTACTCGACTGTCATTGAAATTGCAGTAATTAGCCTTCTTTTATTGCAGAACAGATGTTCTAAATGCTGGGCTCATTCGACATGGGTTGGGATTGAGATATCACAGCCGTTATAGTTTAATTTTGGTTAGGTCAGAAGGCTTCATCATTATCGTTCAAAATATTGGTGAAATATAATAAAAATACATATTTCCAGTTAAGTCTCCCTTAATTGAGTTTTACTTAGTCAATCCCCCAATGTAACCAATGGTAGCATGGGCTGCAGTTTGACAAGTCAATAATCATTTTCATGGTCACAATCTGAAGAGTTCTATTTGTATTAATAATCATCATTACTGATTGATTTTTATTATGATACTGAGAGCAGCTGATTGAAAACAGAAGGGAAAAAAATCTGTATTACTATCTGATTTCCAGAAAAAAAACACTTTGAGAACATTTTTACATAACGAAATTTTTCTGAATTATTTTCTAATACCCATAAAAATAATGTAATGTTTCAATTTCTGAAAACCTGCATTGTTCTCCCACCACTATTCAACTTTCTAAATCACAGAAAAGCCTGCATTTAATTTTGTAGAGTAACAGATTCAATTCCAACTAGCTCAATAGTACCGTTTATATGAGGATCTTCCAAATTGATTAATTTTCATCTCAACAAATGTAATAGCCAACTGCTTTGAATCAGATCATCCCCAACCTATGTACATTAATGCAATCCAATTTAGTCATTAGGATTGTTAAATTAATTGAATTGACTTTGCAATTTTATGGTTATTTCAGTCTTAGCCACTGAATCAGGTCTTATCTGTATTGTCTCAATCAATTTGTGACAAGCAGCTATTACTATAGCCAAAGGAACAATTCTGTGTCTATTAAGGAAGGGTTTCCCTGATCATTCTACAAACATTTTAGCTAGGCAGTGCTAGCTTAGTATATCTGTTTATATAATAGAAATATAAAATATACAATTTAACGATTTCCCCTGTAAGGCAAGATAGCAGATACAACTGGGTCAAATGTTCTATGAGCCCATTTGACTGTAACATCTGAATATTGTTCATGTTGACAGTAACAATGGGGGTCACTTGGTAAGAAACATTGTTACCCTCTACTAAGTAGACTACTAAAAACGTTCTAAATTGTCCAGGGATGAGTGGTGGGATTGTGACAAGAGTGCTTGGGAAGCATTCTAAAATGCCTGCCCTCTCTTTCAACTCTCCCTTTCCCACACATTCGATAGTTCTTGAAGCTATACTGGACTATTGAACACTGATTGTTTCAGATATTAGTTGGTTTGTATATGCCCTAAATTCATCTTGTGTATTAATACATTCTTACACTGCTAATAAAGACATACTCGACTGGATAATTTATAAAGTAAAACGGTTAATTGAGTCACAATTAAACCCAGCATGGCTGGGGAGGCCTCAGGAAACTTACAATCATGGTGGAAGGGAAAGTAAACATGTCCTCTTTTACATGGCAGCATCTAGGAGAATTATCCAGTAAAACAGAAGAAAAACGCTCTTACAAAACCAGTCAGATCTTCTGAGCACTCACTCACTTTCACAAGAACAGCATTAGGGTAACTGTCCCCATGATTCAATTACCTCACACCAGTCCCTCCCACAACACGTGGGGATTACGGGAACTACAATTCAAGATGAGACTTGGAGGTGGGACACAGTCAAACCAGATCATCTTGTTTTGTAATATTACTCTGATAAATTAAGGGAGAGACTCTATTCTTCAATTTGTGAAGACATGGTGGATGGGTAATTCGTTCACTTCCACCTCCAAAGAGTGAGGATCTGGGGTGAGAAGCACTGGTGGAAAGATGAATAAGTAATTACAAAATCTTCTCCACAGCCTCTGGAATAGCCAGAGAATGGTCATATTTGGCTTGATACATAATCTTTACTTATGTTGATTAACTTTCACCAATCACCCTGCTCCCACGACCATCACCACCACTGACATGTATGTGTACATCTTTTGACAACTCCTCTTTCAATGACTGGGGATACCTCAAATATCTTAGTCTTCATTGATAACATTAATTTATCTCAGTAATATGTCAAAAAATTTAAAGCTATTTTTATGCTCAGCTCTTTGCAAGACAGGTACCAAGAATTCCTGCATTATCTATGCTGATAATTAAAATACATAATTTAAAACTGTACATATATGTCTTTTGTAACTTTTTTCCTTCTTTCAAAATTTGCCCTTTTTATCCAGCGTGATGTTTAATATTGAGTGCCAACTTGATTGAATCGAAGGATGCAAAGTATTGATTCTGGATCTGTCTGTGAGGGTGTTGCCAAAGGAGATTAACATTTAAGTCAGCAGACTGGGAAAGGCAGACCCACCCTCAATCTGTGTGGGTCTGCTTTTCCCAATATAATCAGCTGCCAGCACAACCAAAATAAAAGCAAGCAGAAGAACATGAAAAGGCTAGACAGGTTTAGTCTTCTGGCCTACATCTTTCTCCCAGGTTGGATGCTTCCTGCCCTCGAATATTGGACTCCATGTTCTTCAGCTTTGGGAATCTTAAACCTTGGACCACAGACTGAAGGATTCACTGTTGGCTTCCCTACTTTTGAAGTGTTGGGACTCGCCCTGGCTTTCTTGTTTCTCAGCTTGCAGATGGATTATTGTGGGACATCACCTTATGATCATGTAAGTCAATACTCCTTAATGCACTCCTCTTTAATATACATCTATCCTATTAGTCCTGTCCCTTTTTGTCCATAATTGGCTCCTTCCAGTGGGTTCTTGATCTCTCTGACTTCAAAAATGAAGCCACGAACCCTCATGGTGAGTGTTACGGTTCTTAAAGATGGTGTATCTGGAGTTTGTTCCTCCAGCTGTTCAGATGTGTCTGGAGTTTCTTGCTTCCTGTGGGTTTGTGGTCTCACTTGACTTCAGGAGTGAAGTCACAGACCTTCGCAGTGAGTGTTACAGCTCTTAAAGGTGGCATGTCCAGAGTTGTTTTTTCCTCCCGGTGGGTTTGTGGTCTTGCTGACTTCAGGAGTGAAGCCACAGACCTTCACAGTGAAGGTTACAGCTCTTAAAGGTGGCGCGTTCAGAGTTGTTTGTTCCTCCCGGTGGGTTCGTGGTCTCGCTGCCTTCAGGAGTGAAGCCACAGACCTTTGCAGTGAGTGCTGCATCTCTTAAAGGTGGCACGTCTGGAGTTTTTGTTCCTTCCGTTGGGTTCGTGGTCTCGCTGACTTCAGGAGTGAAGCCGCAGACCTTCCCAGTGAGTGTTACAGCTCATAAAGTTAGTGCAGACCCAAAGAGTGAGCAACAGCACGATTTATTGTGAAGAGCAAAAGAACAAAGCCTCCACAGCATGGAAGGGGATCTGAGCGGGTTGCTGCTGCTGGCTCCAGTGGTCAGTTTTTATTCCCTTATTTGGCCCCACCCACATCCTGCTGATTGGTCCATTTTACAGAGCAGTGATTGGTTCATTTTACAGTGTGCTGATTTGTCTGTTTTTATAGAGTGTTGACTGGTACCTTTACAAACCTTTAGCTAGACAGAAAAGTTCTCCAAGTCTCCACCCGACCCAGAAGCCCAGCCAGCTTCACCTCTCACTTTCAGAGAACCCTGACTAGTACATCCAGAGACAGGTGCCCTTACGGAATGCTTGAACAACCTTCTAAAGGCAGTGCTGAAATACCAATTGAAAGGCAACATCCTAAAAGACCAAAGTGCTCTCCTTCAGGACAAGTGTATTATTAAGTCTAGGGCCTGTATTTGGTGCTGTGTTCATAATAGAATACATAGGTCCAGAAACTACATTTCAAATCCACATTTATTCTTTGTTTTTTCAGAATACTCTCAGTGCTACTTGTATCAGTCCACAGCCTGTGAAACACAAGACAGGACTTTTATTAAATTTTACCCACAGATTTTATCAAAGGAACCTGAAACCAACTGTGTGAGAGGAAATGAGAAGAGGGATGTGTGATGATGGGGAAACTGTTAAACACCAATGCAAGTCTAACCCTAAATGAAAGAAAGGAAGGTGACATCTCCAGGACTTTGGGTCTAAAGAAGGTCTGGAAAATAACCACTGAGGGGTCCTCATGCCAAAGTCCACAGTCTAAGCAATTCCATACCTGCCAGGGATGGGCCTGCATTCACATTGCTCCTGTACTCAGTCAGGGGCTGGGAAGCACCCACTAAAAGGCAGCCTTGGTGCAAATGCAGTGATGGGTATCAGAACTCAGCAACAGGGCAACTTATTCAATCATGGGTTTTGCAGTTGGAGGTCTGTGAGGTGCAATTCTCCCCACACACCAGTGCCTCCATGCCCTAGAAGCAACCTTTGCTTTTATACTTAGAGTGTTCTTACTTTCTCAGTAGCTTTGCTTCTTGCTGTCTCATATTTAATTGAGCTCTCTCTATCTACTATATTTTGCCCTCCCTTCTCATCTAAGAATGTATCTTTATGCTAGGACATTCCAAATAATAGTAATAATGATAATAAATATAATTCTCCCTCTTGACACTGAATTGATTTCCATCTTAGACCTCATTCTTCTGGTTGCCTCTGTTGACACTGTTTGAGATAACTGCTACCTACACTATTGTATCTTCACTTCTCAATCTGCCTTTTAATTATGTGTTCAGCTAGTTTGATTCAGATTCTACTATTTGTGCATATTTTCAATAACTTTGTATTAGTTCTCACACTGCTATAAAGTATTATCTGAGACTGGGTAATTTATAAAGAAAAGATGTTTAACTGACTCACAGTTCCACGTGGGTGGGGAGGCCTCAGGAAACTTGCAATCTTGGTGGAAGGTGAAAGGGAAGCAAGCAACTTTTTCAACGGGTCACAGGAGAGACAGAGAACATAGGGGAAACTGATACCTGGTTTAAAAAACCATCAGATCTCATGAGAACTCTCTTACTATCACGAGAACATCATGGTGGAAACCGGCCCCATGATTCAATCACCACTCAAAAGTTTCCTCCCTCAATACGTGGGAATTACTATTAGAGATGAGATCTTGGTGAGGATACAGAGCCAAATCATATCATTTCACCTTCAACCCTGGTCCCTCTCAAATCTCATGTGCTTTTCACATTTAAAAAACAATCATGCCTTCCCAATCCCCAAGTCTTAACTTATTCCAACATAACTCAAAAGTTCAAGTCCAAAGTCTCATCTGAGCCAAGGCAAGTCACTTCAGTCTAGGATCCTGTAAAAACAAAGTCAAGTTAATTATTTCCAAGATACAAAGGGGGAACAGGCATTGGGTAAACGTTTGCATTCCAAATGGGAGAAATTAGCCAAAGCAAAGGGACCACAGGCCCTATACAAGTCCAAATGGCAGGACAGTCATTAAATCTTAAAGCTCCAAAATCTCCTTTGACTCCATATCTCATGTCCAGAGAATGCTGATTTTAAACAGTGAGCTCCAATGGCCTTAGGCAGCTCCACCCCTGTGGCTCTGGAAGGTACAGCCCCTGTGGTTTCTTTCATGGCTGATATTGAGTGCCTGCAGTTTTTTCAGGTGCAGGGTACAAGCTGTTGGTGGATCTACTATTCTGGGTGCTGGAGGATGGTGGCCCTCTTCTTGCAGCTCCACTACGCAGTGTCCCAGTGGGCACTGTGTGTGGGGGCTACATCCCCACATTTGCTTTTTGCACTTCCCTAGCAGAGGTTCTCCATGGGGGCTCCACCCCAGAAGCAGCTTCTGGCTGGACATCCATGCATTCTCATACATTCTCTGAAATCTAGGTGAAGGTTCTCAAACATCAACTCTTGTCTTCTGCACACCTGCAGGCTCAGCACCACATGGAAGTCACCAATGCTTGGAGCTTGCACCCTCTGAAGCAACAATCTGAGCTGTACTTATCCCCTTTTAGCCAATGCTGGAGCTGCAGTGGCTGGGATGCAGGGTGCCATGTCACTGGGTGGCACAGAGCCGCAGAGTCCTGGGCCTGGTCCATGAAACCATTTTTTCTTCTTAGGCCTCCAGGCCTGTGATGGGAGGGGCTGCTATAAAGATCTCTGACATGCCTTAAAGACATTTTCTACATTGTCTTGGCTATTAACATTCAGTTTCTTGTTATTTAGGCAAAGTTTTGCAACTGGCTTGAGTTCTTCCCCAGTAAATGGATTTTTCTTTTCTACTACATAGAAAGGCTTCAAATTTTCAAAACCGTTGGGTTCTGCTTCCCTTTTATACATAAATTCCAGTTTTAAACTATTTCTTTGTAGATGCATGTGACTGAATATTTTCAGAAAAAGCCAGGTCACATCTTGAACATTTTGATGCTTAGAAATTTCTTCGGCCAGGTACCCTAAATCATTTCTCTCAAGTTCAAAGTTCCACAGGTCTCTAGGGCAGGGACAAAATGCTGTCAGTTTCTTTGTTAAAGCATAACAAGAGTGACCTTTCTCCCGTTTTCAGTAAGTTCCTCATCTTCATCTGAGACCACCTCAGCCTAGACTTCATTGTCCATATCACTATCAGCATTTTGGTCAAAACGATTCAACAGCTCTCTAGGAAGTTACAAACTGTCCCACCTTTTCTTGTCTTCTTCTGAGCCCTCCAAACTGTTCCAATCTCTGCCTGTTAGCCAGTTCCAAAGTTGCTTAGACAGGTTATCTTTATAGCAGTACCCAACTTCAAAGGTACTAATTCTATGTTCTTGTCCATTCTCACACTGCTATAAAGATACTACCTGAGACTGAGTAATTTATAAAGAAAAGATGTTGAATTAACTCACAGTTCCATATGGCTTGGGAGGCTTCATGAAATTTACAATCATGGTGAAAGGTGAAGGAAAAGCAAGCACCCCCCTTCACAGGACAGCAGGAGAGGCAGATAGCACAGGGGAAATTGTCACTTGTAAACCACCATATCTCATGAGAAATATCACAGGAGAACTGCCCCCATGATCCAATGACCTCCCATCAGGTCCCTCCCTCAACACATAGGGTTTACAATATAAGATGAGATTTGAGTGGGAACACAGAACCAAACCATATTAATTTTATTGCCAAATTGATTGGAAATTCCTCTTACCTCATCTTATTTAATGACTCAACAACAAAGGATTTATTTAACCTTTCTTTCTTTCTCTTGCAATAATCTTCTTGGGTTCCCTGAAATGAAGATCTTTCATTTTTTTACACATATGTTTTGTTCACCTTACTTTGCCAGACCTTTTTACACATTTCCGTATTTCATTGGCCTACTTCAGATCTTTGTTTTCTTATCTTTTTCTACTATCTCCTTAGGTAAAATAAACAGTTTGTTGCTTTAGCCAACATATTGTGCTGATGCTTTCTACGTTTACCTCATTAGCCTTAACTTTTCCTCTGAGTACCAGTCTCATATATCTAAATTTCTACTTGACATCTTCATGTAGATGTCTTTCATGCATTGTAAGCATATACTAAGTAGAAATGGTCATTTCGCTCCCCAAATCTTTTTCTCCTTGAAAATACTACATATCAGAAAATAGTGCTGGAATTCATCCAGATATTCAGGCAAGAAAAATTGAAGCAATTTTTCAGTTATTTTTTCTACCTCAGTCTTTATATTCAAGCATCAGTCTTTCTTATATTTTATTATTTTATTTATAATCTATCCTTTTTTTTTCTGATCTCCATGGTCTTCACCTTGGTTGATCTCTTCTATGGCTTATTGCAATAGCCTTCAAACTCATCTCTAGATGTCTCTCTTGATCCTTCCAATCCATTCTCCACAGAGCAACTAGAATATTTCAACTACACTTGGAATAAAGTATTGGCTCTTTACATTAGGCTAGTAAGATCAACGCTTGTTCTTGTCCCATTTGCCATTTGCACTTCATCTCAGTAGTACTATCTCCATTTCTATTACAGTCCGGGAAAATGGTCTTGGGTTACTCTCTCATGCCAAACTTTTTCTCCATTATTGCAGAATTTCCTCTGCAGTCCACAGTCTTCACTTCCATTTTGTTTAGCATGATCACGCTCATTGATTTTCTTGGTAAGATCCAAAGTTTTAAAGAATGTCCCCTTTTTCTGCAGAATTGACTAGATTTGGGCTAATTCTATGGCAAATCTATAATTTCAAAGCAAACTCTTCTTATTCTTCAGTTCTTAAAATAAATGTCACTTTATCAAAAAACTTGCCTGATAGTTCTTTGCAAAGCATTCTCCATCTTGGAATATTATCCTTTACCCAGTTTCCTTCAAGCAGATATTTTAATTATCATATATTTCATTAAGCTGGTATCTCATTGGTGGCCTAGCGTTATTGTATATGCTACTAGGAAAACAACAACTTTGCTAAATAATGATATATTGCTTTTGTAACATCCATAATTTTTTAGACTTTAGAAAAGGATACTTTGACTCTTATTCAACAATTACTCTTATCCATGTAAAGCTGTAACTATATGTAAAATAAATGGTGAAGTTTAACCTTAACCTTAACCTAAACCTTGAATTCAAAGTTCAACTTTCCTAAGTCGTATTTTGATTCAGATATTGCTGTTCATGTTTTCCATGCAACAATGTTCTTCCTGCTGTTAAGAGATTGGCAAATGCAGGAAATAAATAATTTATTGAAGGATTGCTTTGCCTTTGTTTCCCAATTTTTAAGTCCGTTATTGGCACACATTTTGCAAATTTTGGTGTCAGCATGTTCTGAATATTAGCAGGAGTCATCAAGATTCTGCACTCTTACTTCTTCTTCAAATAGTTCTGAAACATCCTGTGTACTGAAATACCAATGGATGTGGCTTTCCAGATATTACACTAGGAGTAACAAGCAGACACACTTTTTCATGAGTGTGTTCTTTAATTATTGACACCTCTGTCTGTACCAAGCAGGGCTGCCTTATCACATCCATTTCTTATCAATGTTAGCAGGTTCAGTCATCCTCCTTTATCCTTTGCCCAGTAGGCAGCTCTTTCTCTCATTTGTAAGTTGAAGGGAAATTCCCTTTCCTTTATTATTATTATTATTATTATTATTATTATTATTCACTTTATTGAAAGGCACTTTTATATCTATGAATCACTTTTCCTAATATTTGGGGCATTTTTCAAATAAAATAATACCTAATTCCACTGTGGTGTTGATATATAAACAGCCTAAACCAATATACATATAGGTAGATAATAACAACTACTTTTACTAAAAGACTGTATCCTGGACCACAGCAACAGGAATATGTTATTAATCAGGCAATGAATACTAAGTTCAGAGATGTTAAAATGTAAATTAAAATTATGTGTATTTTGGTATGGGTGAAACAAAAGATATCTTTTTTATTACATTTTTTTTACTGGCTAGCTCTCCCTCTGGATTGAAAGTTGAGTAAGGCTGTGTCTATTGCATTCACTTTGATCAAACAGACTAGGGTGATATCTGATGGATATTAACTGTTGAACAAATTCCACATATATTTGTTGAATAAATGTATAAATAAAGCCTCATAATGGAAAACTCTCCAAAGTATGAGTTTATTTATCAATGATGAAATTAGCAAATGCACTAATTAAAATAAAATTATATCAATCTTAGGACTCCTGGTTTTTGTAAAGAAAATTTCATTTTTTAATAAAAATATTTTAATATGAAAATGAAATAGTCATGTACAATATGTACTTTTATTATTTTATTAAACTTCACCATATGTGTTAGTTCAGGTTGCTATAACAAATTACTATAGAACAGATAACTTAAACAACAAACATTTTTAATTTTTACAATTTTGGATGCTGGAAGTCTGAGATCAGGGTTCCAGCATGGTTGGGCTTTTGGTGAGGAAATTCTTTCTAGTTTTGGAGGGCCGTCTTCTTCATGTGTCCTCACAAGTTAGAAAGAAAGGAAGTTAACTGTCTGGCCTCTTCTAAGGACACAAATCTTATTCTTGAGGGTTTTATGTTCATGACCTGATTACTTTCCAAAGTCCCTACTCCCAAATACCATCACACTGATATTAAATTTTCTACATATGGATTTTGAGGGAACACAAACATTCAATTCATTGCATTCCACTCCTGGCTTCCCAGAATTCACATGCTTTCCACACGCAAATGCATTCATTCCATCTCAATAGGCCTAAAATTAACTCGCTCCAACATCAACTGTAAAGTTAAAAGTCCAAAGTCTTGTCTGAATTAAATATGATTAAGATTTGAGGTACAATTCTTGCTGAGACAAAATTCTTCTCTAGTTGTGAAACTGTAAACTCTCATGTATTTGTTAGGGCTCTTCAAAGAGAAAAAGCGAGTAAGATAGATAGATGGACAGGTAAATAGATAGAAAATGAAAGAAGAAAAGAGAGAGAAGAGACGAAGAAAGGAAGAGAAGAAAGAAGAAAGAAGAAAGAAAGAAAGAAGAAGAAGAAAGAAAGAAAGAAAGAAGAAAAAAGAAAGAAAGAAAGGAAAAGAAGAAAGAAAGAAAGACAGAAAGAAAAGAAAGAGAGCAGAAAGAAGAAAAAAAAGAAAGAAGAAAGAAAGACAAAAACCCAGAAAGAAAATGAAAGACACGAAAGAAAGAAAGACAAGAAATCCGAAAGACAGAATCAACTGGACACCACACCGGAAGAAAGTGAAACTTATTACTACGCCTTTAATGGGGGAATTGGCTGATATGATTGATTCTGAAAAGGTCCTATAACAACTTGCTGTCTGCAAGTTGCAGACCCTAAAATGCCAGTAGCATGACTCAGTCAAGGCCAATAGCCTCAGAAACAGGGCAGTGATGGTGAAACTCTCAGTCCAAGGCTGAAGGTCCGAGAACCCCAGGATGTTACTGGTGTAAGTCCTGGGGTTGAAAGGCGAAAGAGCCTGCAATTCTAACGCTCAAAGACAGGAGAAGAATGGTGTCCCAGTTCCAAGACAGAGAGAAGTAAATTGCCTTTCATTTGACTTTTTGTTCTGTCTGGGTCCACGGCCAATTGGATGATGCCTGCCCAATTAAGGACAGATCTTCCCCACCCAGTCCACTGACTCACTCACCAATGTCCTCTGCAAACACCACCACACACAGACACACCCAGATATCATGCTCTAGTAGCTCTCTAGCTATGTCTTAATTCGGTCAAGTTGATACCTAAGACTAACCATCACATTAAACAAGTAATGCTCTTCTGAAAAAAAAAAAAAAAAAAATGGTGTGATAGAAATAGGATAGACATTCCCATTCCAAAATGGAGAAATAAAGAAGGAGCCCAGCCGCGGTGGCTCAAGCCTGTAATCCCAGCACTTTGGGAGGCCGAGACGGGTGGATCACGAGGTCAGCAGTTCAAGACCAGCCTGGTCAAGATGGTGAAACCTTGTCTTTACTAAAAATACAAAAATTAGCATGGCGTAGTGGTGGGCAACTGTAATCTCAGCTACTCAGGAGGCTGAGGCAGAGAATTGCTTGAACTCGGGAGGCGGAGGTTACAGTGAGCTGAGATTGAGTCACTGCCCTCCAGCCTGAGCAACAGAGTGAGACTCTGTCCAAAAAAAAAAAAAAAAAACCAGAATGTATTGTCCGTATTGCTAGCAACATTCTGTACATGAGTATTCATGTATGCTTTAAGATGAATAAAGCTTTCCTTGAAGCTCCCATCTTTTCCTTCTTTTATACCAGATCCACCTTAATTCCCTTCAGTGACAATCTTGGCTTTTTCTAGCATGCACTTCGAAATTCTTCCAACTTCTACCCATAACTCAGTTCCAAAGCTCTTCCACAATATCAGATATTTTTTCCAGAAGCACCCAACTAATGGGTACCAACTTCTGTCTTAGTGAGCATGGCTGTTATATAACAACTTACCATAGACTGTATTGCTTACAAAAACCAAAAACTTATTTCTTACCGTTCTGTGGGTTAGAAGTACAAGATATGGGTATGACTGTGATTAAGTTCTGGTGAGGATCCTCTCCCATGTTGCAGACAGTCTACTTATCCTGTACCTTCACATGGAGGAAAAAGAGCTAGCTAGATCTTCAGCCATTTCTTAAAAGGTCCCTAACCCCATGACCTAATTACTACCCAAAGACCAGACCTTCAAACACCAACACATTGGGTTCAGAATTTCAACTTATGTATGAGATGGAGAGATCAATTTTCAGTCTGTTGTACTCTTTCCATCAAAATTTGGAAATTTAAATGCTGATGTTTAACATTATAAAATATTTTTAAGTTATCATACTGCCACAGGGATACCTCTAAATTCTGTTATTGAAGCTAATTACCTTTGCAACGCAAAAGAATCTAGTCATGTTACATAAAGAACTCAAGAACACTAGGAATACAATTTTTCTCAGAAAAGTTTTGTGAATGTTGTATGATTGCAATATTTCTATTTTTATTTAAAACTTCAATAGTTTGTAGTCTTTTTTTTTTTTTTTTTAATTGTCAGTTACAAGTTTACAACCTACGAGGACTGGTTGATCCTCATATGAAGATGTGTCTTGTTGTGTGCCTAGTGATACATCTTCTCTCACCTCTAATAAAAGAAACGGCGGGGTTTTACCCTGACAATGTCACACAGTTGTTTCAAATTCCCTTACTTATTTCTCAGTGTTTATAGCTTGTGCAGCTGTCAGCAGCAATGGCTTTTTCTTTGTTAGGCACGGAAATGTTTGAACTTATAATTAGACCTCAGTTATGAAAATGCAACTAGTTAATCATAGCTTTAATTAGGGTTTTTGGACTCCAAAGGGATTTGAATATATCCAAGAATGGTGGAACACAGCAGCCAAAGCTAGCCTAAATTATTTTAGAGTTTATTTTCTAATTCACATACAAATGTTCATCTTCACTATATGGCCCGTAATTATCATCTGAACTATTATTTAGCATCTTTATGTTATCTAAAATGTTTATATCAACTGTAATACCATTATTTAAACTTGAACCTTCTTCTCTGATGAAATTATTTTAATTATACCAGTGAGATATGTGTAAGCAAAACAATAGTAACAATTTTTTAGCCACATCATAACACTGTGATATTAACATATGTGATCAACTTAATACAAAGAAAACTACAAAAACACGTTTTAAATTAGAATAATCAAGTTAATACGATGGCTTATGCTATTCAATTAACAATAAATCATTGATACAGATCAAATTCTTCTGTGCTAATTAAGTCTAATGTGTGATTTTTCAATTTTCTCTCTTCTCTATTGTAACTTTTGTGATATTTTTCTTAGTTCAACACAATCTTGTACCGCTTGTACTTCACTAATGGCAAATGTTTCATGAATTCAGTCTTTTCTCTACTAGCACTGCTATTTGAAGCTATCTACACAATCTGAAACATGTATCAAAGGATAGCTTGGCAACATTTGGTTAAAAGATGATTACTTAAATCATGTAAAGTACACTCAAAATGAATTTCAATAAATTCCAAGTAAAAATAACTGAAACCTTATGGATAACTTGTTCGCCCTCACTACTTTGTTTGGAAGTCGTAGCTCCTTGCTTTCTACCAGGCTTACCACTAGGATGGCTTTTCTACTTCAGGGGTACCTCAAGTCCATTGACATCAGATATTTTTTTAAATGTTTAATTAATTACTTTAAATTTAATTTAATTTAATTTTAAGTTCCAGGATACATGCACAGGACATACAGGTTTGTTACATAGGTAAACGTGTACCATGGTGGTTTGCTTCACCTATCAACCCATCACCTAGGTATTAAGTCCCACACGAATTAGCTATTTATTCTGATGCTCTCCCTCCCCAAACCCCTCTTGACAGGCCCCAGTGTATGTTGTTCCCCTCCCTGTGTCCATGTGTTCTCATTGTTCTGCTCCCACTCATAAGTTAGAGCATGTGGTATTTGGTTTTCTGTTTCTGTATTGGTTTGCTGAGGATAATGGCTTCTAGGTCCATCCATGTCTCTGCTGCAAAGGACATGATCTCGTTCTTTTTTATGGCTGCATAGGATTCCATGGTGTGTATGTACCACATTTTCTTTATTCAGTCTTTCATTGATGGGCATTTGGGTTGATTCAATGTCTTTGCTATTGTGAATAGTGCTACAAAGAACATACATATGCATGTAGGTTTATAATAGAATACACTTCCTAATTCAGCAGTATTTCCTATTGTTCATTTCTTGATTAGACTTCACAGATTATGAGCTCACCAACAATACTTAAAATACTGCCAACTCCGTTATACCTTTGACTTTTTTTTTTTTTTTTTTTTTGGTGCTTGACTGGCAATATCCTCACTCTGGCTAAACTCAACTTTCTCTTTTCTCCAGGTGAGAGTTGTTGTAGAAAGTTTCATTAGAGCAGTTGGGCAAAGTTTATCACAAAATTCAAATGACCCCCAACACCTGAGAATTCTGTTAATTTTCCCAAATCAACTCATACTTTGAAATTACTTTCTAAAAATGCTGTTGTCATCATCTAATCATTCCTCCCCAGTATACAAGTTCAGCACATTATTATCTCTCCTAAGTTACAGATATTGTAGAAACAACCAGAAAAAGCCAACCTCTTCCATCTTCATTCCACAAATACACAAACACAAAAGCCTACCCGCAACTGTAGCTGCAACAGCCTCTGTTTCTTTGTTGTTGATTATTTCAAGGAAGAGTTGGCAAACTGTATTATGTGGGCCAAATATGGCTGTCTGCTTGTTTTGGCAAATAGAATTATACAGGAATACAATAATATCCATTCTCTCACCTGTTGTTAATGTCTGCTTTCTCACTTAAATGGCAAAGTTGAGTAGTTTTAACAGAGACTGTGTGTTCCTAGAAGCCGAAAATATTTACACTGGTCCTTTACAGAAAATGTTTACCAAATCTGCACTAAAGCAACTAACAATTTTATAGTAAACTTCAAAATACTTGCTTTGGGCTTTATTATTTTCAATCTTCTCAAGACAATTTTGAATGTATAATACATTTATTTTATTTTATTTTATATTCAAACTTTTTCTTCAGGCTAGATTTTTTTTGTTGCCTTTTAACTATTCTCAAATATCTTCAATATTAAAACTTCAACAAACATCACCAATCAACTAAGCAACCAACCAGCCTTTGACCATGTATCTTCCTGTTGCTATCATAATGATCTCCTCTCCTTTCAAGCCAAAATTATTTCTGTTTTCTTTATTCTTGACATCTATTTTACTACTTCTTATTAATCCTCCGCTCAGTATTAATCTGGCTCTAATTTCCATCTCCACAAGAAAATAGTTGATGTTAAGCTCACCTGCATCCTCCATCTCATACCCTCCATCACCTACACAATTGTTCCCACAGTTTGCTATGCAACAGAATTGTTTGGAGAGTTTAATAAAACACAGATTATGTAAAATTACTTTCAGAATTTCTGATTCAGCAGGTCTAGGCTTTGACCTAAGATCTGCATTTCTAACAATTACATATTCTAACCATTTCAGATGCTGCTGCTCTGGGGATCAAACATTGAGAAGCACTGATTGGCCTCCTGAATTTTTTTTTAAAGGGTTAACATTTTATTTATTTATTTTTTTATTATACTTTATGTTCTAGGGTACATGTGCACAACATGCAGGTTTGTTACATATGTATACATGTGCCATGTTGGGGTGCTGCACCCATTAACTCGTCATTAACATTAAGTATATCTCCTAGTGCTATCCCTCCCCCACCCCCACCCCACAACGGGCCCCTGTGTGCAATGTTCCCCGCCCAAGACTAAATCAGGAAGAAGTTGAATCCCTGAATAGACCAATAACAGGCTCTGAAATTGAGGCAATAATTAATAGCCTACCAACCAAAAATAGTCCAGGACCAGATGGATTCACAGTGGAATTCTACCAGAGGTACGAGGAGGAGCGGGTAACATTCCTTCTGAAACTATTCCAATCAACAGAAAAAGAGGGAATCCTCCCTAAATCATTTTATGAGGTCATCATCATCCTGATACCAAAGTCTGGCAGAGACACAACAAAAAAAGAGAATTTTAGACTAATATCCCTGATGAACATCGATGCAAAAATCCTATGGAATATTTTAAAATGTTCCTCTTTGACACTGTTGAAAATGTTCTCATCCTCAAAATATTTTATTATTTGGCTCCTTTGATAACACATACATCATTTTCTTTCTACCCTGTCTGTTCCTTCTCAACTTTGTTTTAAAATCTTACCTTTCTTTACTAGTCTTTACATTTTTGAAGTTTCTTCCAGCAGCAGAGTTTCTCTGTTTTATCTCCCATCCTGTCCTTGTAACAGTCCCCAGTTATTCACAACCCTGCACTAGCTTCTGTTATCACCTACACGAATACATTCCAAATTTATATTCCCAATCCGGGACTCAACTCTGATACACAAATTTACACAATTTCCTATTGTCATCTCTACATGGCATGCATGGTACCTCAAAATGTTTAAGAATTAATTCATGATCTTCACATTCTAAACTGTGTTCTTTATATTTTTCCTGAGCTTCCAAAACAAACGAACAAACACAACTGTCACACCAGTTATTCATGCGGGAATACTTTTATTCCTTATCTTTGTCAAATTCAAGCTATCGCCAAAGGCTGTTGGTTTTACCACTTAAATATTTTAGAGATTCCCACAATTTTATGATCTTGACTTTTAGTCAAAGTATACCTTTATTTTTCCCTAGATAATTGCAACAGAGTTCTACTTGATCTTCTTTTGTCCACTCTAACCACTTTCAAACATTCTATTTTATAGATTTTGTTTGCTTAGTTTTTTAAAAACAGAAATACAAACTCAACCTAACCTGTTTAATAACTTTTAGTTCTTCATAGATGAAGCACTAGAACTTAATTTAGATTATTAGAACAAAACCTGTAACATGGGCTACAGACCCCTCCATGGTATGACTCCTGCATCCTCACTAATCATGCCATTATTTTCTTTGCTGTGGCCAAGATGACCTCACTTTATTTCCTTGAATATATATGGTCCCCGAATCACAGAGCCGTTACACATTTGGCTCCTTCTTTCTAGGAAGGCACCCACCATAAATGTGCTTAATCTGAACTGTGAAGTCTCATGTGGCACAAACGACTTCCTCAACACTGTGCTAAGAGATTGACTTTAGCTTGTGCTAAAACCTGACTAGGTTGTGCCACTAAAGACAACCCCAACCCCCATGCAGAGTCTTCGCTCAAGAAAGAGCAATGTTGCTGAACCACAAAATGTATTTTGTCGCTATCCATTTTCTGTAACTTTCCACTTACTCCCCTTCTGTAATTTTCTATTTCCTCCTCTGCCCCATTCGCTTCCTCCTTTGCCCCATTCTATTTCCTCCTCTGCCCCATTCTATTTCCTCCTCTGCCCCATTTCTATTTCCTCCTCTGCCGCATTCGCTTCCCCATAGTCCCCTAGTTCTTTTTGTTCCCTCTTTTGCTTTTCCATAGATCTTTTCTGTTTTCTCTCTGTTCTCCCTTTAAAAACCTAGTTACTTTTGTCTCAGTGGGAGTTGAGCTCAGTTTGTACTAGAATCTCTCCATCACTGCAGTACTCAAAATAAAACCTGGCTTGCTGTCTTTAACAAGTGTACAGTGCTCTTTCACTCTGACATTAATTAGCACCTACTAAACCTTTATATTTTAGATAAAATACAATATTCTCAGGAAATCCTGCTTTAACTGCCCCAATACCACCAACAACCACGTAAGTCCAGCTACTTTGAAATCTGCTTTGTTAAAAGGCACTTTCAAAAAAGTTAAATTCACAAACCTTATGCAGACATGAGATGAGCACGTGTCAGAAAAGCAGACTTTTGTAGCTCGACTTTACTAAAATCAATTTGCAAATGGCTGGCTGCAAACCTGGCTTTTTCATCAGGGTCGGGAGCTGCAGCAGAAGCATAGGGAGAAAAGAATAATTTCTCCACAGAACAGAATTTATTTGCATATCTATAGACCAGAATTATAGTCTTTGCTATCAGTCATCTCCAATTTATGGAACTGTAAAGTAGCTCAAAGGCAAAGAAAGCCCAGAGCCTTCACAGAAACAGAATCAGACAACTAAGAATGTGCTTTAAACAATACATAGTTTCGAATGAGAGCACAAATTTTCCCTATGGCTTTCATAATCCAATTTTCAAAACTATTTTTTAGAATGAATATTTGATTATTGTGTGTGTTTCGTTCTTAGTCAACATTAATCTTTGCAAAAACAGAAACAAATCTGCTTACCACTTCATCTCTAGCATCAGGTGAACATACGTCTTAAGTATGGTAAGTGCTCAATAAATATTGTTTAAATTAATGAGAAAGGAAAAAGACCAGAATTTTTGTCTGAGGAATGTGAGCTGCTTTACATTGTCAGGCCCAGAGAAGCATTTAAAATGTAACAGCAGTCATGTCTCACTCACCTTTGGGCTAAATAATTACCTCTTGAAGGCATTTACTATCCAGGCTCTCTAGACAAACTGATGTCAAGAAGCCATGAAATGTCATACACCCGAGAGTTCAACAATGTACAGTCAATCACTAACCAATTTTTTTTTGGTAACCAGCGAACATTCCTGAAAAACAACTTTTGTAATTGTCCCTCCCCTGATTTTTCTTTTTTTTTCTTTTTTTTTCTTTAAAAACTCTATCTTCTTCCTTTTTCTTTGGAACACTCTCCAAGGCAACCAGGCTGCAGTCCTCAACCTTGGCCCAAATAAACTCTTTATATGAATTTTGCTTCAGCTTCTTCCTTTTAGGTTGACATGGACAATAACCATAATCACAGCTAACTGATATTAGTGAATATCACGGTATCGCTTGTGGCTATATAATTTTATAGAATCCTTACAAGCAGAAAATTAAAAGAAACAATACTATTATTTATTTATTTATTTATTTATTTATTTATTTAGAGATGGAGTCTGGCTCTGTCTCCCAGCCTGGAGTGCAGTGGCGCGATCTCGTCTCACTGCAAGCTCTGCCTCCCGGGTTCACGCCATTCTCCTGCCTCAGCCTCCCAAGTAGCTGGGACTAAGGGCGCCTGCCACCACGCCCGGCTAATTTTTTCTATTTTTTAGTAGAGACGGGGTTTCACCATATAAGGCAGGATGGTCTCGATCTCCTGATCTCCTGATGCACCCGCCTCGGCCTCCCAAAGTGCTGCAATTACAGGCGTGAGCCACTGCGCCCAGCCAAGAAACAATAGTATACATCTCAATTTATGTTACGACTGTAACAACTCTGAAAATCCAATTCAGAGTTACAATTTATCAAATGAAATTAAACTTTTCATGCACTTGTCAGTGAAAGTATTAATAATAAAACACTTTATTCCAAAATGAATCCTAAAAACAAAGCTTCTATAAACTTTTAATAACCAAAAAAGTGACACATCAGAAACACAAAAAAAGACTCTTTGAAGAAATAATGAAATCAAGCTAATTAAATTATGGAAAGTTATAAGAATACAGGTACCTCATAAGATGTTAGTCTGATCATTGTTTTCTGACTTTCCTCAAAAATTCCCTAAAATATATTCTTTTTCAACCACTGAATAGACACATAGTACAAGTTATTTTGTTTACTGCACAGCAATTACGTGTCTGTGTTTGTGTGTGTATGTGTGTGCACGCACACGTGAGTGTGCAAAGCAAGTGAGAAAAAGTTTAAACTTCAGATTGGGATCAATGTAGTGTGATTTATGAATACCATAGTTGGAATTGGTGGCAATTTATACTGGAACAATTCCTGCATAAAGTACCACTTTTGCATTTATTGGTTTAGAACAACCACTATTAGTAATTTTCAATCATTCGTTGAATGGTTGTATGGTTTTGCTCACGTGAGTCGAGTGTGGCTGGACCCAGCAGGGCTTGCTGTGGCTGCTGGGTGGTGACCTTGCTGGAAACTGACTGTTCCTGCTTATTCTTAGCTGATGACTCAGTTCTTCTCCTGTTTCTAACATTTCTCATCTGGTCTGTCTGGGCTTGCTGTCAAAGTGAAGGCAGAGGAATGAAGTAGAGGATGGAAGCATGCAAAGACTCTTGAGACCTAGACTTGGAACCAGAACCAACACAGAGTAACTTCTACAACACGGAGTAACTTCCAGAAGGCTAAGCAAATCGCGGGAGAGTTAAAATTCAAGCAGCTGAGAAATAAACTCCCTCTTCATGGGAGAAAGAACAAAGTTATAGTCAAATTATATTTTAAAGGGCATGAAAAAAGTAGGACCATTTTCAATCTACTAATATAATCAGGATGACGAATCGAAATTTTGTTATCATTGCCTTAACTCACACAGAAAGTGGTATCTTGGATTGGACTTCGTGTTGCTGGTTCTAGAAACCCCAGCTCTCCAATCATAAACAGAAAAGTGGCAGCACCAAATCACCCATGGTGGGAATATTTACACCAAAGAAACAATCAAATACTACAAATCAGGGTTTTTTTATTTTTTGGATAGCTATTTGTTAAATATTTATCAATATATAATTGAGTTCATTCATAAACCAAACGTTAAATATATAGTATAGCATATGGGAGATTGGAGATGGGAGACAGAAAAATGAAATTGGAGTTTGAAAAGCTGGAGATTCATGTTAGAAACTTGAAAATACAAAAAAAAAAAAAAAAAAAAGAAAGAAAAAGAAAAAAAAATACCTGGTAAAACTGAAGCCTCTAGATAGCAGTGATTTAAAAAAAATGAAAATAATATTGTGTAGTATTATTGGATATTACAAGGTGAGCACATATAAGAATTGGCTTGTTTTTGAGGAAAAAAAAGGAAGAAAATAGCTTTCAAAAAGGGAAGGCCTTATGAGACTGAAATCATTGCCTGTCTTGTCCCATGAAAAGGTATGAGATAAGATTGAAAAATTATCTTAGGGGCAAGATCCAGTAAAATTTTTCATTTGGATGAAGTGACGAGCTTTTCAGTTCCCAGTTGTCTCAAGAGTCAGGTCCAAGCACTTTGTCAGAACATGCAACATTCTTGATGCTCTATTTCCTTCTTTCTTTTCTAGGATTATCTTTTCCCCTTACTTTAATTTCAGTTGTCCCAAACTGCTTTGAGTAATCTTTCTCATTTCCAAGCCTTTTAAAAATAATTATTTTAAAATGTTTACCTGACAAAAATTTCAGTGACATGGGGGAGTAAGTTCAAGAGCTCTGTTATGCATCACAGTGACTACAGTTAACAACAATATATTGTCTACTTGAAAATTGCTAAGAGAGTAGATTTTAAGTTTTCTTTCCAAACATAAATAAATATGTTCAGTAATATATATGCTAATTAGCTTGATTTACCCATTCTACAATGTACAAATAGAACAAAGCACCATGTTGTACACCATCAATATACGCAATTTTATTTTTCAATTAAAAATCAAATAAATTGTATTTATTCAAGGTGGACAGTGTGATGATTTAATAAGCGTATGTTGTATACTGATTACCACAGTGAAGTGAACACATCTGTCACTACCCATAGTGACCATTTTGTGTGTGTGCAGTGAGAACACTTAAAATCTGCTCTCGTCAAATTTCAAGTTAACAATTGGACCAATAATCTTTCTCTTTGTAATATCAAAATGTCAAGCCCTAAGCTACTAATGCATAGTCATATCTGAGGACTAAACTGTTTTCTCCTCCAAAAATCATTTTCTGATCATTTATGTGTTGTATAGATTGAGCCACAAATTATATTTGATTATAACATTGTATTATATTAAACAGTTATTTTAAATATTTTTGCCACTGGTTTCAGAATTTCATAAAAGCTGGACCTCTGCCAAATTTATTGTTATACTTGGTGCAGATTATATATTAAATATTCAGGGACAATCTGCTAAATGAAATAACTAAAGATAATTTAAGATAACTAAAGATAAAGATAACGAATGTGAAAGTGTTTTCAAATATATTATTATTGGCTGGGTGCGGTGGCTCTCACCTGTAATCCCAGCACTTTGGGAGGCAGACACGTGTGGATCATTTCAGGGCAGGAGTTCGAGACTAGCCTGACCAACATGGTGAAACCCTGTCTCTACTAAAAATACAAAAAAATTAACCTGGTGTGGTGGCGCATCCCTGTAATCCCAGCTACTCGGGAGGCTGAGGCCGGAGAATCTCTTGAATTTGGGAGGCAGAGGTTGCAGTGAGTCGAGATCATACCACTGCACTCCAGCCTGGGCGACAGAGCAAAAGTCCATTAAAAAAAAAAAAAAGAAAGAAAAGAAAAAAAATGTTATTATTATTTGCCATGTTCCTATTAAGAAAATAAACTACCAATACTGGTTTTATTATGCTATTATTTTATAATGAAAGGATAAAAGAGAAGTGCCAAAAATTTTAGTTTTTATAAAAAATTCATTGCAAATTTAAGTTTCAGAAATATTCAAATCTAAAGAAGTTTGTTTTAGAATCAAGGTATTATTACTATCATTAGGTTTGTCCAAAAAAGAAGAAGAAATGAGCTTTATTCAATCAATATGGAATCTTGTTTTATGTTATATTTCCAAATAAAATAAAAGCAATTTGTATTAGAAAATGTAAGTACTTACAGCAATATTCATATGAATGTTTTTGTGAGAACTCTGAGATAGAGGTATGCTATATTTGTAACAATGTATACATAGCTATATATTTGAACATATGTGTGTATACATGTATTACATATATTCAATTGATCTTAAATATTCCTGTTAAACACCATTTTAACGATAAACAGTTTGAATATAACAAATTTCAAAATAACATATAATGCTTTGCTTAAATTCTAGTAAACAACTTTGAATTTTTAGAGTGTACATTATCAGGTTATAATACATATATTTTTCCAAATGAATACATTTTTTCTACTTATTTGTCATAATTGAGGTGCTGTTTCAACCTACAAGAGAAAATATTGCAGAAATGCAAGTTCCCTGTGAGTCTTAGCAATTGTGTTGTTCCACTAAATCCTCCACAGCAGATAACAAATCCATTGCAAATCTGGTTCCATAAAGTTAAGCAATGTTTGCTATGATTTTCATATAAAATCTTTGCATTGCCCAGCTGTTACTTTTCCCTTTAATTGTATAATTTGTTCGCAATGAGTTTTTGCTTCATTTCCTACGAAGTGTCAATTCTAAAAGCAATGCTCTGGGGTATCAAGCATAGTGCAAATCCCATTAGTGTTCAGGGACTCATTTGCCACACAATGTTCAAGTTGAAGGAGAAAGAAAAGCATAACTGCGTAAGATGGTGGTATTCACAAAGTATCTACGTTTGATGTTCTCTTTCCAAATATCTTGGAGGAAATTATCATTTGACATATTTTGAGAAAATTAAACAACTGCCAGGAAACACACAGAAGCAACAGAAAAGAGAAAAATGGCTAATGTGGAAACATTTCTTACAAAGGAATCAGAATACAAAGATGTTCATTTTTCAGAATTTTAGAATTTATTTTTGAGAATTATTTTTATTTGGGGGCATCAAATTTGTGTGTGTGTTTTAATTTTAGTAATTGAGTGTGCACATTGTTTTTTGGTATCTAGTGCAGGTAACTCTAATATACAAATATACACCAAGACACACAAACACACACCCAGAGAAACAAGCATACAGACACACATAGATACATGCACAGGCACAGAAAACACACATGGATACAAGCATATCCTATAAAACACAGTGAATTGGTGCTCTGAAAAATTTAAAAATGTGAATCATGCTCCTGAAAGTAACTGTGAATGTTACAAATAACATAAAATCCATTAAGTATATGCAAGAAGCACTGGAAAACTCTTATTCCATTAATACAGTACTTATACATTCATGCATCTTATATTTTGCAGAATTTATTATAATTTTGCGATGCTAATTGCCTCCTTCTTCATTTCTTTAAGAATCTAAGACTACAATATGCGAACAATCAGTATCTTAATCACTAAGTGTAAAAGTAACACTGTTAAATTTATTGTAGGCCTGAATTTCGGACATGGTATTTGTAACACAGAGATTGTTAAAACTTTGAGGAGACAGGTCACACTGGCCAGATTAAAATATTCTTGGCCTTGTGAATACATAACATTATGTAATGTATAGTATAATGTTTTTCATCCATACTGTATAGGATATTTTTTAGTAAAATTGGCATACCTGTAAGATAACCCTCCAGCACAGAGTGAAGAGGTTTATTCAGGGATAGGCTACTATGTCAGATTCCATATGATGCAATATCTATCATACTGTATGAAATAAAAGGTTGTCTATTTTCATTGGAATAAAGCAAGAATTCTTTATTAAATGTCAATTCAGGGTTTGAAAGCACCTAATACAAATCATTATCAGGCTGGGCCCAGGGGCTCATGCCTGTAATCCCAGCATTTTGGGAGGTCGAGGTGGGCCTACCACGAGGTCAGGAGTTCAAGACCAACGTGGCCAACATGGTGAAATCCCATCTCTACTAAAACTACAAAAATTAGCCAGGCATGGTGGTATGCACCTGTAGTCCCAGCTACCCAGGAGGCTGAGACAGAAGAATTGCTTGAACCCAGGACGTGGGGGTTGCAGTGAGAGAAATCACGCCACTGCACTCCAGCCTGGGCGACAGAGGGAGACTCCATCTGAAAAAGAAAAAAAAAAAAATCATCATTTAGCAAAGGATGAAACTGTGGAAATGAACATAATACAGGTATGCAGAAGAGGTAACAAAGGCCTTATAGAGAAGGACCATTGATGATAAAATAAAGCTTGTGTATGTACAGTTAAGATAAACTCCAAATGAAAATAGAAAATTGGAAACAGAAAGCGGGGCAGCTACTGCAGATGGTCAGTGTCGCATGGAGCATAATTTTGTTCAGGTCTCTTTTTTCAAATAGATTAATGAAGCAACACTATAATAAAACTACAAAGTTCATAGTCTTTATCAATGTTTATGAAGATATTTTCACATATAGACTTGAACAATCAAGGAAAGAGTAAACAAATAACAGATTATTGAGAGCAACATCTTAATGTTTAATGAATAAGGCATTAAAACATATACACATTACATATTCATCAGAACTCATTTTAAGTTTTTATTATAATAAACGGGGATAATTTTTTATCCTACCACATATGGATTTAAAAAAATCTCTATCTGAAACATGGAATGAAGTATATTAATTTAAAATAGGCTGGTATGGTTTGACTTTGTCCTCACTCAAATCTCATCTTGAATTGTAGCTCCCAAAACTGGGAAACAAAGTGAGTGACAATGATCACCCTTTAATTAAAGTATAAATTCCATTAATAAATTTGATAGGAATCAATAAAACAGAAAAGCATCCTTTCTTGATATAATCACCCCACTTTTATACAATTATATTGCGTTTATCTTGCCTGCTTATATGCTGTTAGAGTAGAGCAGGATGGTTTTGGCTGAATTCTAATAAGGGTGACTTTTTAAAAAATTTATCTTTTTTGTCCTTTTAAGACCTCTAAATCAGAATCTGGCTTACCATGTACTGATCTAGGAATAACAGTTT
This sequence comes from Rhinopithecus roxellana, assembly GCF_007565055.1. NCBI lineage: Eukaryota > Metazoa > Chordata > Mammalia > Primates > Cercopithecidae > Rhinopithecus > Rhinopithecus roxellana. Next base: position 53,007,875 of record NC_044551.1, on the reverse strand, counting down.
CATCATAAGAGGAACTGTCAGAGTAGGCATTAAAGCATGTACCTATAGTTACCTCTGGTAGCACATAACCAAATTAAATGAAGCCTATTGTAATATTCAAGTCAGCACATTGTAATTTAAAACAGAAAGTAAACAATAAATGTCTGTTATTCAGATGAAACTAGAGAAGAAGAATCATTACTCTTAGTTGATAGTTTTGTGCCTTTCTATTTTTAATTTAATGAGATGTAAAATATGAACTTATCTTTAAGAATATGTGAGATAACAGATTTGCATAACAAGTCTTGACAATTAAGAAAGCTACATGTATTCCTGATCATTTTTTGACTACATAAAGACATATTGTAATTAAAAATGCAGGATAATGTATTTTTAAATTATAGCTACTGCAATTAAAAAAATACAAAGTCAATCTAGAGGTTGCATTTTCTTAATGAACTTGCACATTAAGTTCTAATTAATGGTATGCAATAGATAAGCTTTAAGTCAACATTTGAATGTTCTCTGTGCAGTAATACATCTAAAACAAAGTTTAAGGGTTTTTTTTTTTTTTTTTTTGGTGGCTATATTAACAGAAATTAAGTCCCATTCTTTCCCTTTATAGTATTAGAAATAGCAGTATCCATCATAGGATTCCATTTCAAATTTCTATTCCAGCCATTCAGTTTAATTTAAATTGAAAGCGATGATTAGGACAATAAAATTAACAACTTTATGTGGCTCAGTTGTCTTTGGCTATCTCCCCAGCCAAGAAAATTAGATTGACTTAATGTGAAGATAAAGTCATCAACACAAAATTAAACCTGGAATGTCAATCCATTGCCTTATATACAAGGTCTATATTAGTGGTTGCATTTACCAGTTTTGTCTATTTCTGCTTTTCAATTTATTCAAATAATAATCTTCAAATACATTTTATTTTAAAGGGGAAATCTAATGCCACATAATATTTAGCTTTGCTAAAATTTTTCAGAGTGCATTGGATTTTCGGTAATATCCCAATTGTTTGAAATTTTTAAACTTCATAATAGTGAAGATAATTTAGGTTACGTATAATTTTCGTGCTATATGAGGCATAAAGTGATTTATACACAAGACAGAAATTTGACAGAAGAACATGGACCTAGGAATTTCAGTTCTTCTGGTCCATTTTTGGAGCCATCCTTCTTTTCTATTCTATGCAGAATAGCATCGTTGCTCCTATAATTTGATGGATTTTAAGAAAACACTGTCTGAAAATCTAGAGATATCTTCTTCCACTAGTTTTATCAACATTAAAAAAATGGTATTTTGTTTTCCTTGGAGAGTCTTGTCTCATTTCTTCACTAGTTCCAAAGTTGGGAAGAGAAGAAAAAGATATTTACCATTGGAATCAAACACCAATATTTTATTTTACCTTGGTGGAATTTAGGAGTTTTTATTCTGCAATTCTATGCTCAATATCAAGAGAATTCTTGGGAAAAAATAAATGTTCATCTCATTTTCTACCTGAAGACTTGGAAGCTAAAATAAAATTATTTTGGTTAACTTATGCTTCTTTCCAAAAAAAGGAAGAAGATCCTCAATAGAATGCCAAATGAACTTGGAGAAAATAACTTTTTTCTCATTTCATGTCAAAAAATATTAAATTACACTTCAAGAGAAAAGGAACACAATAGAACTGTTTACAGAATACTGAACAGGAGTTAATAGTCCAATCTGGTTAATTGCTTCTATTTTCAACTTTAAAGATACAATATGAACACAAATCTTTAAATAATTTAAGGAAAACATTAAGTCAATTACTTATTTTGGAAAAATATATCTGAAATCTCTGAAAACTTGCATTTGTTTTCTATCTCTGTGTATCAATATTGCCACAAATTTAGTATATTAAAGAATACATTTATTATCTCACAGTTTTCCTGGTTCTTGAGTCTGGTCAAGCTTTGGTCTCTCACTACTTAGGGTCTTGGAAGGCTACAATAAAAATCTTATTTGAGAAATCTCAAATCAGGGTGGAGATTTCAGATAGTTGTGGTTATGTGGTCTTATTTCTGGGTTCTCTATTCTGTTCCATTGGTCTTTGTGCCTGTTTTTATACCAATACCTTGGTTTCTTTATTTGGTTACTGTAGCCTTGTAGTATGCGTGGAAGTCAGGTACTGTGATGCCTCCAGCTTATGTTTGCTTGGGATCGTTTTAGCTATGTAAACTTTTTTTTTGGTTCTGTATCAATTTGAGGAGTTTTCTAACTCTGTGCAAAACGACATTGATAGGAATTGCATAGAATTTTTAGATTGTTTTGGCCAGTATGACAATTTTAATTATATTGATTCTTCTAATCGATGAACGTGAGAGGTTTTTTCCATTTATTATGTCATCTACAATTTCTTTCATCTGTGTTTTAAAGTTTGTACTTGTAGAAACCTTTTACCTCCTTGGTTAAATATAGCCATAGATATTTTTCTAGCTATTGTAAATTGGATTTACTTTTTGATTTGGTTCTCAGATTGATCACTATTAACGTATAAAAAGCTACTAATTTTTGTACATTGATTTTGTATACTAAAATTTTACTGGATAGTTCTCAAAGAACTAAAAATAGAACTACCATTTGATCCAGCCATACTACTTTTGAGAATTTACTCAAAGGAAACCAAATCCTATGCCAAAAAGATATCTGAACTCATATGCTTATCACAGCACTCTTCAAAATAGCAAATATATCTATCAATGGATGATTGATTAAAGATATACATACATATATATTCATAGATATAATGGGATGTTACTACTCAGCCACGAAAAAGAATAAAATCATGTATTTTGCAGCAATGTAGATGGAACCAGAGGGCCATTATGTTAAGTGACATAACTCAGAAAGTCCAATATCACATGTTCTCTCCTGTAAGTGGAAGCTAAATAATGTGTATGCATAGACATAGAATGTAGAATGGTAGACATTGGAGGCTTGAAAGAGTGGGAGGCAGGTGAGGGCTGAGAAATTACTTAATGAGTAAAATGTACACTATTCAGCCCAGATTTCATCACTACTCAATATATCCATGTAACAACATGGCATTTGTACCCCTTAAATTTAAATAAATAAATAAAATAAGAAGGAAAAGAGGTCTATAAAAATGTTGGCCTGGGCTGAGTTCTCAACTGGAAGCTTACCTGGGGAAGGATCTGTTTCCTCTCTCACATCATTGCTGGTAGCACTCAGTTTCTTTTAATCGTAGGACTGGGAGATTTTGTTCTTTGCTGGCTGTCAGATGGAGGCTAGTCTTAGCTCCTAGTTGTCACCTGAGTTTGTTGCCTTTTGAGGTTTTCCAGTACAGCAGCTTGCTTCCTCACAATCACCAACCATGATGATCTGTTCATTATACAAGTGTTACAATCTTATGTTACATCATCATAAATGCATAACGACATATGTCATTTCAACTTGCAGACATATTATTTCTCAACACAAGTCACAGTTCCTGTCCATATTCAATCATGATGGATAATACCATGGTATAAATACCAAGGTGCAAATATCAGGAAGTTGGAATCATGGAAGACATAGCAGCCACAAAACTTATTTTTCTTAATTTTCCAAAAATTAGTAATTGGCTTTGAATCGTGATTTTATAATATGTAAATCCACTCATTGTGGAAAGTTTACTATTAAGTTTTTTAAGTTGATACAATAAATATAACCATTTAATATTTAATTTCCTCCTCCATGCAATTATCCCTATTTATCTATCTTTCTCTCTTTAATTATTTTACTATCCTCATGATTTACTTTATCTATTTAGACCCCAAACAAACTTTCATGTATTTAATTTTTTAAACTGTGGTACTGATGTCAAAAGCTATTCAGTTAAATTATCTCCCTCCACCCACTCCTTCCACCATTCTGTTACTTCCCATTAACATGCTTATAAGATCAAAAGACTGATAATCTTTGTGTGCTCAAACTGGGTTCAGGATTCTGTTTATGGGCAGAGGAATGAAACAGCCACTAAAAGGTGAAGGGGAAGAAATGAACCACACTCAAGGAGAAAGGGTGGTGTACTTTTCTGGAGTTATATTTTGCTTAGGGCTATGTAGCATCCACCTAAATATTTCTTTTAAGTTGAGAAAAATAGTCCTCGCGAATTGATTATGATTTATTTTTCTTAACCCATTTCCCATTTGCCCTGTGAATACTCTTGTCTCTAATCCTAATGTAAAATATTACATATTTCTATTGCATTATGATTAAAGTTCTGTTTAGAAATAACTCCAATAACTGTTTTTATATTTTATTTTCACATTGATAATCAGTCAGATTTGCTTCAGCCTCAAAGAGCATGTTTGTGTAAAATTAAATGATCACTGGCAGTGAGCTGCATTTTTTTAATAAATGGGAAATGGGTTAAAGACGTCAGTAGGTAATATTTTATACATATGAAATAATACATGTGAAATGTATGTAAGTAGTAAAGTATAATAAAATGAACACTTTTTAAGAAACCTAGAGGTCATATAGGAATCTCCCATCTGAACTCCTGCATTGAATCATTGATCAAGCCTGGCCTTTTTCAACTCATCGTTGATCTCAAGTAACATCACCACTACCTTAACAAAAACTACTATGGTCTCTTGTTTTAATCTATTTAGGCTGCTATAATAAAATAATGTAAACTGGGTAGCATCTAAACAACAGAATCTTGTTTCTCACAGTTCTAGAGGCTGAGAAGTTCAAATTGAAAGTCCCAGCAGATTTGGTGGCTGGTGAGGGCCCCACTTCCTGGTTCATAGATGCTGTCCTCTCACTGCAACCTTACGTGGTAGAAAAGTGAGGGTCTGTCTATAGTCTCTTTTATGAGGCCACCAAATGTCATTCTTGAGGACCCTGCTTGTGTGACCTAATAATCTCTCAAAGGCTCCACCTCCCAATAACAACACCTTAGGTTAGGATTCCACCATATGAATTTGGGGTGGTGGGGTGCACAGGGGGGGGGACACAAGTATTCAGACCATAGCATCTGCTATTAAAATGGCTGTAACAGTGTATGAGCATTTCTTCCTCCCATGTTGTTAACTTCTTCCTATGACCACCTACATGACAGCCAGGATAAAGTTAAACCTCCTCAGTATGTTTTACACAGATGTCTCCAGACTCTCCTCTGGGGCCACCTCCATCTCCAGCCTTCACTTTGATGGCCATACTGAGCTTCATGTTTTCTTTGAATCCTGAATTTTACCTAGGATTCTCTTACAGGTTTCCTGATATGGTAAGGCCCTATTTATAAACTTAGAATTAATCTCCACCAGGATGTTTTTCTTTACGTGTCAACTTTGTGTGTTCTGTTTGTGGGGCAAGATATGTAATCATTCACTGATATTTCTTGTTTACCCACTTATCTTCCTCTTGATACCATGTGGGAGCACACTGTATAACCAATTTCTTGTCATGCCTTGTAACTTTTACTTAAATCCTGCCATTGTGTATGATATATTGTAGGTGCTCAGTGATGTTACTTCTGTCAGAGAACCTTCACTCTCTCATCTGTTCAGCAAAGAGAATTGTGGCAAATGTCTTATTTCAACTAGAGATTGAGTCCGTTCACGGCTGGGTTATAGTATTCACAAAGACTTACCTAACTCTTATTTCACTGCTTCTAATGTTCATGGAACCCAACTGAGAGGTTGTATTGTTTATTAGTGCCTAACCACTTTATGAATCATAAATGTCAATTTTATCTCTTCAGGACTGTGAAATTCACAAGACAACATTCAGACTTTAGAGGTTTTTTTCCCTAGCTGCTGGTCTAGATTTCTGCCCAGTTAAATCATAATAATAATAAAACAAAGGAAAAAAGACGAACGTTCACACTCACTTTTCCGTGTCTCTTGTTATTGGGAACTTGACCATTCCATGGTCCTCCCATATCAAATACTAGGTGTCGTCTCTTCAGTCCAAAGCACACAACTCTTTGTTGCTGTCTCTGCTTCTCAGCACTGCACCTTGGCTTGGGTTCTTGATCCTCTACTCTGTCCAAAACTGGCAAATTCCATGAAAGAAAATGCATCTGTAGGAGATTAGTGTGCTCTCTGTGTTTTATATTTATCGAGTCTTGCCTTGGTTATTTACCAATTGTTTGCCTTGATTGCCAGTTCCTTCAAACAGCTTTATTTGTACTTATTCATCTTTCCAGCGGATCTTGATGGAAGCATTCATTTGCAACCAATTTTTAACAACTAAGTTATGTTTGTGTATATATGTGTATGTGTGTGTGTATTTAATGTGTACCATGAACAACATTAATCCAAAGACACATGTTTCACTCTCAGATATTAATAATGGGCATTAATATATAAGAAATCTATATACTAAAAATAGGACATAATAATTTTAATGTGTTGCATTCAAGATTTGTCGGGTATATTTGAACTTAATTCTCTACAAATTTTCTTTGTTCACATATACTAAACATTTTCAGGGGCTAGCATTTGAAGAGAAAATTCAAAATTACTTACCAAGATAATTTTTATAAATTGAATATTTGTGTCTTTCTCCCAAAATTTAATGTTGACATCTATTCATGAAAGTGATGATATTTGAAGGTTGGGTCTTTGGGGGGCAATTAGATCATGAGGCTAAAACCTTCATGAATGAGATTAGTATCCACGCAGGAAGCCAGAGAGCTAACTTGCTTTTTTGTCCACCATGTAAAGATACAAAAAGTTGGCTGACTGCAACCTGGAAGTTGGCCCTCCGCAGAACCTGACCAAACTGATATCCTCATCACAGACTTTTGGTCCCGAGGATTTCAAGACATAAATATTTGTTGCTCAAAGCACCTAGTTTATGATACTTTGTTCTAGCACTTGGAATTAATACAATAACATTTTCCAAATTACATCTCATTATGTCATATGTTCTCTAGAAGAATTTTTCCTGTCTCTTGAATGCACTGAATTATACACTGGCTATCTCTGTATTATTTAACTTCTTTAAAGTACTGTCATATGGAGAGCTGTTTACCTTGATTAGATATAACTGAGTGTTTTTGAATATTATTATTCCTAAAAATAGATTCTCCCACGAAATTTGATTTAGTTTTATTTTTTCTAAATTGAATAAATTTTCAAAATACAATGATGTTAGGGCAATTTGGAGACCTATAATCATTGTTGAACCTTTTGACATCTCCACTCCGGAAAAGATGCAGAAGGCATGAATTGATAAATTTAGCAATGAGACTCAAGCACAAACACTCATATTCTGGAAGCAGATAATACTTATGATCAGATGTCAGAACAAAAGGATTCAGGAGTGTCCAGCAGTGAGAGAGAAATTCTCAGACACAATTCTTCCTTGGTGTCTGAGAATTTGTATCCAACGAATTTGTAAAGATACAAATTTGTATCCTTTGTATCTAACCATTTGATGTTTCTTTAATATGCCCCCTCATACACACTACCTCTGAAATAAAAAAAACTATATTCTTTTGTCTTCTTGATTTTTTAACTGCAGTGTGCTTTCAAAATAAAATTTTATTTATTTTCTCAGAGAACTAATTGACTTCTTATTTAAACAAATGAAATACTTTATTACCATTTAAACTATTTCTTTAGAAGCAGAGTTGGAATACTATGCTCTTGCTTAATATAACGAGGATTCATATGTAGCAATAATGATCGATAAAGATATGCTATAATTTGTCAAGTCAAAACATTAAAAAGTTAATTCTTTAAATGTTTCATATCATTTACTTTTTGTTTTAGATAATTAATATAATTATTTTCTTCTTATGGTATATTTAAGCTATTTGTTTTTACAAAAATTAATATTTTTTAATTTATATATTTAAAGGTTATATAAACTATAAGGACAATAAATGCATAAGAATATATGATTTTAAAAAGACTTTTCAAAATTTGAGTACAGATTAAAAATTAACTAGTAAGTGCCAATGCAACACCTAAGACAGCATCTGTAATGCTGACAAGCTGACATTAAAAAGAAATTCATCTTTTTCTGAAAGTCACTATTAATTTATAAAATATAAAGAAGCTAATTTACATGAATTGCTTTAAAATGTATTTATTTTTCTGATTTTACTTGGACTAATATATGAAATATATTTAATTTTTCATACAATTTAAGGACCTAAAAACGCAATATTTTGTTTATTAGATGGTCTTTACTATAATGATTTTAAGTATGAGTCATCTAGAATGCACAGAAAAATATGCAATTTTTCAATCTACTTTTACTAAAATATAAAATTGAATAGGAAAACATTTGTCTCATAAATGAGAGTATTGGTTAGGGGTGGCAGTGTGTGTTATAAATTTATAATCAAAGTCTGAGAGTTTTAGACTGCTGATTTTTACCCATTGGTGAGTATTGCAATTTGATGGAGTTCATCTAAAATTATTAAATAATAAAATAAAGCATAATATAAAAGAGAGTAAAATAAAATAGAATACATCAAATATAGCAGAAATAGGTATTATTTTGTAATTTTTTGTTTGAATTACATGTATATGTATATTCATACATACACTCATATATGTGTGTATAGTTTACATCACAATATTAATAATATACTTTACTGTTTGTTAGGCCAAAAAGTTTGAAAAACAAAGTGACAGAATTTTTATTACTTAAAAAAAATGCAAGTTTATCTTTCTTTGCACTCATCATTTAATTTAATTGCACTTTCTATTTTAAAATGCTAATACTTTATTCTTATTACCATACACTAACTATGAATACACTTAACATAGAATTAGTTTTGATGATTTATCCTGAATAAATTTTAAGTATACATAAATGATTTTTAGGTCATGGATTTGATATGACATTTAGTCCATTATACCTTCCTATAGGCAGATTATCGCTACATTCATCATATGTGTTTACCATTTGATTGTCGCATGAGATGAAACTGGAATAGATTTCATGCCACCCCTTTTGAGAGGGCACTTTAAATGAGCTTGGGTGATTTGGGTCAACTTCTTAGAGTCTAGTAAAGCCTAGTGGGGTCACACAGAACCAGAACCTAGCAGAGTCACTGGCAACAGCTGAATGAGAAACGAATTTTCATTTCTATAAGCTAACACATGTGTGTGTTATTTCTGTATTGAAACGTGACTAAACAGAAATTTCTACCAGGATGATTTGCCTGTAGTATAAAAATTTATTGTATCTACCAAACCTGGAAATTAGTAGAATGCTGGTAGTGAGTGTTGGTTGATTCGTTTTGTAAATGATGCATAATAGTTGTACATATTTATGGGATACATGTGATAATTTATAACGTACAATGTGTAATGATCAAATTAGGGTCATAGGACTATCCACCACCTCAAGCATTTATCATTTCTTTGTGTTGGGGACATTCCAAATCTTCTCTTTTAGCTATTTTAAAGTATTATAAATTAATGTTAACTAGAGACCCTGCTGCGCTATTAAACACTAGAACTTATTCCTTTTATTTAACTGTATTTTTGAACATACTAAGGAACCTCTCTTTATGTGATGAAGTGCTATAAAAATATGAGCTCAAATAGTAATTGGTCTAATTGCAGGAAAGAATTAAAAGAAAAGTAGAGATAAATACCAGAAATTCTGGATATTGTGTGATTGGAAAAATAATTGATTCTCATACATTATTTGTAAATAATTGTATTTACTTTTTGATTTCTAACTTTTATTTTAAGTTCAGGGATACATGTGCAGGATGTGCAGGTTTGTTACACAGGTAAATGCATAAGTAAACATGGGCCGTGGTGGCTTGATGCACAGATCATTCCATCATCTAGGAATTAAGCCCAGCATCCATTGACTGTTCTTCCAGATGCTCTCCCTCTTCCCATCCACCCTGCCATGGACAGTCCCCAATGTGTGCTGTTCCCCTCCAACGTGTCCATGTGTTTTCATTGTCCAGCTCCCACTTTTAAGTGAGAACATGTGGTGTTTAGTTTTCTATTTCTTCGGAGTTTGCTGATGATAATGTCTTCCAGCTCCATTCATGTCCCTGCAAAAGCCATTTTTTTTCCTTTTTATGGCTGCATAGTATTCCATTGTAACTGCCCCATGGGTTCACTTTGCCTGCTGCCTAGACATAGCCGATCTCTCAAGACAGGAGAATTGCAATAGAGAAAGACTAATTCACAAAGAGCTGTCTATGCAGGAGACCAGAGTTTTGTTATTACTAAAGTCAGTCTCCCTGAGCATTCAAGGAGCAGAATTTTTAAAGACAACTTAGTGGGCGGTGGAAGCCAGTGAGTCAGGCATGCTGATTGGTCAGGTCAGAGAAGAAATCATTGGGAGTTGTAGCTGTCTTCTTGCAATAGATCAGTTCCTGGGTGAGGGTCACAAGATCAGATGAGTCAGTTTATCCATGTGGGTGGTGCCAACTGATCCGTCAAATGCAGAGTTTGCAAACTATCTCAAACACTGATCTTAGGGGCAGTTAAGGCAGGATCAGAATCTTGTAGTCTCCAGCTACATGACTCCTAAACCATAATTTCTAATCTCATGGATAATGTTGGTCCTACAAAGGTAATCTAGTCCCCAGGCAAGAAGGAGGTCTGCTTTGGGAATGGACCGTTATTGTCTTTGATTTAAACTATAAACTGTAAACTAAGTTTCTTCCAAAGTTAGTTCAGCCTACAACCAGGAATGAACAAAGACAGCTTGGAAGTTAGAAGGAAGATGGAGTTGGTTACATTAGATCTCTTTTACTGTCTCAGTTTTAATTTTGCAAAGGTGGTTTCACCATGCTGTACATGTACCATACTTTGTTTATCCAGTCTATTATTGATGAGACATTTAGGTTGATTCCTTGTCTTTGCTATTGTGAATAGCACTGCAATGAACCTTACGTGTGCATGTATCTTTATAATAGAAAATTTGTATTCCTTGGGGTATATATCCAATAATGGGATTGCTTGGTCAAATGGTATTTCTGCCTCCAGGTCTTTGAGGAATTACCACACTGTCTTCTCTAATGATTGAACTAATTTACACTCTCCCCAACAGTGTAAACATCTTCCTTTTTCTCTACAACCTCACCAGCAACTGTTGCTTTTTTGGCTTCTCAGTAGTAGCCATTCTGATTGGTATGAGATGGTATCTCATTGTGGTTTTGATTTGCATTTCTCTAATAATAAGTGATGCTGAGCTTTTTTTAATATGTTAGCCATATGTATGTCTTTTTTTTTTTTTTTTTTTTTTTTTTTTTTTTTTTTTGAGAAGTGTCTATTGATGTCCTTTGCCCACTTTTTAATGAGGTTATTTATTTGGGTCTTATAAATTTGTTTAAATTCCTTGTAGATGCTGGGTATTACTTTTACTTTTGTCAGATGGATAGATTGCAAAAAAAATTCTCTCATTTCGTAGGTTGTCTGTACACGCTGATGATAGTTTCTTTTGCTGTGCTGAAGTTCCTCAGTTTAATTAGATCTCATTTGTCATTTTTTGCTTTTGTTGCAATTGCTTGTTTTCCTCATGAAACTTTTGCCTGTGCCTATATCCTGAATGGTATTGCCTAGATTTTCTTCTAGGGTTTTTATAGTTTTGGGTTTTACATTTAAGTATTTAATTTATATTGAGTTGATTTTTGTACGTAGTGTAAGGATGGGGTCCAGTTTCAATTGTCTGCATGTTGGCTAGCCAGTTCTCCCAGCTCTGTTTATTAAATAGAAAATTATTTCCCCCTTTCCCTTGCTTATTTTTGGTGGGTTTGTCAAAGATCAGATGGTTGTACATGTGTGGTCTTATTTCTGAGTAATTTGTTCTGTTCCATTGGTCTATGTGTCTGTTTTTGTACGATTACCATTCTGTTTTGGTTGCTGTAGCCTTGTAGTATAGTTGGAAATCAGGTAGCATGATACCTTCAACTTTGTTCCTCTTTGCTTAGACTTGTCTTGGCTAATTGGGTTCTTTTTTGGTTCCACATGAATTTTAAAATAGTTTTTTTTCTAATTATGTGAAGAATGTCAATGATAGTTTAATGAAAATAGTTTTGAATTTATAAATAGCTTTGGGCGGCACAGCCATTTTCACGATATTGATTTGTCCTATCTATAACTATGGAATGTTTTTCTATTTGTTGGTGTCATCTCTCATTTCTTTGAGCAGTGGTTTATAGTTCTCCTTGAAAAGGTCCTTCACTTCCCTGTTAGTCATACCTATGATGACTAATTAAAATTATTAGTTATTAAGTGCTACTATTTATGAATGCCTATTAAGATTTAGAATGAAACTTACACTCAGGAAAGACAGAAATTCAAAAGACTGGCTAGTGTCCCCTTTGCTAAGACACATAATTACCTTAATGTGGTCCCCAGTAAATATTTCAGTTATACAAAATGACACAGAGAAGTTAGAGCATTGCCATACTTCCATTGAAACCTGATAGGCTTGACATACTTTTCACAAAGTTGAGAGAAAAATAGAAAAAGCATGAGACAAGATTCTCAAAAAGAATCATAAGTATGACTAACAATGGAAGTGAAGGACCTCTTCAAGGAGAACTGCAAAAGTAGTGTGTAAATAGGTATGATGATTAGCACATGGGGCTGTGTGGAATAAAAAATTATAATAAATAATAAATTTCCCCAAATGTATTGATTTTTATAAAAGTTAACATTTTGACCTTATTGTATATTTCACACTGTCATCTGATTAAGAATATCTGTGACCGTTTCAGAAAACAAATCACTGTATTTTCATTCATTTCTAACTACAAGAAGTTCAACTAAAAAGTTTGCTTAGCTTCCAGAAATAACAGTCTCTCATATTCAGATGTTACCAAGGAGATGAATGGAAAAATGATGGTCTCACAGGCAGAAACAAGAGCCATAGAGAAAAATGGACAGAGTAGTGCTCCCAGGGAGCACAATGGGCTTAATAGGAGAATATTTCCTACCCACAAATAGGAGAAAAGTACTGTATTATCCCAGACGGATTTCAGAATTGTTATGGACCAGTAACAAAGGTGCACTTCTTCTCTTTTCTGAATGTGTTCATTTGGGCTATTCTGTATTATTGAATGCTATGTTTGAAGAGAGTTATGTAACTTGTATTATTACTTGTTAGCCAGCTGCAGCAGGAAGAGCTGCATCTGGAACTGAGTCATATTAAAAATCTCTGGACTGTGAGCCTCGTATCATGATTGGATGAGACTTTTTTTGGATTAATTCCTGCAGAGAAGAAGATTACATTTTCATATGGGAGATAAATGGATACTTAGGACTAATAGAGCAGAGTGGTATATTGTACAATTTTCTCCAATTGTCTTAATCTTCTCCTGGAAGAGTATTTTACATACCACCTTTGACATGCCCCTTGTTGAACTTCACTATGTGTCTGTCTTTTTCCAGGGGGTTATGTGTATTTCATAGCTTAACTTTTCAATGCACCTCTGTGCATTTGTTCAGCCTTTTGTTCTTGCCTTCTGCAATCAGAACACCATGTACTAGCTGGGAGCTGCTTCTTCAGCCTGAAATCTAGGATGTAAAACATAATGAGCAGAGCCAAATAGGGCCACTGCCAGTTTGCAGAATCATGAGTGAGAGATGAGTGTCTGTGATTGTACCCACACACTGTCTGTAATTGCAAACAAAACAAAAGCAAAAGCAAAACAGCTTTCTTATACATTACCCCATTTGTGACGTTTTGGGGGTTCTCACATTACATTGTATCTTTTTCTTTGTCTGTTTATTTTAGGCATAGTTCTTACTCAGATTTATAATTATTTTATTAATTTGTGTATTTCTTATTTTAACTTTATCACCCATTAGCTTCAATGCTCAATGAAGACATAGCCTGCTCTTCTTCTCACTGTGATCCTAAAATCTACACAGTTACTGGTACATAGCAGATATGCAAAAATATTTGTTAATGTGATACATAATTGAAAATATGTCCCCTTTCCTGGTAATATCTTTCATATACAAATACATATGCATATACACAACCCAGGTAGAAGTTAGCAGCATATTAGAACAACTCTTCAATGTGAGTTTTGCATTTCATTTAAATTTGAATGTCTTTAAACTTTATTTCCACATGTAGAGTTTAAGATCTTTAATGGCAGTGCCTGTTCCTCACACTGCTAACATTATTAGCATTCCTGCACCCACATAACTTTTGAACAGTTTTTAAAACGTTACTTATTGCTTTTGCTCTGAAAATAAAACTGAGGAATCTCTGATACTGCATACCTGCAACTGTTTCTACAGGATTCGTTTTCTTTCGAGTTGTCATTCCTAGAATTTCCACTGGTATGAAAGTGGTGCATCTCACTGAAGTGATTACCAAGTGACATGAAGACATATTTCATCTAGTCCCTGAAGTACTGTCCTCATTGCTTTAGTTGCTCCTCTGTTCTTTATCACTCAATGCCATTCTGACTCTTTACAGCTTGCAATCATTCCATTATGAAATTTGGAATACTTCTTTCACTAGGATTTTAGCCCCTGTAGAGAAACAAGCTGGTAGAATAATGACTGGTTTTGCTCTTATATGACATCAGGCAATCATTTATGAACCACATCATGTCCACATAGCATATCAAAGTTTTTTTTCTTTTATATATTTCGCCTAGGATTGGAAATACACATTTTTCTTTGTCTGATAGGATTCAGTTAAATATTCTCAATTTTCTCAAGATAAACTGGAGGTATATATATACATACACACACACACATATATATACACATACATATGCATGTATGTATATGTGAATGTGTGTATATATGCACATATGTATATATACATATATGAATATGTGAATGTGTATATATGTACACACACAGAGATAGAGAGATTATTTGAACAGTAAAATATAACACCATGCCTAATTTACATGTCTTTAGAGTTTCTGGCTTTGTACGCATCAATTTATGTGGTCTTCGGAACAACTCTGTAAGATAAATACAAGTAGTCACATTTTAGGTATAAGAACCCAAAGATTGCAGAATACAACCCAGGTTTTCCAAAATCAAGGGTTTATATGTATTATAGCTATGACCCAAACTAGGAAATCATATATGAAATCCAGTGATCATGTCATAAGTTCACTTTTCAGCTCTCTTGATGTTATTCACTCTGGATAAATATGCATGGGAATCATTACAATAGTCTTTACTTAACAGTGGGGAAATAATCTTACCATTTTAATTAAGTAGAAAGAATTCTGTGGCCGGGCGCGGTGGCTCAAGCCTGTAATCCCAGCACTTTGGGAGGCCGAGACGGGCGGATCACAAAGTCAGGAGATCGAGACCATCCTGGCTAACACTGTGAAACCCCGTCTCTACTAAAAAATACAAAAAACTAGCCGGACGAGGTGGCAGCGCCTGTAGTCCCAGCTACTAGGGAGGCTGAGGCAGGAGAATGGCGTAAACCTGGGAGGCGGAGCTTGCAGTGAGCTGAGATCCGGCCACTGCACTCCAGCCTGGGCGACAGAGCGAGACTCCGTCTCAAAAAAAAAAAAGAAAGAAAGAATTCAATGATTTTCTCTGGTAATTTACCTGCGATACACTGTACTTCTGTGAAAAAAATAAACTACTAGATGTTCTTTGATAAGGAAAGTTTGCTCATCCCATCCTAGTGGATCACGTGTTTTGTTTCCATCAATGACATGTGTGCAACAGTAAAATATCCCACTTCTGGGAAGAAGCCTTACGGAGGCACCTTGCGCATCAGTGTATCCTCTTACTCCCACCTCTGTGATCATGGAAGCCCGTGGCTACTTGTAGCCCCATCAGCCGTGTTTCTTCAGTGATTTCAGCAAGGTGAGTCCTCAGCTGACACGGCATGAGCATGCCTCATGTGTACTGTGTAAACTTTAATGTTTTAAGTTACTAAATTTAGAAACTGCTTTGTTGTCATAACTCAGTCAATCATAATGAAATGAAATCATACCTTAAAAAGTTGAAAACAATGCATGTAAAACTTTTGATCATCAGAAAGATTTCCAAATCTCAAATAAATGCATCACTATAAAAATCAGTCTGATACATTTAGATAGAGCCCATGTTTCCAGTTCCTTCTTAAGCTGAATATTATATGGTACAGTGATTTGCACATAAAATATTAAAAATTAATTTTCTTTTTTGTTTAGATTAAATATGCTAAAGCATGCCATTGTAATACATTTTGTGTATCATATTTTAGGAAATGGGTGTGGCTTCTAAGAATAATAGAAATATACAAATAATACAATGAGTACATCAATGATAGACTGGATTAAGAAAATGTGGCAGATATACCCCATACAATACTATGCAGCCATAAAAAAGGATGAGTTCATGTCCCTTGTAGGGACATGGATGCAGCTGGAAACCATCATTCTCAGCAAACTATCGCAAGAACAGAAAACCAAACACCACATGTTCTCACTCATAGGTGGGAACTGAACAATGAGATTACTTGGACACACTAAGGGGAACATCACACACCAGGGCCTGTTATGGGGTGGGCAGATGGGGGAGGAATAGCATTAGGATATATAACTATTGTAAATGACGAGTTAAAGGGTGCAGCACACCAACATGGCACATGTATACATATGTAACAAACCTGCATGTTCTGCACATGTACCCTAGAACATAAAGTATAATAAAAATAAAAAAGAAAAAATAATAAATAAATATTATCTAAATAAAATGAAACTAAAAATAATAATAATAATAATACAATGAGTAGTAAAATAACAAAATTACACCCTAAAGACTCTTCCTCACATGCTATATGCATTAATGTAAATTTTCTAATTTGTCATTTATAAATTTAGAAAAAGTATATCTCTAAACTTTGATCAAATTAAATAGGAAAACTTTTTTTAAAAATGTGCAATGAATTGTACTTTGCTAAAACACTCATATACAAACCTATTTAAATAAAATTTATGCAGTGATGTAAAATGTCACAATTTAGACTTTCAACATGTCTGTTTACATAGAGGTGTTATGAACTTTAGATGTATATGTTACTTTTAAAGATTTCAATAACTATTAATAATTTAGGTTTTTAATTAAAAATATATTAGTATCATTCAAAAAAAATCAAAAAGATTTTTTAAAATCACAAACGTGCTCTATCAAGTATGTATGACTTCTGTTCATTAAAAACATCAACACGTCTTCTCCATGAAAAAGGGTAATCAATCATTTTTCCAGGCTTTATCTTTGTAAATTTTCCCAAGTGAGTTCAGTCAATTGAAGAATAATGAGTTATGTATTTACAGACAATTTAAATCAACAAAATCTTTGTTGCTAAATTGCCCTCAATGAAAATAGTGGCAACACAAGATACTAGAAGTTGTATCACCTTGGTACCTCTATTCGTTACCCTCTGGTTTTTAGAGACAAATCAACATGATAGACGTGGTCTTTTTGACAGAGGGCTGGAGAATTCTGAAGACACAAACATCATTATTAAATCATGCTTCAGTATGAGCACAGAAGAAATAAATATTAACGGGCCTTTTGTGGCTAAGAAATTAACTTACTGTCAGACATTCCCTATGGAGGAAAAAGGGAAATACATAGAAATTTCAAAAATCAACACCATAAGGAATTGCTTCTGAATTACAATTAAATGACATTACTATCTTCCATGCCAGTGTTAATTCCAGAGAGATTTGGAGGCACTGTACTAGTTAGGTGTGAAATGAGAAGGGTTTGCTTAATTTCTATCTGGGCTTGTGTTTCTCCCAGAAAGCAATGTGGATAAGTGCTTTGGACTTCTGAGCTTGCTCTTTGGCTCCTTTGAGACTACCTCATATAAACCTTTGTGTCAATTCCTTCAGTACTAAATGCAGAATTCTGCTGTTTTTTTTTTCTTTTCATCATAAATCCCTTTGAAAAACTAATGAAAGTTATTCTTCTTTCCCCAGACAAATCAAAATATGCACACACCTTTGAGCAGGTAGTCTCAGTGGGTTCACCAGCAACCCACGAAGTTCATCGATGTATCATTACAGAAATCCTGGAGTGAGTGGCTACCACTGGTTTTTAAACCTGTGCTAATAGTTGGTCTAAAGTTTTATCCCTAGACCCAGGAGTGCATGGGACGTCCCTGAATTTTCATGCTTCTAGAACTGATGTGCAGAATAGAGTGAGCTGAATGAAAAGTGGAATGACCACCATCAGTTTTTCTCTGGTTTTTAGAATTCTTCTCTGGAGTACTCCTGATGAAGGAGTCATGGCTCCACGGGTAGTATGGTCTTGGCTCATGTGCCTACAGGGGTTTCCTGATGAGTGTGGCTGTGGCTTCCCTGAGCTGAAGTGGTCTGTACCTGCTTTAGAATCATCTTTTGGGGAAAATAAGGGGACCAGTAGTGTGGAGGGCTGCAGAGGTTGCGTTTGACAAAGGTGGGACCTCCCAACACAACTCTTTTCCTCTGGGTTGTTTTGCCTTCTTCATATTCTCTAAGCTAACTAAGCTAGTGTAAGGAACACATCTTCTGAGAATCTTTTGGTCAATTCCAAATGTATGTCCAACTGCTACTGATTTCATGGCTCTGTAGTTACAAGAATGTATGCTCTCTACTATGTCTCTTTTGAAGTTTTCCAGTTATACTTTGGAACTTGTTTTTTATTTGTTCAAGTTCATGCTAATAACATGCTTTCTTAAATTTCTAAAATAAATAAGATTACCCTGAGGTATTGTATTGGGGAAGTATCTATTATTTCCCGGACTCACATTCCATTTTAATGAAATCTGTTTCTGCCAGAAGTACATTGCAATACTGGAAAGTATCAAGGTTGGTTGAAAACAGAATAAATCCGATTTTCTTTTTTCTAGAATTTGCCCTCCAGTATACAGGGGATAGTTTCTGGAAGTTTGAGATGGAGAGAACTAGTCTTCACAAGTAGAAAGGCAAGAGCAGCCATTATAGATATGTGGACGGCTATAGTTAGAAAGAAGTGTGAACCATGAATAACAGACAGAGGCTGAGTGAAGAGCAGATAATTAAGTGGGAGTATGGGAAGAAATTGTAATTTCAGTAGACAAATGTCACAAATCTCTTAACTCTGAGATGTGCAGAGTAAAGGTGAGAGCAAGAATGAGCGCCTAGCTATTTCCCAGAAGTCGCCTTCCCTCCATACAGCTTCCCAGTTTCCTATTATGGATATTCTGATTACAAAGCATCTTTTCTGAGTCTATCTCTATTTCATGCATTTGAAAACAAATAGTAGAAGAAAAAGAGCCCTTTTATTACAATCTTTTGTTTTGTGTTGACTTTCTTTAACACCCATACTGAGAAGCCTGTGTGGATTAACATGGTAGCTAAGGGAAATAATTTTAATAAGACAAAAATGTTTTTTTCAGAAGAATAAATGCCACCATGATCAACACTATGGTATAATAAGAGCCATAAATCTTTATTTTTGAGTTAATAAAGACACTTATCATCTGGTTTTTAATTTATTTGCTTTCTGTTGAAGTATTGGTTTTATTTAGTAAGCATACATTATAGAATGTTTTACTTGACGGTACTTATTTTGTTTTATGTTACATTGTAATTATTTGTTGTTTACCTTTCTAAATTGACCATATGTTTCTCATGAATAAGATAATCTCTTTTATTTTGGTGTATACAGAACTAGCTGAGGGTGTTCAAATAGAAGGTATTTATTCCATATTTACTGAAACAATAAATTACTCATCCTATTTATAAATTTACAAATTCATTTTATATATTATCTTATTTCTAGGAGTTTCATTTCAATGCCTTTTTATATGAAAGGAAAAATAAGTAGATTATTATCCATAAGATACATGAGTGTGAAGAGATGAAATGGGGAAGAAAATACTTTACCAGGAAATTGCTTTTGTTGGCAACCAACATGAAATTTTGGCATTTATACATACATTTTATTCTCCACAGGAGACTATATATTTATTTCTTGTCTTCCTCCACATAGTTCAGCAAACAATGGAATTTGTGCCAATCATTTCTTAGTTGAAGTAGTGTATAAGCAATATTCTGATAAATCAAGAATACCTCCAGCTTAACTATTTTATATATATATCCTAAAAAGAAATGTGGAAAGCACAACTTTTTAAAAAAATAATGATTCATGTTAACAGGTTAACAAGAAGGCTCCATAATGCCAATCTTTTACTACTGCAAAAGTTGAAGGGAATTGAAGAAAATAAGATATTTTCAAGTGCTGACCTGTAAAAAACACTTTGAGAAGAGATTGTGTTGATTCTTACATGCCAACAATGAATTTTGTAACTAATAACACCAAAATTGTGTTCATAAAAAATGAGTTGTAATAGAAATACAAGTAATTATCAGTGTTATACTTCATTGTTTTGTTGGTTTATATTATATTCATTCTATTCAATTCTATTCTTTCTATTGTATTCTAGTCTATTTCACCATTATTATATATCCTCTAGCTTAATAAACTTGGCTAGTGCTGTGTCTCAAAAGCCAAGAATGTTAGAACAACAACAACAACACAAACTTACAAAAACCAGGTAAGTATATTGTTGAAATTCAGGACCAATTTATAATATATCAAAATCTAATATAATTATTTTACAATCAGAATAGAAAGTGACTATGTATACAAGAATTGTGTGACACTTATTTAATCTACGGATATTTGACTGTTCAGTTACACTCACAGAATGTGCTTCTAAATAATGTGAAGACCACACCAGTGGCTTTAGATTCTTAATACTCAATCTGTTCTCTGTTTCTCATGTTGTTTTTTGCCCCAGGAAGAAAACCAATGCTTAATGAAAGCATGTTTAACTCTGTGTAACCAGCTTTGGGAGAAGAAAAAGCAATTATGTGTAGTGTTTGCCATTATCCACAGTGTAAATATTCTCACCTTTACGGGTCAAGTTGTATTTCCTTTCAAAGATATGTTGGAGTCCATTCCCCCAGTACCTCAGAATGTGAGCTTATTTGTAGATAGTGTCTTTAGGGCAATCATCAAGTTAAAATGAGATCATTGGAGCAGGCCCTAATTAAATATGAATGCTGTCCTTATTAAAAAAAAAAAAAAGAAAGAAAGAAAATTTTGACACAGAGACGGATACATACACAGAGAAACACCATGTAATGTTTGGAATTATGATGCCACAAGACAAGGAATTACAGGAAGCTAGGAATGAGGAAGAGAACTAATCCTTTCCTAGAAGCTTCAGATGGAGGGTTGCTCTGCTAGCACCATGATCTCAGCCTCCAGAACTGTGAGATCATCAATTTCTGTTGTTTACACCACTCAATTTGTGTTACTTGTGACACCAGCCTTAGGAAATAAATATACTCACTATTGTTGATTTCAAGCTACCACTACGATATCAACTGGCTTGCAGAATTTCTGAAAATTTAAACACTGTCTCTCACAATCCATGACGAGTCAGCTCGAGCACAGCTTCAGACCATTATTACTTGTTAGTCGTAATTTTCCTTTGTTTTAATCAATTTCATGGTTATTGTTTTAAGGTTTTCTTCAAAAACATGATGGCATGAAAAGAAATTTAAAAAAGCATTAGGCGAGAAAGTAAGAGAAGTCTTTCCGAAGAACATGAGGTGAGTAGAAATTAAATGATTTGCTGTGTTGGTTAAACAGAGATGTCAAAAGAGAAGACACAGGAAAAGAATTGCTATGTAGTGGTCAGTTATCACATAGACTAAAGAAAACAGCAATCTAAAATAAATGTAAACCTTTTATTGGTACATTACAATTAAATGTATTTATGGGGTACATGTTTTTAAAAATTAAAAATTTACAAGCACATCATTCAGCAGACCTTGTCTATCTTTATTATTTTGCTTTGATCATATCCCCATTCTTCCATTTTTCCAAACTTATCTATTTATTTTAAGTTTGTATTATTTTTACTTTTATCTTTCTTGGTAACTATCCTTTTATACATCTCATTTATGCATATGTGTACATAAACGCATCATATTTGAATATGAAACATTTATAAATGCTATTATACCTGCTATTTTAAATCATCAACATCTATGTTTTTGATATCAAAATCCCCATTTCTATTATCAACATTAGCAACATCGTGTATATGTGTGATATCATTATATATATTTCTCCCAACGGTGTTAAAATGAAATACTAAAATTTGTTCACAAAGTACCATAATTACGTAACAGATAAAGAGATGAACTACTTTAGGATGTAAGGATGAGTACGTGTAAAGATAAGTACATGTTCCAAGACCAAATATATAACTAGTGTTGGATTCTAGCACCTGCATTCTAGATTAGCACAGTATGTAGCATCCCATTTGCACTATAACCTGGTAGATTTATTTCTTTGAATCTGATTCCCAGGCATGAGATTACTCACTTTAACATTTGATGTACTTATAACTGAATTAAATAATGATAGATGGCTTTCCAAACTTAATTTATAGTATTTCTTCCTCCTTTTTCCTTATCTCTGCAAGAGTTCAATATTTTTTCATTTTTGGCATTTTGACAGGTGATAAAATATATTTTATTTTTTCATTAATTTGCACTTTTCAGATTTAGGAACATGAGTAATTTACTCTTATCATTAGATATTTGATTTATTTTATTCTAAATTTCCTACACAATTATTCACTCATTTTTCAATTAGCTTGAATATCTTATTAAAATCCATCTTCATATACCTAATACATTTTTCAATTTATCATATTATTTTCATTTACTTTAGATAACTCTAGATGTACATTAAATATGCAATCAAAAGCTTAACTCAATTTTAATGCACCAAATTTGTTTATCAATTAAAATCGTCACATCTGTAATTCAGAATAAGTAAAGAAATACTACTAATAATTTTGAAGTTCTCTGTTTCCCATGATCTGGTTGCATTTACCCACCCTCAATAATAAGTACTATCTTCTATTCTCTACTAATCAGGGCTTTATTTTCCTTACAGACACCAAATATGTGTGTATTCTTAAACTTTTCATTTAATTTTAAAAGTTGTAAAAATTTACATGCGTAAGTTTGAGTATTTCCTTGGTTAACTAGTGTTTTCCACTTAACATACCATCGATGTGTTATTATGCTCAGGATTTTATGAATACTTACAATTTATTTACCTACTCAAATGAAAAAGGGCAGCGTTATTGGTTAAAGCCCTTAGTTCTTATCAATAATATTGCTATGAATATTCTAATAGTTTGCTCCTGTGTGCAATGTGTGTCTTCAGTTTTGCTAGATAAAGACAAAATCGTCTTCAAGAATTGTTATTTTTCTCCTTCTGTGAAATTCCTGCCTATCCTTTGTCAGCTGATACATTTATTTAGTCATATGTTATTTTTTTAATGAGTGTAATCTACAATAGCTTTTATTTTTGAATTTTTAATGGGGTCTAGGCTGTTCTA
This sequence comes from Rhinopithecus roxellana, assembly GCF_007565055.1. Classification (NCBI taxonomy): domain Eukaryota; kingdom Metazoa; phylum Chordata; class Mammalia; order Primates; family Cercopithecidae; genus Rhinopithecus; species Rhinopithecus roxellana. Next base: position 52,984,517 of record NC_044551.1, on the reverse strand, counting down.
AATCTTCTAGGCTCAAATGATCTTCCCACCTAAGCCCCAGGTAGCTGGGACTACAGGTTTGTGGCACCACGCCCAGTTCAATTTTTTATTTTAAAAATTATATTAAATGCTCAAATAGCTAATTTCATGTATCTATACAGATTTATTTTGGCCTTTTCCCAGATATTAATTTAACTTAATTTTCTAAAAATTTCTTTACTATATTTTCTTGGGTGTTACACCTTCTCTGTATTCAGTTTTAAGCAACTCCTTTTGGTATTAGTCTTAATGAATTCTACTAATCGGACATGCCTTTTTTTTTTCATTTGTTAAGAGCTCTGGTCTCTCTGCTGGTTAGAGCAGACTAGGTAGCTTTCTCTGCTGACTTTTAAGGAGAGTAGGTAAGGCACCAACTCTGCATGGTGGGACACTTCACATCATTCTGGATCATATTTCAATCACTCCAGCCCCAGTACTAAAAACTGACAGATGCTCTTTCTTTCTGTTTTACTTTTTGTTTTTGGCCAATCATTTTTTTTAAATGTAAGTCATATGTCAATTTCTTCATTAAGCTATTCCTAATTAAAGCAGCTAGCATAAATCTGTCTACACCAAACACATCCAAAGTACATGGCCTCTCCCAGCTTTTAATATCGCACTCTTTTATTATTATTCATTTTCTACTCTCAATGTCTTATTTTCCCATTTATTAAAAGTTCCTCCGACACCTAAAATCATTTCACAAAAATTCTCATTTCAGTTATTTTGATACTGGTGTCAGCGGTGGTTACGTAACATCGCTATTTTTCCCTGTATAAAGCTTTGTATCACCTCCACGGGTAAATAGAAAATGTCAGTAGCTCAATTGTGATTAAATTCCAACTCTTTTTTAACTGATGTTGTGTGTTGTTCCTACTAAAAAAAACAGGAACACATCATACAATTTATGTCATTTTCATTTAACTAGAAAAGTTATATTTTGAGGAAATTTACAGGTATATTCCATCTCCTTTTGCCTTCATTTTATGAAATATTTAATTTCCTTCTAGCTATTAAGATCAATTATCAAGATAGGAATGTAATCAATTCTAATCTTCAATTTAGAAACAACTCACTAGTAAGAATAAAATGCATCCAAATGTGAAGAATAAGTAGGAAAAAATGGCTAGTCGAAAATGCACATATCAAGGCCGGGCTCAGTGGCTCACACCTGTAATTCCAGCAGCTTTGGGAGGCCGAGGTGGGCAGATCATGAGGTCAGGAGTTTGAGACCAGCCTGGTCAATATGGTGAAACCCCGTCTCTACTAAATATGCAAAAAAATTTATCCGGGCATGGTAGTGCATGCCTGTAATCCCAGCTACTCGGGAGGCTGAGGCAAAGAATTGCTTGAACCCAGGAGGCAGAGGTTGCAGTGAGTTGAGATCATGCCACTGAGCTCCCTCCTGGGCAACAAGAGCGAGACTCTGCCTCAAAAAACAAACAAACAAACAAACAAACAAAAAACACAATTCGTTTATCTTTCCTTGATCAATTTGTAAAGTTATCATGTAGTTAGGAAACTAAGATGTTTTGTGAAGTATCTTTCAAATGTAGACAAATGTGCTTTTTAACTAGCATAATGGCTTATCAATTTTACTATTAATATATACTGAGTTAATTGTAACTCAGTATAACTCAATTAAAATATATTCAATGTTATGTTATGACTAAAAATAATCTAAATGAGAAGTGATTTTGAAATCTCTCAGATTCTCTTTAGATTCTCAAAAATAATCTAAATGAGAAGTGATTTCTAAATACATTTTTATTCTTAGGAGAGATTTTTTCTTCCAAATTACGGTTCTGAAAGTAAAAATTAGAAAGCAGAAATGTGGGTTTAATGATGTCTTAAGACATTTTATATTTTGTATTCTTTTAATCTGGTTTTGATTATGTTAAGAATCAAATAAGTTCACCAATAAACATGAACTCTTGATTGTAGGAGGGCTTAGCATAAAGTAAACTCATCTACCAACTATCAAGAAGCACATATTAGAACAAAATAATAATAAAAACAGTAATAAACAAATCAGAAAAGTTTTGACCTCATGGTTTTCCACATTGTTAAGTCTGTCTTAAATAGAATAGCTCTGTTGTCTCTTATTGAATACATGGTTGACTGATTTTTTTTTTTATCTTCAAGTAGATGTGACTTTTTGATTATAAATAACCTGAAGCTTTGGAAGAAGTAATAACTTGACTTTTCTTCAGAGTCTCACTTCATTGCACTCATTTCCTTTTGCTGGGCCTTAAGATGAGGAGCTTAGACTTGGATAGAAAGTGTTTTCGTTTTATTGCATTATAGTTTATCTTTAATTTCAAGAACTGATGTAAGTTTTTCAAAGTGTCTTATCTTTGTCTGCTAGAGATATTAGATAGCATAAGTGCTCCATTCACAGTGAAGAACTTAGTTTCTCGGCCTTGCAATCTTCAGGCATTATAAATCCACATGTTTCTTTACTGTTGTAGTAGGAGTTCTCTCTAGCCCTATTTTCAGATTCCTTTACATTTTCCATGAATTCCTGGAAAGACATCTGCTAGTTCGTATTATTTATGCCTTCTTACAATTGGAAAAATGCGCCCTCTGTATTATTATGAGAAGAAAGGACTTGCCTCTTTGGAAAAACTGCAAAGGATACTCCTTCCTGGCATGTCCTAATACAGGCACTTGCTAAACTATGCCTATGCTGGAATTTACCCCAAATTTACCACCTTGGCTAGGCGCTAAGGTGCATTGAATCACATACAAACTGGCCTAGTCTTCCCAACATTACTTATTTTATACTGTAGCTTTCAAAGAAAAATCTTTCTGTATGCTAATTTTAAACTGGCTACTCTATGACTATGGAGTGCTGGAGTTAAGTCAATAATTGAGTGCCAAGTACTCAGACATTTTTATCCACCTCATATTATTTCACTAAATAATTCAGAGTGATTACCTTAGGATCTTGAATGGTGCCCTTCTCATTCATATACTTGCTAACAAAATAGACAAAGATACTTTAAGTTTAGGAGGATTGTGACTTCTTGTTTAAGGAGAAATATTTTATTGATTCTACCATGCTTAGCAGACAGTCGTGCAGCTGCTAAGACTATCAGGTAAGAGTCTCTGCCATCCAGAATAAGATTGCCACTTCAGAAAACATCCTGGATATAGCAGTCTTTCAAATTCTCAACTAACTCTAGGGGAATTATAATAAGAGATAAAAAAGAAAGGAGAATGCATATTAATATCTACTGCTGAAAAGTGACCAGAAATAATCATTATTCCATAAATTAAAGGGAGATGCAAATGTCTTCATTTCGTCCATCTTTATTTCACCAGACATTTAGAGAGCATTGCGCAGGAAATCATATATTTGACTGTTTGGCCAAATGGTAGCCAGAGCAGGAGATGGGGCCAACGGGTTTATTCCCAGACTGTGCCTTAAGTTGCTCACAACTGACTAATGCTCATCCTAAGTTCAAATTTGTTTCCACACCATGACTCTCTGTTGCCATGTAACAATTTCCTTTCCTTTCCTTTTCAGTACCAGGGGATCTGACACCTACAGTTCTATAAATAGTGCCTGATTTACTGTAGTATTCAGTCATCCTTTGAGGGACTTTGTATATAGACATAAATGAATCTGTCATCCACATTCTTGGAAAGCTCAGGATATGTTGAATCAAAATATTATAATAAAATATTGGGATATCCAAAACAACATATTTTTTTCTTTCTATTACAAAATAAAGGAAATGGGAAACTAATATTAGAGTGAAGGGATGGAACTGTTTTCTAAATGCAATGAGAAAATGACGTTTTATTTGTGATTTTGTATGATCTTCTCTTCTTCAATAATGTTGTTAGGTGATGCTTTAGCTTATAATGACACAAAAAATAATTTGGTATTTAAATAATGTATTTTTTAGCCATAAGAGAAAAGTGAGGACTTGTGTTTGTAGCAATGCATAAAATACTGGCTAGGATTTTATTACTAATGGATTTGATAATTTGTCACCTGATATTGGTTTATGAATATTGAGGAATTTTGAACTATTGAACCTTTGAGATATATACTTCTTAGACATAATAACTTTAATATGTACTCTTACCCTGAACCTATTTAAAGCTACATTAGTCATTTAGAGCTGCTTGAATTGTGCACTCATACCAAGTTCATATGTATTCTAAATGATTTCAACCTACATATGATTTGGTAAGTGGCTCTGAGATCAACTAAAAATTTACCTTCCTAAGTCTGAGAATAGGTATATTTTATATCTTGACTGTAAGGAAAGTACTCTTTTTTAGTTGTATGGAAAAGATAGCCAACATTCAGAAATTTTACTCCAAGTTCCCAAAGCTACACTTTTAAAATACAGTTTCTGACATCTCTCACTTCTTCCTAAATATATACTGTACATGATTTCTAGAGTCAGGTATTATAAGCAGCAAGATTTTTACTCTTTACGTATCCATGATGTGTGCTACAATATTAAAACTCTTTAATATTTCTTAACATTTTTTAATAAATAAAATTCTTACTGGAGAAAAATGTCATTGACAATAAGTTTTCCTTTATGTGGGTTCAGTATTTCCAAAATACTTCCTTGTCAACTGTAAAATATGCTTCAAAGTATTTTTTATGTTAATTCACTCATTATATATTTATTTGTTCATTATTTACTCAAATTCTACTATTAACAATAATTCCATTCTCATGGAATTATATCTTTCCTATGCCAAAAGGAGTAGGAACAGAAAGGTCTAGATAAAATGAATGATCACATTTGTTGCTTTCTTGTTTTTCATGGGAATGAGTGATCGTACCCTAGGCTGATAACTGATCTATACATCATGTCCCCTTTGTAGTCTAATGCTCTTCTACCTAGTCATTTATTTTGGAGTGCCTCTAGGCCTTTTATCTTTATTTTCCTATACATTATTCATTTATCTTTGGTCTTAGTTGGGTTCTCCCAAGCGGATCATCTGAAAAAGATTCAAATGAACATATTCTGAGGGTCATCCCAAGAAACCTCGAATAAAGGTACAGGATTGCTGACATGAAAAGTGAGGTAGAAGAAGCTCATAGCAATGTGTTATCAAGGAAGTTACTAGTGCTTAATCCTGCACACAAAACAGTAAGAGGCAATTTAAAATATATGCAATATGGTTTGGATCTGTGTCCCCAACCGAATCTCAAGTTGAAATGTAATCTCTAATGTGGATATGGGGCTTGGTAGGAGGCAATTGGATGATGGGGGTGGATTTTCCCCTTTGGTGCTGTTCTCAGGATAGAGTTCTCACTGAGATCTGGTTGTTTAACTGTGTGTAGCTCCTCGCCTTTCTGTCTGTCCCTACTTCTCTGGCCATGTGAGACATGCTTGCTTCCTCTTCACCTTCCATCATGCTTGTAAGTTTCCTGAAGCCTCCCTAGAAGCAGAAGCCACTATGCTTCCTGTACAGCCTGCAGAACCAAGAGCCAATTAAACCTCTTTGCTCTATAAATTACCCCGTCTCACATATTTCTTTATAGCAGTGTGAGAATGGCTTAATACATGTACCTTGGAGTTTTCCCAACCAATGAGTGAGGATGTTAGGGGCCTTTCCTATCAGTGTTAGGTTGAGGGATGGCCCCCAAAATGTTATCTTCTAGCATTTCTGCCTGCTGTGTGCATTGCTAAAACAGATTTCTGACACCAAAGGAAGCCTGCAGTTAAAGACATGCAGATGCTAGCATTTGAAAGTCAGCACAATGAATGCTAAGGTCCAAAGTTATGGGAGCAGGGCACCACCTGCACTGGCTACATATGCCTTTTATTAACAAAACATGTATTTGCTACACGTATGTTATTTTGGAAAGAGGAAAAATTAATTGCAAACAAAAATAAAATAATACAACTACTAAACTATATTACTTTCTTAAATTATCTGTGGGTTGAGATTCTTTAACCACAATTATCTATTTGAAGACATTATGGTAAATTTTGTTATATATCAACATATGTAATTGACTAACTGATCACTGCTAGTTGGATGACAAAAAGTAGATTTGAAGTCTTGGAGACAATTTTACGATTTGTGAAATAGTCTAATCTTTTTTTTTTTTCTTTTTAATCAAGATTATTTCTCTGCTATAATCTTTAGAAGACTTGTTGTCATTCACTCTGCCTCTAGCCTATTTATTTTCAAATCACTCTCATTAATTGCTCAAACATCTCACACAATTTCATTATTCGGTATAAATATTATATCATATGGACCACGTGAAAACTCAGGAAATAAAAATAATGAGTTCCAAAATATATTGTACATCCTATGGAAGCTTCTAAACATTGTAATTGAAATTAAAAGACAAATAAGTAGGTTTTTCATCTGACATGAAAGTACAAACAAAACTAGATGATGTCTATATTGTTTGAAATGACTGTGTTTTGACAAAATATCTAATAATGATTTAAATATAAATTTATATTACTCAAATGTCACAAAATAGATTTTCCATGTGTATTTATTTTCTCTAAGATTATTCTAATTATTTATCTCATAAGAGTATATGAGTTAAAGTATTTTGTTGCAGGCAATGGAAAAGTACTTGAAAAATAATAAGACAGAAAAATATTAGGGATTTCACAGAGTCAGAGAAAGACTGGAGAACCAACCTTAGTACAGGGCATTAGGCAGTTCCAGGGCAATTCATAAAAACATGTTCAGCAACCTCACTTAGCAAGCCCCCATTACAAGCAATGAATTCTTATTTTATTTGCTTCATCAGTGGATCATGGATTTCCAGATGAAAAGTCTCAGAACCGCGATCGGATTGACCTAATTTAAGTTGTTCACCTCTTTTTGTTGTTGTTGTTGTTGTTGTTGTTGTTGTTGTTGTTGGAGTCTCACTCTGTCACCAGGCTGGAGTGCAGTGGCGCGACCTCGGCTCACTGCAACCTCCTCCTCCTGGGTTCAAGAGATTCTCCTGCCTCGATCTTCTGAGTAACTTGGACTACAGAAGTGTGCCACTACGCCCAGTTAATTTTTGTATTTGTAATAGAGATGGGTTTTCACCATGTTGGCCAGGATGGTCTCAATCTCTTGACCTTGTGATCTGCCTGCCGCGCTTTCCCAAAGTTCCGGGATTGCAAGCAGGAGCCATCGCTCCTGGCCTGTTCATCTCTTATCTATGTGAAGGCATTAACATGCTAGTCAAAGGGGAAGATATGCTACCTTGAAGGAAATCAGACTAGTCTTTTCAAAATATGACAAAATGGACACTGGATTATACCAAAAACGTAGAAGTTTTATTATATGGAAAGAGAATGTGATTTATCTTCCTGAAATATAGAACTGAGCCAATTACATCTAAAAACTCCAACTTTTAAGTAATAGCCTTGGAGAAAAGGGACAAATTTAGAAGTAGGTTATTTTGTGGTAATGGACTGAGGTTCAAAGGGGATCATGATAAATATCTAAACAACTGCTCAAGATGTGAGCTATCATGACTGGTAGCCACTATAATTGGTTGCATCTATAATTCTTTCGTGATACTGAGAGTTAGAATCCTAAACCTTTGGCTTTCTCTTGGCCTGGAAAGTGGTTGTTACCCCATATATTATAAATCAGGCTCATTGCATTGAGGGAAATGTCCAGATCGTGAAAATCATCAACATGGAGATGGGAAAAAGGGTTACAAAGCAAAGATGGAGGAATTAGATTCTGTGCTTTTGTTACCATTTTCGCGCTTTCCCTTTTATTCATGTACATAATGAAACAAAATTTATTTTAAAATTGCCAATGAAAAATAATTCAATCTAAAAATTCAAATATTCATACAAAGGTCTTCAGATAAATGTGGTAAACTGTAAAAATGGTCATAAATTATCCATGTCCTTGCACCCAGGCTCTTGGAATGTAAAGCTACAGATCCTCTTCACAAGACAGGGGAGCTATGTCTCTAAACATTGCAACTAGGTGTGACTTCCTTGGACTAATGAGACATTAGCCAGCATGAAACAAACAGGGGTTTGGAAAGTGAGTGTACATTGAACATTTTCTTTTATTGGTCTTGGAAACTGTTAACAATATGTGAGCATCTCTGGGCTAGCCTGATGGATAATAAAAGAAACCTAGCCTGTGATTCCTCCAGTATGACTGGAGGAAGAATAATTTGGATTATGTGGTCATGGAATCTATGATGCAAAAACACAAGAGCTAGAATTTGAATTCAAGAGAAAATGAGAAAATTATTCTCCCAACAAATAAAATAGTAAGTAAAAAGACTTCAAGGTAAAATGATTTTAGCATGTGTATCAGCTTGCTATGGTGACCATAGCAAACTACCACAAATTGGATGGCTAAAATAATAGAAATGTATTGTTGTGCAGTTCTGGGGGCTGGAAACCTAAGAACAAAGTGTTTGAAAGGTTGCTTCCTGCTGAGAGCTGAGGAAGAAATGGTTTTCTGCCTCTTCCCAGCTTCTGGTGGCTTGATAGCAATCGTGGTATTTCTTGGCTTGTAGAAGCATCACTTTGATCTCTGCCTTTATCTTCACACGGCATTCTCCTGTGTGTGTCCAAATTTTCATGTTTTTTAAGGACATTAGTCATATTGGGTTAAGGGCTATTATGACCAATATACCCCAGAATGACTTCCCCTTACTTAACTAATTACATCTGCTATAAGGCAATTTTTTTAAAAATTTTTTAATAAGGTCATGTTCTGAGATTCTAGGGATTAGGACTTTGTTACATGAATTTTTGGGTGGACACAAACCCATAACAGGAGATAGAACAGTTAGATTTGCTGCATAACAAACCATCCAAAAACTTTTGTTTTAAATAATATTTATTTCACCCATGATTTTGTGAGTTGTCAGTTAGAGCTGGAATCAGTTGGTGGCTTATGTGGGCTCACCAGTGCGTTTGTGTTCAACTAAGGATTAACCAAGCGACGCTGCTTCTGAAGGTCGGCAGTTTGTTGGTGGAGGTGACAGGTGCAGTTAGGCTAGGTTTCTTTTATTATTCTACTTTTATTGTCTTTATCATACTTATTTCTCTCTGAAGTTACCTACAACCCTGATTTACTTAATTTTGCATCTTCTCCACTAAGATGTAAGCCCCGTGGGAGAAGACCTCTTTATTGTCGTTTTTTTACTATCCTCACAAAACTTAACATACAACAGTTTCTTAATAAATATTAATTAGACATACATATGTACATATATATATACACACACACAAACCAGCAAGCATTTAAAAGCTATCTCACAATTAAAATTGTAACCTATGTAAGACATTTTCCTTCAAATAAACTCTTGAAAGCAGAGTTTATTTGAAGTAGAGTATGACTATTTACTTAGAAAACCATGTAGAAATTACGTATAATCTATTAGTAAGATAGAAGTATCAATGTTTGGGATCTTTTAAATTTTCTGATCTTTTAGAGATAATTCTGTCTTCGATATTGAGAGTCATGAGCACAGCCTCTGGAATAATTAAAAAGTCCAATTGTTGGGATTTAAAGGGAAGGAGTCAGTAATTAACAAAACTGTTTCTAGATAAAGTTAAAGGAAGTTCTAGGCATAGATTAGACCTTTGCCACAAAACTGGAAAGAATAAAAATTAACAGCAAGATTAATCCTTTGGATTCACTAAGGCTAAAGAGGCATCCTAAGGAATGAGAAAGGGAGATGGTGGGTGACATTTGAGAAAGGGTGTTAGAAATAAGATAGTAGACACTGGAGGATAACGTTGAAAGAAGAGTTAGAATTAGGAAGCTTGACAACACCATATGAGGCTATGTCCTAATAGGAGATTTTCACTTCTATGAATACCACACATTGCCCACACAGATAACCAGTTCTTCTTGGCATAGGCATCTGATTGTTGCTTGCAAGATTCCCATCAATCTTTCAAGTAAAAGTCACTTTTTTAATCTGGCCCTCTGTCAAAATCTCCCCTTTGCAATACCTTAGGACGTTTCATCATCTTGCTGAGACAAAGTGAGTCTCTGGATATCCAGAGGAGTTGCAGAGTAGAAACTGAAACTTCCAAACCTCATCTCCGACATCATGGCATGGATTAATAAGAGTGGATTAAGGTGGACAGATAAAAATAAACAAACATTCATCACTACATCTCTTGCATATGCATATTAACTACTTGGATAATGCTACGAAGAAGATGCTATTTCACATAGATACTGATTCTTTCAGTACCACAGTTATATGCATAGGTATGGCATAACTGTCAGTTCTGTTTCTTCAAATTATGTAATCCTCCCTTGAAGCAGTTCTGCACAGAGATCTTGATGACAATAATTTACTTTAATTATAGAGATTTGAGCCCCTTCAGAGATATGGAACATGATGCAGAATCATAGCTACTTACTCTCTTTATATATTTTTCTACATTAGCTGGAAATAAAATGCATTTTTATTAAAAATAATCTAACATAAAAAGTTGTAGCCATATGTTACCTTAGACATTTTTTAAAATTACCACCCAAAATGAATTCAGTACCCTGAATCCATCATGGTTGAAATATCTCAATTTGTAAAGAAGGTATTTACATTGAAATTGCATAGCGTGATGACTATTTTAGTTGGTTTCCCAGAGCCAAGTTATCACATGCCTAAAACCTCCTCCTCTTCCATACACACTAAAAGTACTTAAAAATCATATGTGTATATGAGGGGAGATATGTACATTAACTGGTAAAATGCAAATAAATATCTGTATCTATATATAAGATGCACAGAATCAATATACATATATAAAAGTCAATATGTAAACCACACACATATAATTTCATCCTATAGCCTTCACAACAGATTTAATAATTTTATTACCTATTTTGGGAGAAAACATTATAGAATCAATTGGTTTACCCTGATTTTACTTTAGTATGCTATAAAAAATAAGAATAAGTTACAGGGCATTATAGAATAAAGGACAAATAAATGATAGAGACCAAAGAACTCTACCTTCTTGATACTATAGTCCTAATAGTAGAAATATTAATAGTAACCACCAGCATTTGATTATTTATTGTTATACTTATGCTGTACTGTATACTCTCAAGTAGAGATTTAAAAATATATGTAAATGTTCTAATATTTACTCATTTTGCACAGCTTTATTGTGTATAGTCTCAGGGATATTATATTATTTGGGAAATAGTTGAGAGCATAATTCATAATTTTAGAGAGTTGCTTAAGCCAACATGCAAATTTCAAAGTATAGTTGTAGTTTGTGTAACAAGCAATATGTAAGGAATCATTGATACTCATATTTCCTAAAGGAACATTTGCTTAAGCTATTGGAAATCTAAACCTAGTTAACTTCAAACCAAGTCAGATAAGCAGTCTTTTGTATGAGTGTATGTGCAAGTGTGTCTTGTAAAACATCAAACTTGAAATCATTCCCTGTTGCTGTTTTAGGAAACAATAGCACATTTTCTCAAGTTTTTCTGTAGAAAGTCTCTTCTCTATTTCAGTTTCTGCATTTCTAATAAGTCTTCGTCTATTTGTTTTTGCTCATATCAAAAGTCATTACAAGTAAAGTGACAGATATAAACACATATATATGACACGTATATACAGATACAGCTGTAAATACACATACAGATATTTTTAAGAGCATTCCTTTGGATTGTGGCATTTCTGAAGGAAAAAACAGATCAGTATCAAATCTGAGGAAGTCATACATTCTAAACCTGAATAAAGGCTTATTGTGGCAAATATTAAAAATGGTAACCAAACTGATATTTCCAGATCTTCAGCATATAGCTTAAAAACTGGTACGTATCTACCACTTACTAGGATGCACTCAGCTCAAAATAACTTAAAAATTTCAGTCATCTCCAACTCCTTATAGCTCACAGCATTTATAAAATATATCCTATCTAATATCTACAAGAATGATTATATTCACCATCTTTATAATGGTAAACAGTAGGAAAAAGCAGTTATGATTTATTGACCACTCCATTCCAAGCAGGTAAGAGACACTATCAGGACTCACACATGCAGTGCAAACTTACTTTGCTAATGTATTTAAACAATACGTAGATCTGTCAAAGCTGGTAGGCAGGTGGGGTTGTCATACATAGAGGTAAGAATAACAAGTCTGTCCTTTAATAGTATCATAACAATATAAGCTTTATATAATATTTTCTTGCTTAAGACATTTCAGTGATTCCTCATTGTCTACTTACTTTAAATACCTACAGGTGGCTTGTATATTTACCCTTGCAAAAATCATTTTGACCATGACAACAGTCATACCTGAATTCAGTCAACCTATACCTGAATTAGGTATAAGAAATAGAGAATTGAGAAAGATTCTGATATAGAACAAGTTTCAGAATGAGGGTTTTCTATACTTGGTCACTGTTCTGCTATGTTGCAAGAGGGAAGACAGCAGTTTAGGGCAAGATTAAGGTTCCAGGTTCTATAAGCAGGTGCATGGTTAATTTTTGGTGCCAATGCATCTCTTGCAATAGGAGGTGCATAATTTAAGGGAAAATGCATTGCTTTTAAATTTCTGCACATGTAAAATCAACATTTCTGTGAGATGCCTGGTAGCAAAAGGATGATCCTAATAGATAATATTAATTAAGTGATATCTTTGTTCTTTTTATTGTGCCATGTCCTTCTACCACTACAAGCATCACCACCATCACTACAAACAGAGCAGCAGAAGTGTAAAATTAGGTTTAAAAATTAAGCATCTTCACAGAGTTTAAATAGAATTTAAAAATCTGATGATGAGCAGTAGCTGCTCGCATAGCCCTTTGACAGAAACTAAACTATAGTCAGGAAAGGAAATCCTGTAAGAGGATGTTCAATAATGGTAGAAAAGGAACTTCCACATTCAGGCAGGCTCTGGATGGGACTTTGTCTGTTGAGAGGAGGGTGAACAAGACAGGGAAGACTACCACCATGCCTGCAGCTGGTAACTCCACAGCTGCACGCTTACCTGAGGTGGCTGGAGGGCTGTCCCTGCAAACCTGAGCAAGCATTAGAGTGTTCTAGTAACTGGCTTTTTATATGACTTTGGAACGGTAGGCAGGAACTCCCAATGTAAAATATGGTTCAGCAGGGATTGGTGGCATGCAACTGTAGTCCTAGCTATTTGGAAGGCTGAGACAAGAGGATCCCTTGAGCCCAGGATTTCAAGACTAGACTGGTCCACATTATGAGATCCTATCTCAAAAACAAACAAACAAACAAACAAAAAACCCAAAACCAAAAATCAAAAACAAACAAGCAAAAATATATCTGGCTGAAAAAGGGGTTTGTTGGGGGCAACCAGTGGATGGAAAAGGAAGAGAGAAGATACGTTTTCCACTCAGAAAAAAAGCTTGTGAATGACATTTTTCAAAACAAAATAACAAAAAAAATAGACACAAAACACAAATAAGATAAATTATTTAATTAAAAAGGAAGTTTAAGCTGGGCATGGTGGCTCATGCCTGTAATCCCAGCACTTTGGGAGGCTAAGGCGGGTTGATCTCTTGAGGTCAGGAGGTTTGAGACCAGCCTGGTCAACATGGTGAAACCCCATCTTTATTAAAAATACAAAAATTAGCCTGGTGTACTGCACCTGTAATCCCAGCTAATCAGGAGTCTGAGGAACAAGAACCACTTGAACCTGGGAAGCAGAGGTTGCTGTGAGCCGAGATCTGCCGCTGCACTCCAACCTGAGCCACAGAGGGAGACTTTGTCTCAAAAAATAAAAAAAATTAAAAAAAAGGAAGTCTAAGACATGTTCATAAATACTTAAGTTTGTTGTAGGACATATAAAGAGATAATAGAATAATAACATCCATAAACAGGAACAGTAGGTCAAACAACAATGTATATTAATCGAGAAGTAGATATGAAAAAATGATCAGAAGCACTGGAATAAATATTTTCATTGAAGCCAGACACTCAACGTATGGGCTATGTTATTTCAGTTAGCATTCCCTAAAATGCAATTCTCTTATACGTTAGAGACTGACGTTGAGGCACTAAAAAATTAAGTGCAATATTCAACAACATGTAACCAGAGGGGCAGGAGTCTAACTCAGGTGTCACAGATGTGGAAACTGATGTGATTTCCAAACCTCTGTTACCTTCCCATGGCATACAATTAAGTTGCATTTACAGAACCAGAGCTTTTTTTTTTTTTTTTTTTTTTTTTTTTTTTTTTTTGAGACGGAGTCTCGCTCTGTTGCCCAGACTAGAGTGCAGTGGCGCGATCTCCACTCTCTGCAAACTCCGCCTCCCGGGTTTGCCATTCTCCTACCTCAGCCTCCCGAGTAGCTGGGACTACAGGCACCCGCCACCACGCCCGGCTAATTTTTTTTTTTTTTTTTTTTTTTTTTTGGTATATTTTGTAGAGAGGGGTTTCACCGTGTTAGGCAGGGTGGTCTTGGTCTCCTGACCTCGTGATCCGCCCACCTTGGCCTCCCAAAGTTCTAGGATTACAGGCATGAGCCACTGCGCCCGAGTTTATAATTGCAGTCACCGTGTGTGTGTGTGTGTGTGTGTGTGTGTGTGTGTGTATACAAATATATACATATATATATAAATGGTGGTTTATAGATAGAGTCTAGAAAATATGTGAAAGTAATGACAAGGGTTATCAGTCTCTAGTCTCATAATATCTATTCAAAACCTTGTTAAATATGCAATAGGAAATAGGTATCAGCTTGCATTTTCTCAACATTCAAAATGTTTTGAGATTTTCTGTATTCCAGGCACTGAGTTCAAGTCTAGAGAATAATGTTCTGCAAAATAGAGTCAGTTTTTAGTGGGCCCACAGTCTCAGGAAGAGGAAAGATAGTAATAAAAAGAGAGTCATAAATGTGGTAAGTATTGTGCAAAATGTAAAAGGCAACACAACCTATCAGAACTTATTTGAATTAACTCTAGGTTTTGCCGCAGAAAATGCTCAATTTTAATGCATTTAGGGTGACATGGTAAATATGAGTTCATAGGCTGTTAGGAGGTAGAACCCAAAATAACTTTGATTAATAGTTTCTGTGGAAGTTTATTAATAATGTAAGAATTTTAGAACATATCCAGCTTCCTTAGCATGAAAAGTGGAGTGTTTCCCCAAAGGGCAAGAGACGATTAAAATTGTCTCATCAGGTTAAGTTCAGAGAAGTATTGCCAGCAGTTATAGTTCAAAAGAAACTATGAATAATACACCATCTTTTCTGAAATTGAGGGAAAAATGATGAAGGGGCAAAAGTCAGAGTATTATGAACAAACATGTGGATGGACTGTCTTCTGAGAAAGATCAGCATCATGAATTTTTAAAAGAGGTTTCAACCACTAGTTATCAGTAGGAAAGAATGTTATTATTAATGCAAAGGGGTACTGTGTTTGTTGTTTTAAATATGGGCTCTGTAAAAGTGTTAGAAGTGCAACACAGTACCTTCAACAAGCAAAAACATGTAAGACAACCGAATGTAAAGGGAATACAGCAAATCAACTTGAACGGGAAAGTGAGAGTATCAAAATAGTTCCTGTTGATACTCTTAAAAAAAAAACACACACTCTTGGAAGGGAAAATTATTGGTTTTAGCTCAATAGTGTGATGGTGTCACAGACAGGAAAGAGAAAAATGCAAGGATAAAGAAGGGAGCTATATAATTTCAGCACAGTCATTATCTTTCGTTAGAAAATTGCAACAGTGGCTTTTAAGTAAAAGGAAATTGGCCATTAACGAATGGCGTAAATGATTCCATGTCTAAACAAATCTTTTCCAAAGAAATCTCAGAGAGATTTTAGCAGAACAGATATTATCTTATACAGAAAACGATTTTGTGAAAAAAAAAATGTTTTTGCCAAATATCATACATATTATACATTCTCTTTATCAACTTTCACTCTTGTCCTTATTCCACGTCTCCTCTCACCATTTCATGGGCACACTTGTGCACACACATTCAAAATTCAATTTTTTATAGTACTTTAATTACATCCTTGTAAGCTTTTCTCAGTACTATCTTTTCTTAAGGAGCATTCCTTAAAAGGCTACTTCCCATTTTTAAGCAGTCACGTTATTTTTATACAATCTGTAATTTTCAAATCGTATAAATACGGCATTAAGAAATTCATGTTTTCACAAAACGAAAGTATTTGACTAGTGCTTTCTAACTTAAAGTTATCTCAAAACCTGCATGGTAGGCAGATTAATGGCCCTGCTGAACCCTGTTCTGGGTCTCCATCCCCAGAACCTGGGGGTATGCTAGGTTGCAGGACAAAAGGAAATGAAGGTTGCTAATTTGCTGACCTTACAATAAGGAGATTATCATGAATTATCCTGGTAGGTCTAATATAATCACAACAGTTCTTATAAGTGGCAAAGAGAGGCAGAAGTGTTAGATTCAGAAAAGACATGAAGCCAGAAGCACAGGTCAGAGCGATGATGCCCTGTGAGAAGCAACCTAGCCACCTTGGTTGACTTTGAAGGTGAAGGAAGAGAGCCATCTAGGAATGCAGGCAGTCTCTAAACTCTAGAAGAAAGGATTCCCCTATAAATCCTCTAAAAAGCAACAAAGCTCTGTGAGTACCTGGTGTCTCCGGCCGTTCTAACACCTGTAACAGAATACCATAGACCAGATGGCTTATAAATAACTGAAATTTCTTTCAGTCAGTTCTGGGAGCTGGAAAGTCCTAGATCAAGGCAGATTTGATTTCTGGGAAGGACCCATCTTCTGGCTGTGCCTTTCATAATAAAAGGGGCTATACGGATCTATCTCTTTAGGGCCTCTTTTACAAAGGCACTAATCCCATTCATGGAGTCTCTGACCTCAAGACCTAGTTGCCTCTTAAAGGTGCCAGCTCCTAATATCGTTACATTGGGGGTTAGGAGTTCAACTTCAGAATTTCGGGAGGACACAAATGCTTAGACCACAGCACCTGCATTTTAGCCCAGTGACATTTCCAAACTACAAAACTACAAGATAACAAATTTGTGTTGTTTTAGGCCACTACATTTGCGGTAATTTGTTCCAGCAGTAATGGGGAACTCATGCAATTGCCTACAGTCTTCCAACACCCTTTTAATCCAAGATACTTAGATATATGAAGAGAATCTTACTATGATATCCTCCTTGACTTTGCATTTATGACATTTGCAATTAAGAATAAGCAAAAGGTAGATTCAAACATATTTAAAAAGACAATGTATTTTAGACCTGTATTCACAATGATGCTCTTATTAACAGCCTATAAGAAGCTGGGTAAGGTGACTCATGCCTGTAATCCTACTATTTTGGGAGGTTGAGCCTGGCAGGCGTCTTGAGCTCAGGAGTTTGAGATCAGCCAGGGCAATATGACAAAACTTTGTCTCTACAAAAAAATACAAGAGTAATCAAGTGTGGTGCATGTCTGTAGTTCCAGCTACTTGGGAGGCTGAGGCAGGAGGATTGTGTGGGCCTGAAAGACCAAGGCCGTCATGAGCCCTGCTTGTGCCACTGCACTCCAGCCTAGGTGACAAAGTGAGACTCTGTCTTAAAAACAAAGCCTATAAGGGTGATGACATGTGTCGTTAAATACATCAATTTCAATGATAACTTAAATTGGGTAATTTGCCTGCAACTATTTTAAATATTAGCAATTTTATATAAGCCTCCATGTATGTAACAAACATATCACTTAGATTGGATACTCAAAGTGTTAAAAAGTAATGGTTTAAGAAAAAGAATTCTACAAATAAATCAAACCTGAAATCAGTACTATGCCAATATCTCAATGGTCATGTGGGAATTTTAATCTCAGTAAAATCTCAGTTTACTTTCCATTCTAACTTTATATAAGGACCTTAGAGGTCTAACATACATTTACAATATAATGAACAACAGTGTTGCTGCTGATATGATCATTGTTCAGAACCTCAGAGACCACTGTAAAGGTCCAAAATGCATTGACCCATTTGTGGTCATATCACTTTCTCTCACATTCAGGAGAATCTGTCATTTCATTTTCAGTTTTTTATTTCATCAAATATTAAATTGGACTCAATATTTAAACATTTTAAAATGTGTATTGTTTGTATATTCTTTGTGCTAGAAATTGAGCACTGGTTAAACTGAACTAAATTCCTTTTCTCAGAAGGTTTACCCTGTGGTCTATTGTTGAAAACTAAGACTCAGCATTGTGCTTTATTTTTTGTTGTGTGTGTGTGTATTGTGTGTGTGTGTTGTTTCTCCCCCGCTAAGAATAGGGGAGTGACTGAGGAGCTGGCCAACAAAACTGAAATTAAGATCTAAATGAATTATTATACCACCACTGAAAAATGTGCTATTATATTTTAAAAATCAAATAATCTCAGTAATACGAGTGTACCTTGGTGACTGTCAGCCTTTGAGAGATCGGATCTGTTAAAAACAAATAAAGACATGGATAGAAATGATTCATGCTACAATGTTTATTGGCTGCCTGTAAAACCTTGTAACCTAGAAATAAAATACTTCATATTTTTTGTCACAATAACATCATTTAAAATTTTGAACAGATACAGGTTAAAATAATACATTTTATTACATATGAAACAATGTGGATCGGTTATGAGTTTCAGAGGCAAAACCATATCATTAAATAATTATTACAATAAGCAGTATCTTAAATAACCCCCAATGATCCCTGTTTCCTGGAATCCATGCCTTTGTGCAACAATCACCTCTACAGCGTGGAATGCATGTATTTGAGTCACTTTTGGAGAATGTAACACCACAGAAAGGATGCGATGCCACTTCTGAAGTTAGATTATAAAAAGTTTCTGGCTTTCATCCTAGGCACTCTTATTTATATAGAGAATGCAAGAAGGAGTACTCAAAGACATAAATGGTGGTGAATAATGCTCTAGGCTTTAATACAGAGATTAATGTTGCATCAGATAAAAGATACATTCACATCTAGACATATGTTATTTCATTGCAATTGTTGAGAAGAAAAATAGGATGTTTAATTTTACAAAGAAAAAAGAAATGTAGGAAAGTAGCAATTGTGCCAGCCTAATAAATGTCAGGAAAAGAGACAAAAAATAAATTTTCTAAATGCAAAATGAAATTATAAAAATAATGACAAGTATATCAAGCAACACAACAAATAAAAAGTTACATATTTTAAATCTACTATGCATTGTGAGTGTGTGTGTGTTTATGTGTATATTTAATTTGCTTTATGTCAATAAACCTTAGATTGGCTTAAACAATTGTAAAAGTAACAACTCAAAATTATATTCTATTGAACAATTCACTTATACCTCAAAATCATAGTTTAGAAGCTAAAAAAGGACAATCGCACAAAATCTTTTATATACTAAACTAGTCTAATTCCAATTTTTTTAAAAGTATAACAATAAACTTGAAAAGATACAAAGGATTAATAAAAATAAAACTTCAGAATATATATGAAAATTCTATATAGAATAATATGAATAATAATTGGATTTTATAGAACTTTTTAAAGGACTTATGATGATATAGTGATATTTAGAATATGTTTATCATAAAGCTAAAATAATTTCAAAATATTCTTAATTAATGCTGAAGCAGATTAAATTAATCCCCAAATCTACAGCTATAAACAAGTAAGTGAATAAATCAACAGACTAATAATAAAAGCTGCAAACATAATTGCTCCAAACTAACAGTCCTTATCATGGTGAAATACTGGCAGCATTACTTTGAATGTGATAACAAATGAATGTACTTACTCTTATCAGTCTAGTTTCCATTTGTTAGGGTTACTCAATGTAACTAACATTACATAAAAAGAAACAAGTAGTATTGCATAAGAAGCATTTGTTTCTATATATATCAGCAAATACAGTGAGAGGACATATTGGGGGAAAATATTCCCCTACAAACACCAACTAAAAAAAAATTAAATATCTAAGTATAACCCAAGGAAGAAATATTAAGGATTCTTATGAAGGCAACTATAGTTCTCCAATATGAGATAGTAATATGGTGTGTGTGTGTGTGTGTGTGTGATGGTTAATACTGAGTATCAACTTGATTGGATTAAAGGATGCAATGTATTGTTTCTGGGTGTGTCTGTGAGGGTGTTGCCAAAGGAGATTAACATTTGAGTCAGTGGACTGGGAGAGGCAGACCCACCCTCAATCTGGGTGGCCATCATCTAATCAGTTGCCAATACAGCTAGAATAAAAGCAGGCAGAGGAACGTGGAAGGACCAGACTGGCTGAGTCTTCCAGCCTTCATCTTTCTCCCATGTTGGATGCTTCCTGTCCTCAAACATCAAGCTCCAAGTTCTTCAGCTTTTGGACTCTTGGACCTACACCAGCGGTTCTCCAGGGGCTGTCTGCCTTTCAGCCACAGACTAACAGCGGCCCCACTGGTTTCCCTACTTTTGAGATTTTGGGACTCTGACTGGCTTTCTTACTTCTCATTTTGCAGACGGCATGCTGTGGGACTTCACCTTGTGATCTTGTGAGTCAATACTCCTTAATAAATGCCCCTACATATATACATCAATTCTATTATTTCTGTCCCTGTAGAGAACCCTGACTAGTACAATGTGTAAGTGTAGAGTCTTGGGGGAGGGGAACACTCACAATTAATCCTCAATAATGAATTTAAAAATGCCCAAGACACATTATAAGAGAAAAATATGTAAAAGAGAAAAATGAGAGGACCAAGAGAAACAAAGAGTAAGGGGATATTGGCAGGGAAAACCACAGGAAAAGTTCATGACTCAAAAGAAAAACACAATAAGAAGAGATACCTTCAAATGGTCGGAGAAGAGGAGTTTTAGATTTTCTTCTCAATAGGATTCTGAATTGTGTAAATTGTATAATATGTACGCATTAATTTTACATTGCCAAACAATGAAAAAAGATTTAAAAATGGAAAACAAAGTTGCAAATTTTGTCTAATGCATCAAGGAATAGTTGTATAAAATTTTTAAAATTTCATGAGTTGAAAGATATGATTAGCGGGATTTACATTTGCACATCAACAACAGGAAGTTAGAAAATGGTAGAAATTTAAAAGATGTGATGTTCACTCAGGTAAATATTCTCATCATATCAGTTTGCAAGGTTTTACCCTACTTACATAATTAACTTACATGAAGAGGCAGAGGTGGAAATGAGTTTGCTCAGGTGGGCATTTTCATCCAAGCTGAAGAAGTTATTAGGCATAAATACACACACACACAGCTTCTCATTTGGAAGATTGGTTTGAATTAATTTGGTTTATAGCTATGCTTTTGAGAAATGACAAATTTCAAATAGAGATTAGATGCACTATAATAAGTCCTTTACTGTAATTTAATACTTTCTAGAAGGATTTGATTCCCCATTTGGTTCATCTGCTAGTTCTGTTTATCAAGATGTATGCAAGATTGTTTTAAACAAGTTACAACCACCCCCACTGAATGAACTTTCAAGGGGACATTTGCGAAATATTTATAGGTACGTAAAATGCTATGAAGGACACAGCTTCACATCGTCTCATCTCTGCCACCTCATGTGGCAGATCTCATAAAATGATTCCACGTCGATATACCTATTAGTAGAACTGTTTATAAACTTTATGGAGTAATACTAAACATCAAAAAATATAGAAATCTAAGGTTAGCATTGGACAGAAATATTCAATACTCAATTTGAGGTAGGAAGAATATTATCAACTACCGTATTTCAAAGCATTCAGAATGTTTGATGTCTAATAATAACATCCAAATGAGAAAGCGCTGGGTGAGAGCACATGGATTTGTCTTCCTCTGTCACCTCTCTTCTTTGCTGGACATCTGCAGGTTTTATTCAGTCTGTGCTCCACATTATTTAAAGTGGTTCTGTTCATCTTAACGAGTAGATCTAATGTTCTGCCTTAATAAGAAACTGATGACTTATGAAATACTTATAATAACTTTTGACAGAGTAAGAAAATAAAATTAGATAATGCTGACTTAAGAATGAGCTTTAAGGTAAAGAGGAAAAAAAAAAAAAAAGATGGAGAGATGATGTCCAGATGAAGTTATTTTGGAAATATTTTATTTGAAATACCCACAGAGAAGCTCAGGTAAACAAGGAAGATCTGACTTGGGAGATATACCTGCATGGGGTTAATTTAAATCAGACATATATGTTATTATTCTCCACTTTCTTTACTGGCTCCAAAATAGCCTAACGCAACATATTTTAGGGTCACTTTGTCACTCTGATTAAGCTAGTATTGTATACTTGGCAAAACAAACAAACAAACAAAAAAAACTACTAATTTTAAAGACTGAAAATCAGCCTATTACATATTATAAAGAGAATGTGACCTTTTTAAAATGTAAGATTTAAGGGGGAGAGAAAAGAAAGTTAAATGTATCAATTCAGAATATTTTTCTACAGCCTAGAAAATCATACTTTATTCCATTTAGTTGGGAAAAGGCCAGCACTTTTTAAAATTTAACTCTTCAGATCATGTTCAACTTCATATTCTTTTATCCTGCACCTCTGGGCTCCAGGTTCTTTGACATGCAGCTCTTCTGCTAATGTCTGCCCTGAAAATGAATTATCTTCTTTTTCATTTAAGTTCCCTAGAGCAATTGTTACAGCGGGGAGGGAGAGGAAAAAGTCGTAGAAACACTGAGTTTAGAAGAAACGTAATGAGAAACCATGGTGGAGGGAAGGCAGCAGGGATTGAAACGAGTCAGAACTAAAATTAGTGACTGGGGATGATTTCTCCCACTGCACTTTTCCAGGGTAAACTTTGTGAATTTCTCATATGACAAAGCAAAAAATTAATAGTGTGTTTGACATAAGGATCCAGACATTTTACCATGTATATTAGTAAAAGTATTAGGGAGAATGTGAAAACTGCTCTTCAAGAAATATTATTTTCTGTCTCTTTACTCCACCTGGGGTTAACAAAAATAATGCAGTATCTGCATTGTAGAGTAAAAGTGAAAGTAAGCATAGGGTGGTGGTGATGCAGATAACAGAATACATAATAAAATGTACAATGTGGTAAATATAGAGTCGATAGAAAGGGAGACTCTTCAACTCTAATTTATATCTCCATTTTTAAATCAATAAATTATATTCTCCATATAAAGGAATAAATGCAACATGAGTGACAGAATCGCAACTCGTGAGTCTAGCAAACTCCTGTGTATTTTTTTGAGTGGCTGTGTGTGGTGTACTCTTAGAGTGGCTGGATGTGGTTGAACAGATATGCAATGAATGGGACAACATCTGTGAATAAACCTTGTAGTTAATATATTTGTTGAACTTAGCATTCTTTGTTCACAATTGTCCTAATTGTTCACAGATAAACCATCATCTTTCTAACCCTAAGGTAATTGGTATGGGAAATCCACAGGGCCTGAGATCTGTAATGACACTACGTGCTGATTTTTCCTTTTCACAGGAACAAATGAGACTGGTAAATCATGACTACTGTCAATGATCTGCTGATCCTCTACTCTCAGGGGTCTCCTTTCTGCCTGACATCACTAACAGTTAGGATGGTTAGAGCAATTAGTTGCAAAAATAAGAATTTAAGTCTTAAGTACCATCTCTCAGGACTCTGCTGAAGTCCCTTTCTAGTTCTAATGTCAAGAGGCCATGCTAGTAAGTATTGACCATTTATGACATTAACATATCACTGTAGCTGATATGTGATGAGTGGACGAGTTTACTAAGCAATCTTACTTCACATGTGGGTGTAAATTTAATATACTCCCTGTAGTTAAATAAGTTTCTACTATTTTACTGTCAGTTTTGCTTTGCCTCAATATGATTGTTTTTGAACAAGGTATGCCAGCACACTGTTGCTCTCCATATCCCTTCCAAGGGACTGAAGGATACTACCTAAAGTTCTTTGTTTTTTAGGTTTGGTATTGTTTTGTTTTGTAAGGAGCATCTTTTCCTTTTTTTGTTCTTTTTCATACTTGTGGGTTGCAAAATTATGTATTTATGTATTTTCAAAGGTGTAATGTAATTGCAAATTACACTGTAAATTGTAAATGATTATCTTCAGGAATTTCAAACTGATGCCTCCGTACAACAACATGGCCCAAAATTTCCTCAAATTATGGGAATGGTAACCCCATATTCTCTCAAGGAACTCAGTTGCAGATTTGAAAATTAATTTTCTATTAGCTTTTTTTCTAATATCACCTTGATCATTACTAAGTGTTAGCTCTCAGTCTCAAGAACTCTCAAAAAATTAAAAGCAAATGAAAAACAAAAGACAATCAAAAGTCCCTTTTCTTCCTTAGACAAAACACTGAGGGAGTGTTTTGTCAGGAGGTTGTTAAGAACAGCTGCTGAAAGAGAATAGTAGGTTTGTGAAATGCACTTGCTTGGTCTGTATCTCTTGGTGTCCCGATTTCAATCCCAATGTAATAAAAGGTAATTAATTACATTCTCTTCCAGAAAGGGGCATTCAAAGATCTTAGAGATATTATAATAGAAACTATGTATATAAGCTGGTGGGACAGATGATTTCTAAAAACTCATTGAGAATGGACAAACAGTACGAAGTAGAGAGTGATGAAATTAAATCACAATCTTTGCTTCAACAAACAACAGATTGATAGGTGTGGCAAAATTTTGTAAAGGATGGTTTTATAAATGGCTTGTGAGTCCATACAATGTATTAGGTAATGGTTAAAATATCTATTGGTCCTACTCTACTCTAAGAATTCATGAAAAATTTATTCAGTATTTAAAAATGCAGACAGAGATTGTATATTTTTAGTAGCTATTTAAAACAAATCTTTGTTTTAATTCATAGAAAAGAAGAAATCTTTGTTCAATGATTGAGAAGTTAGGATGAACACATGTGTTTTGAATAAACATTCCTGGAAATTTGTGATTTTTTTTTCACTAGGTAACATAATTTTACTGCCTTACTGTAAATAATGTTATAAATGGTAAAGAATATAGAAAAATACTGAAAGGGCAGAATAATTAAAAAGAGATTTTGTCGTCAAATAGTAAACCATACCTTTAAAGCATTTTAACATAATAGTAATGGATTTTAATAGCAATAGAAAATAATTTCGGGAAGCCGAATGAAGAATGCAAAATTATATCCTAGTTTGTATAGGAATTTAAGCTATGATAGGGTGGTATTTCACTTCTTTGTCTATAGAGTTGTTGCTGAAAAAATATGCTATGCATTTGGAAAAATGCATTTATAATTTAACTTAATATTATGGAAAAAGGAATGTAAATTATATAAAGGTAAAATATTTTAAAAGAATCAAAAGTCAGCAAATGCTACTGGGATAAATGCACATGTTAGGAATAATGACACTTAGAAAAAGGAAACACAGAAGCAATATACAATATATAATATTTGACTATGCAAATTTTATACTTTTTAATTTAAAATTATACCATTACACAGCTTTAAAACAAAAAGATTAGCAAATGTTTCACAAAGATAAACTTTTGATATTTATATTGCCCAAGCATCTGCCACTATTTAATAAGAAAAAGACCAAGTACAGTTAAAAAAAAAAAAAAACTTCAGCATGATGTGAATTGACAGAGAGACTATCTGAGCAAGATCTACAAGTTTCCAATAGATTGAAGAGAAGATAATCAGTCTTCGAGGTTGTTAAAGAAAGTTAACAAAAACACCAATGAAATATCTTTCTTGTCCTAAGAAAAGATTAAATATGTAACAGCCAGTGCTTTGAGGAACGTAAGGACTATGGCATAGCAATACAGTGCTGTTAAAAATGTGCACAGGTAGAGTAATTTTAAAGCAATTTGATAATAAGAATTAAAATAAAAGTATTTAATATGTTTTATAGAGAGAGAATATAAAGATACCAGACACCTTATTTTATAAATAATATATATTCTTTAGTTAAAAATCTTGCTTTATGTAAGTATCTAGAGATAAAATAATTACTTTGTAAAATGATATAATGATGATTTTTGAGTCTTTCATAATACCAGAAAACTGGGAACTTCTGTAATATCCATCAATAGAAAAAATTGTTAAATAACCAATGGTGCGTTTTAAAGAAAAAATTCTCTGCAAATATTTAATATTATATATTATATATATATAACATAAACACAAGCAACAAAACAATAAGACAAATAGAACATTATTAAACAAAAAAGCTTCTGCATAGAAAGAAAAATAATCAGCAGCACGAATAGACAACTAAGTTATAAGAAACTCACTCAACTTCAGAATAACAAAATAAAAATAAGAACAAAAAACCCATTATAAAGTGGCCAAAGTACATGAATAGACATTTTTCAAAAGACATACAAATGGCAAAAAGCATATGAAGAGATGCTCAGTATCACTAATTACTAGAGAAATGTAAATTAAAACCACAACGAGATATCATCTTACACTGGTCTAAATGGCTATTACGAATGAAAACAAACAAACAGGTATTGGTGAGAATGCAGAGAATAGGGAACACTTATTCCCTATGTAAATTAGTATAACCTCTATGAAAAACAGTATGGAGATTTCTCAAATAACTAGAAATATAATTACCCTTCCATGTAGCAATCCCACTCCTGGGCATCTACCCAAAGAAAAGAAATCATTATGTCAAAAAGATATCTGTACTTGTATGCTTATTGCAGCACTATTTACAATGGTAAAGATATGGAATTAACCTAAGTGACCATTAATGGATGGTTGGATAAAGAAAATGTGTCTTAGTAATAGAATGATTTATATTCCTTTGGATATATACCCAATAATGGGATTGCTGGGTTGAATGGTATGTCTTTCTTCAGGTTTTTGAAGAATCTCTACACTGTGTTCCACAATGGTTGAACTAATTTACACTCCCATCAACAGTGTATGATCGTTCCTTTTTTTCCAAAACCTTGCTAGCATCCATTGTTTTTTAACTTTTTTATTTTGACACAGAGTCACACTCTGTCACCCATGCTGGAGTACAGTGGTGCAATCTCAGCTCACTGCAACCTCTGCCTCCCGGGTTCAAGCAATTCTCCTGCCTAAGCCTCCTAAGTAACTGGGTTTACAGGCATGCACCACCACACCTGGCTAATTTTTGCGTGTGTGTAGTTTTAGTAGAGATGAGGTTTCACCATGTTGGTCACACTGATCTCGAACTCCGGGCCTCATGATCTGCCTACCTCGGCCTCCCAAAGTGCTGGGGATTATAGGCATGAGTCACTGTGCCTGGCCATTTTTTGACTTTTTACTAATAACCATTCTGACTAGTGTCAGATGGCATCTCATTGTGGTTTTGATTTGCATTCCTCTAATGATCAGTGATGTTGAGTGTTTCTCATATAATTGCTGGCTGCATATAAAAACACATACATGTGCATGTTCATTGCAGCATTATTTGCAATAGCAAAGACATAGAGTCAACTTACATGCCCATCAATGATACACTGAATAAAAAAATGTGGCACGTACACCCCATGGAATACTATGCACCCATTAAAAAGAATGATATCATGTCCTTTGCAGGGAAATGGATAGAGCTGGAGGTCATTATCTGTAGCCAACTAACACAGAAACAGAGAACCTAATACCACATGTTCTCACTTATAAGTGGGAGCTAAATGATGAGAAAACATGGATACACAGAGGAGAACAACACACACTGAGGTCTTTTGGACTTTCACAGGGTGAAGGGTGGGAGGAGGGAGAGGGCCAGGAGGAAAAACGAACAGGTACTAGGATTAATACCTGGGTGACCAAATAATCTGTACAACAAACTCTAGTGACACAAGTTTACCTATGTAACAAACCTGTATAGGTATCCCTGAAATTAAAATAAAAGTTAAAAATAATTTAAAATAGAAAATATGATATATATATACATGTATGTATACACACACACACACACACACACACACACACAACGGGATACTATTTAGCCATAAAAAATTAAATAATATCTTTTTTAGAAACATGGATATAACTGGAGGACATTATCTTAAGGGAAACAACTAAGAAATGGAAAGATAAGTACCACATGTTCCTAGCTGTAAGTGTGAGCTAAATATTGTGAATGCATGGACATAGGGTATAGAATAGTAGACATTGGAGACTCAAAAGGATAAGAGGTGGGAGTGGGGTGAAGGAAGATAAATTGAAGAGGGTGGGAGTGGGGTGAAGGATGATAAATTATTTAATCAGTACAATGTACATTATTTGCATGGTAGTTATACTAAAATCTCAAGATTTCACCACTGCTTAATATATTCATGTAACAAAACTGCATTTGTACCCCTTAAATTTCTACCAATAAAAAATAATACATTTAAATAAAATAGAATGCATATATTGACAAGACTAAAAACTGACATTGACAATTACAAAGTTTTACTGTACATGTCAAATACCACAAAATTTTTGTGCATTTCTGGTATTTCAATGCAGTTTCAGATTATACTTTCAAAGTTATGCAAAAATTCAAAACAAATATGTTATGTGTTTAAGTCTTCAGAGAGGATGGAAGGATTTCATTGTAGCACTCCTTTGCATCTTAACATTTTTCAATACAATGAACACAATTGTAGAAGTCCGTGTATCAATTCTGACAATTATCCGGGGCTTGAAAGGTAATTAATATCTTGTTGAAGGTATTAAACCTATACAAATAGAATCTAGGAGCATATAAACAAAATTGTATAGAGAAGTTTTGAATTATTTTAATATTGGAGAGCTACATGGCCGGATCAGAGTGTTGGATCCATACTGTAGGTAGAGAAAGAGGGAGCTAGAGCTGGAGCCTGAGAGTAAACACCCTGAAAGAGGAGTTGCTTGTAGACTTGTTGAAATCAAATGTTTGTAGAGGTCCCCTTTTTCAAATCTCATGGCTGCTTTCATTGGAATCCTGCAACATGACCAACTTCATCTTCCACATCAGTGGTAAACTCAGACTGAACACAGCAATAGGCTGCTCTCAGCACATGTGTATCTGTCCAGTGGTTTTCCCCAAATTGTGATCCTGTTCCGCATCATTTCTGGCAAACTTTTGTATCCAAATGTTGAGACCTAGAAGTTGGAGAAGTTTGTGAGTTTCTGCTACATGGATATTTCTTTTAATTCACAGAAAGATCTTTGCCTTCACTAGTGGTGAAACCCGTTCTTTCTAATTTTGGCCTTCACTAACACATTTCTGATGTGTAAGAGTATACCATTCTTTGTCCGATTTGCAATGCTAATATTACTTTATTTCTTACATGCTTATAGTCATTTCAATAAAAATGAAGCTGGACGAGGGCCTTTTAAAGTGTTTATATTCAAATGTTAACCAGGAGTTACCCTAGTCAAACTTCTCTGAATATTTGTATTAGAGACATAACATAATTTGGTGGTCAAATATTTTAATTATTTTTGCAGCATAGAGGTACTGCTTTATGATATTATCCAGGATACTTTCTATGTCTCTTCTATAATTCGAGTAAAGTACAGTAAACAAACACTTATTATACAATTAAGAATGAAAACAAAGTAAGTAATATCTTCTGTTTCTCATGTTAGATTAATGCATGCTTTGTATGATCAAAGGAAAAATTGATTGGATTATTTTAATGTAATAAAAGCTGCTTCTATATATATGTTGTTTGTGTATATGTGTGTATGTTATGTGTTGTTTGTGTTTCTATGTTTTTGTGTGTGTATGTGTGTGTGTGTGTGTGTATATATATATATATATATATATATATATATCTTCCTGACTAAAGGAATTATATGGGATGACAATATTTATAGACTATTAGAATTGGAATGAATCTCATCATTCATTAAGGCAGACCATTCTCCCGTATCAGTAAAACCTTTTACATCATCCTTGACCTTCAAGCACCAGGTTTTCCTTTAAGATAATATAATTATCTGGAGGTATGATTTCAAGAAGCATACATTTCTAATGTTAAAGAGCATTTAAAGATATATAATGTTGAGATACCTTCCCCCTTTTTAAATTTTTCCGTTTGTCCTAACTCATCTCTTTAAATACATGTGAAGTTCATTTGTTTCCTTATTTGAATATTACTGTATTGCAGTATATTTCAAGTTTTCACTTTTTTATCTAAGAATCTCTTAAAAGGACTAAATGTGTTTATCTGTGTCTCATGCAACGTGTTTAAGAGTACAATGTTGATCTTCAGAAATACCATATATATCTTCACCTTTATGCATTTTATGTTTTATTAAAACTATGATGTTCAGATTTGGAATTGCAATGAGTCTTTAAACTATGCATGGTCCTCAAGACAACCTTAAGTTTGGGAAAGTAGAGGATAGGTGTGCTAGAAGCTGAATAATAACTCTTTAAAAGATATTCACAGCCTAATCCCTCCAAACTGTTAATGTTACCTTATATAGCAAAAAATGACTTTGTAAATGCTATTATATTAAATCGAGGATTTGGAGAAGGAGAGGAGATTCTCCTGGATTATACAGGAGTGCTTTAACTAAAATCTCAAGTACTCTTATAGAAAGGAGGTAAATTGATGTCTGACTGAAAGCATAGAAAGAAGCCATGTGACAGAAACAGAAAGAAGCAGAGTGAGGGAGAGAAGATGCTCTGCCACAGAATGATGAACCAGATTCTGCCCCACTCTGTCAAATTTATTTGTTGAAGTCCTAACTCCAAGAACCTCAGAAAGTGACTGTATTTGGAGATTGAAGCTTTAAAGATTAATTAGGTTACAATGGGTTTGTTAAAGTGGGCCCTAATTTAATATGTGTCGCATCTTTATAAGAGAAGTTAGGGCATTAAGGAGGGAGAGGTTTGACAGGTGCATGTACTGAGGAACAGCCAAGTTAGCATAAAATGAGAGGGCAACTAACTACATAGAAGTCAAGGATGGAGGCCTCAAATGAAATCACACCTGCTAACATTTTGATCTTTAAATTTGGACTTCAGAATTGTGAGACAATAAATTTCCACTGTTTAAGCCACCCAACCTCTATTATTTTGTTATGGCAGCCCAAGAAGACTAATACATACTGGCTTTGAAGTTACAGAAAGAGGCCACGGAGCACAAGGAATGTAGCTCCAGATGTTGGAAAAAACAAAGAAGTGGATTCTATCCCATAGCTCTGGAGAGCCAAACTCTCCAACACCTTCATTTTTTCTCAGTGATACTCCAGAACAGGGAGAGAATAAATTTCTGCTATTTCGAGCCAGCAATTTGTTTATAGCACCTACAGGAAACTAATACAGGTAATAAGCTGGAGTAACAGACAGGTTTGGAACTGGGAGAGAAAAACAGGCCTGAAAGAATGGGTTCCCATGGAAGATAGCCAAAACAATATTAGTTTACTAAAATAATGTTAACTTTAAGCGCAATATGCACATTATCTTATATAAGCAGGACAGATCATATTTAATGGCATAAGATGTTTTATTGACAGTTGATGATTGAATATTGAAAATCATAAAGCAAATTTTAGGAGTGGATACAATTTGAAATAATAACCTGTTGCTAAGATTTGAGTTCAGGGACAATGCGTTAAGGAAAGGAATTTACCAAATGCTGTGAGATATCAAAAGCCTGTAAGTCCAGGATTCTGGCATGAATCTGCCTTCCAGGCTAATAACTGTCATTCAAATACAAAATCACATCAGAGGCTCCTGCATAGACAAACTTACAGCATAGTGACAACACAAATACAGGTTTTAAGATGTCAAGACTAAGCCTAAAGAAAGAATGCCCCACTCTTTTGAGTCTGAGGTTACCAATTTCTATCCAAGTGTGATATGGTGAGTGGACTCAGAAACCTAACAGACTGAATATTCAACCTTAAGACTCCTGGCTCACAGCTGATAGAGCTTGAAGAAGGCACTGGTGGCCCTGAGAAAAGGAGAATATGACTTCTCATTATGATAGCGTACTCACGCATTCAGGACATATGAGCGTTCGTCAGCTCATGTCTTACATTGCTGAGCTATCTTAAGCTTGATGCTTCACACCAACTACTGTTGGCATGTGCCCCATCCACGAATTGACTTTTTGATACTCCCAGGCTTGAATTGATATCATTACTCTAATAGTAATTTGTGTTCTTCAATGATATTTCAGGATTTCCATTTTTCATGGTCATATTTTACTTCCCTTCACTTTTGAAGTTTAGTGTGACCATGAAATTTGCGCTAACAAATGAAATGTTAGCAGAAGCACTACAGTAGTCACTTGGTTTCTATGGGGTATGGGTTGCAGGATCGCTATGTAGACCAGTCTATGGATGCTCAAGTCACTGATGTAGGATATCTAATACAATGTAAATGCTATGTAAATAATATGTTGTATATTTCATTTTCGTTATTTTTAATTGTTGTATTGTTATGTTTATTGTGATTTTTTTGCCTAATATTTCCAATCTGCAGTTGGTTGAATCCATGATGCACAACTCATGGATATGTGGGGCCAACTTATGTTTTCCAGATGGAAGCTTGAGGAGCCACCATTGAGTTTCCATGGCTTCATTTTCCTGCCTAGTAAATCATGGGTGCATGGAGTGTTATGCTCTCTGAGACTTGGTCCTGTAGAAAGAAATGGGCATAACAGAGCAACCTAAGCCAATCTCACTGGACATGTGTAAGCAGAGAAAAAAATGTATATGCGTATATTTTTTAAGTTACTGAAATCTTGAACTTGTTTATTACAGCAGAATAGCAACTTATATTAAGTAATCCAAACTACTTTTTAAATTTTGGATTTAGGCTATAATTCTGCTTTAATAAAATTATTTTAACTTGTAATCACAGTTACTCATTTTTTAACTCAGTCATAGAAAATGTCATATTTCTTTTTTTTTTTTTTTTTTTTTTTTTTTTTTTTTTTTTTTTTTTTTTTTTTGAGGCGGAGTCTCGCTCTGTCGCCCGGACTGGAGTGCAGTGGCCAGATCTCAGCTCACTGCAAGCTCCGCCTCCCGAGTTTACGCCATTCTCCTGCCTCAGCCTCCCGAGTAGCTGGGACTACAGGCGCCCGCCACTTCGCCCGGCTAGTTTTTGTATTTTTAGTAGAGACGGGGTTTCACCGTGTTAGCCAGGATGGTCTCGATCTCCTGACCTCGTGATCCGCCCGTCTCGGCCTCCCAAAGTGCTGGGATTACAGGCTTGAGCCACCGCGCCCGGCCGAAAATGTCATATTTCATATGCACATTTTTCTATTTCAATTACATCATATTTCATGGAAGTTCTCTAAAGCATATACAGTTTATATTGCCAAATATACATTGAACATGAGCATATCTTCATATTTTTAATGTCCTCCAAAATTAAAGGAGAAACATTTCTTTATTGAAATCAGTAACATTATATCTTTATAAGTGCTATGCACCTATTCACTTCCTGTAAGAAAAAGAAAATATTAACATTTTTTAAATAACTTGTTTTTAATGGGAGATAAAGCTTTTGCAAAATTACTTTTTACTTCATGTGTTATATCACACACAAAGAAAATCAAAATAAACAATTTCTGATCCTCAAATCTCTCTCTCTTTTCCCCTTTCTTTCCTTCTCTCTTCCTCTCTCTTTCCCCACTGGCTCTCTGTCTCTTCATACATAGACATACAAGCATGAGCACACATACATACACACAGGGATACACATACTCACGTGTGCATTGATATAGATCAATTCCTATAGTTAATCCTGATATAATGGAGTCATAATGGCAAGATCAACATCTTGCTCACTATTTGATTCCAACCTATTGGCTAGTGCTTACAGCAAGATGGAAGAAAAGAAGGAGGGAGAAATGGAGGGGAAAATTCGAGAAAGAGTAGGAGGTTGTTGAATCTAGTTTGGATTCGACAAGCTAGAATTCAGAAGAAAGCAGGGTGAGAAAAATATGGATAACGTGCTCAGGAGAAGTTCATCTGATACACTCACACATATACACACCCACCCACATATATATATTCATAATATTTTACTACTTTAAGTTTATTCAACTATTGTTGGATGCAAATTATACAGCCTTTTAAATGACACTCAAGTCTCTGATATTTCCTGGACTCTATTACAGTGTGTCAAATTGGATTTTATCAATAACTTAATCTTTTTTATTCAGTCACATTAAGATGCTTTGAATACAGT
Organism: Rhinopithecus roxellana; assembly: GCF_007565055.1. Lineage (NCBI taxonomy): Eukaryota > Metazoa > Chordata > Mammalia > Primates > Cercopithecidae > Rhinopithecus > Rhinopithecus roxellana. Next base: position 52,950,457 of record NC_044551.1, on the reverse strand, counting down.
GAAATTAGAGGAAGGCCATCCTATCAATTTTTACCCCAACATAATTCAAGCATTGAATGCAAAAGAAACCAAATAAAAGATGAAGGCCAAATATTTAAAAGATGGGACTACTTCTGGATTTTGTAGTCATTTTGACCTCCATTTTCTAAACATACTCATAAACCTATTAATATCTTCTATTTCTGGCTATACTAGCATAAATAAAAACATTTAACAATTAAATGGTAACATAAGTAATAATTACTTGAAGAAATACATGTATTAAACATCCAACAATATAAAGATACCAAATCTTTCTATGCTTTAGAGTTATTTTTAACATATCTGAAAGTAAACATTTTATTTTTTTTTTGAGATGGAGTCTCGCTCTGTCGCCCAGGCTGGAGTGCAGTGGCGTAATCTTGGCTCACTTCTACCTCAGCCTCTTGGGTTCAAGCAATTCTATGCTTCAGCCTCTTGAGTAACCGGGATTACAGGTGCCTGTCACCATGCCCGGCTAATTTTTGTAAGTAGAGACAGGGTTTCACCATCTTGGCCAGGCTGGCCTTGAACTCCTGACGTCGTGATCCACCCGCCTTGGCTTCCCAAAATGCTAGGATTATAGGCATGAGCCACGGCACCTGGCCGAAAGTAAACATTTTCTTTAATTCAAGAAGACATAATTCTTCAGCACATATAATTTTGTAATGAGCTAAAAGCTGATAATGTCTATTGGATACTCTGCTCAGTAGCTAGGTGAGGAGATCATTTGTACCCCAAACCTCGGCATCATGCAACATACCCAGGTAACAAACCTGCACATGTACTCCCTGAATCTAAAATAAAAGATAAGAAAATAAGAAAAGTAAAAATAGAAGTTAATCGTGTAGAAGAAAGGCTTCATATGCTTTATGTACTAAACCTTCAGACTGGAATCACTGAGTGAGAACTATTGCCATGACAGTACAAAGCACTAAATACAAAAGAATATTCCTTTCGTAACAACATAACTGGAATTTCTATGTAAAATTACCGATCTTCTTTTTCAAAGTATCAAATCACAGCATTGTATTTATCTGAAAGAAAAGCATCTCATATACTGAAGCTCAATTTAAACTGTGACATATTTATGTACTTGTGTGTACATGTCATGCTTTATGTACTTAATGATTTCAAGTCATGCTTTAATCTGAACTAAATATTTATTTTTAAAAGTATATTCTTAAAAAATAAAATATACTTTGGGAGGCCGAGGTGGGTAGGTCACCTGATGTCAGGAATTCAAGACCAGCCTGGCCAACATGGCAAAACCCCACCTCTATGAAACATACAAAAAAAATTAGCTAGGCATGGTGGAACGTGCCTGTAGTCCCAGTTACATGAAAGGCTGAGGCAGGAAAATCACTTAACCCCAGGAGGCAGAAGTTGCAGTGAGCCGAGATTGCACCACTGCAGTCCAGTCTGGGTGACAGAGTGAGATTCCGTCTCAAAAAATAATGATAATAATAAAATACAATGAAATAACATATTATAATTATACATTTAAATAATCAATTATAAATCTAAACTTAAGATGTATAAAAAAGTTTTGTATTCATCTCCGAGTAAGAATATGATAGTGAATTTGCTGAATTTGAGAAAAGATAGTCTGCCAGGCATACAGTTCCCCAACGTGTTTTTCCCTTAAAATTATATCTAGGCGCTATTTCAAAAAAGGTTGCATAGAGATCTTCCTTATTCTGTCTTAGAAGCAAATTTAGTAGTTCATCATTTGAATGTGCTGCACAATATCGTTATAAGTCTTCTTTATCTTAAGTAATGCTTTATGTTTTACATCCACCTTGATAGTAAAATTGCTACTGCTCCTTTTTTTTAATCTGCAGTTTTCCAATATAACGTTGTTCATATTTAATATGTCGTTGCTCATATTTTCATTTTCAAATTTTATAAATTAGTTTGTCTTAGGCCCACTTTCATATAGGATAAAGATTTAAGATTTGTCTTATTCAAATCTGAACCTAAATTTTGTAGGTGCTCTGGTCTGAATATGTGCCCCCTAATTCATAAGTTGGAACTGAAACCACAATTTGATAATAGTAAGAAGGGAGGCCTTTAGTGGGTGATTAGATCATGAGGGCAGAGCTCTCATAAATGGGGTTAGCCACCTTCTAGCAAGGATGGAGGAAACTAGCTGGCTCTTTATTCTCTCTCTCTTTTTTTTTTTTTTTTTTTTTTTTTTTGGCTCCTTTTGCCCAGGCTGCAGTGCAATGGCACGATCTCGGCTCAGTGCAACCTCCAACTCCTGGGTTCAAGGGATTCTCCTACCTCAGTCTCCCAAGTAGCTGGGATTATTACAGGCATGCACCACCATGCCCAGCTAATTGTTTATATTTTTAATAGAGATGGGGTTTCACCATGTTGGTCAGCTGGTTCCAGACTCCAGACCCCAGGTGATCCACGTGCCTCGACCTCCCAAAGTGCTGAGATTACAGGTGTAAGCTAGCTAGCTCTTTTGCCCTTCCACCTTCCACCGCGAGGACACTTAAGAGTAATGAACTTTCACCTGACACTCACCAGTCTGGACTTCCTAGTCTCCGAAATTGTGAGAAATAAATTAGTATTATTTATAAATTATCCAACCTGTCTTATTTTGTTATAGCAGCAGAAATGCACTGACAGTGTATTAAATATCGAAAAGACAATATGTTTGATCTTAGTTCTTTTTATCATTCTATGTTATTCTTTAACTTTCATTTTGTGCTTTGTTGTCCAGTAGTAAACTATATAATTATGCCTTATATAATACCTTTGTCTATTAGGAATAAGCTCTTTATATTTATTTCCTGATAGGAGAAAGGAGCAAATGTTTCTTCCAATTCAATTATTTATCGTAGAATTTCACTCACAGTGTTTAACAGTATGATACTATAATATTTGATTTTTCAACATGTAGCAATGTTCTTTGTTTTCTAACTATTATAGACCCAAGCAACACATGTTTATTTACCATTCCCCCTCATTATTTTACTAGTTGCATCATTTCTTAGGAGTCAGTGCATCCAGGGGCTATTCTATTCTGTCACTCAAGGATACTTGTTTGTTTTAGCATTATTTCCAAAGGCAAATGTATTCAATACTTACATCATTATTCTTCATGAAACCAAAGGTGAAAAATACCTTAAAAATTTAATCAAATACAATAATATATAAAGAATCATGATCAAGTGCAGTGTATCACAGGAATGTGAGGTTGATATAACAACTGAACATTAATCAGTCATTCACTATTTTAAAAAATTATCAAAAGCTCACATGATTACTTATTTAGCTGTAGAAGATTCATCTAACACAATCTAACATTCATTCAGGATAAAAAAGAAAAACCTATCAGTAAACTAAAACTAGAAAGAAAACTTCTCAGCCTGACAAAAGGCATCTATATAGAATAAATATCCATAGCTAATATTATACTTACTAGTGAAAAAGTGGAGGTTTTTCAAATATTTAAGAACAAGACATGTGTGTCTCTTATCTCTTTAAACTTATAATCAACATCATGCTGGAGATTGTAGCCAGTAAAATAGTCAAAAAAATAAATAAACGGCCCCCTCCAATGAATATGAAGTAGCAAAATTGTCTTTATTTCCATACAACATAACCATTGTTGTAGGAAATCCAGTGTCATCTCTAAAGGTGACCAGATGTAATGAATTAGTGTGGCAAAGTTTCCAGATAAAATATGAAAATACAAAAATTATATAGAAATTTGAGCAAGATGTAATCAAATCTAAATGAAAAATAATTATAAAAGCAAAAGAAAAATTGGGAATGCTTGAGTAAATTCCTGCAAATACAGAAAACAACTTTGTACTAAAAATTACAGAACACTGGTGAAAAAAATTAGTGACCTAAATAGAATGTGGAGATGTATTGAGGGAACTCAGTATGGCTATGGTGTCAATTCTCCCTTAATTAATCTGTAGATTCAACTCAATTCCATACAAAAATTCCGGAAGACATTTTTGTATCTTTTTTTATTCATTGACAAATTAATTATAAAATTCAAATGGGCTGTGAAGAACCTGTGATACCCAAAACAACTTTTTGTGTCCTTGGGCAGTTTTCTCATCTTTACAACGGATATTATAAGAATAATACTTCCCTCAAAAACAACTCAAGAACTTTGCATCAAACATACTCTCATCAGAGAGATTTTCTTACTAATTATCTATATTAAATGCTTGTCCATATTCTAATTAACCCTTAGCACATTACCTTATCACAGAACACAAAGAATACCCAAAGAACATTGTTCTCTTAGCACCCAATGAACAGTCCTACTTATTTCCAGAAGAGGTGCTATGAATATCTTAGAATGTTTGAGCTCAAAGCTATATTCCCATTTCTTAAGATACTAGACCACTATCAACTGCAGCAGAAGACAATTACAGTAGGCCCTCTGTGTCCACGGGTTCTACATCTGGGCATTAAATCAACCAAAGTTAAAAAATGTTTGAAAAAACAAATAAATAATACAGTTGAATGCAATACAATGTATTGCAAATTTTAAAATACAGCGTAATAACTATTTAAATAACATTTAGATCCCGTTAGATAGTATAAGTAATCTAGAGAGGATTTAAAGTATAAAGAAGGATTAGCATAGGTTATATGCAAATACTACACCATTTTATATAAACAACTTGAGGATGTGCAGATTTTGGTATAAATGTGAGTCCTGGAATCAATCCTGAGTAGATACTGAGGCATAACTGTATCTCCTATTCAATATCAGATAATACAAACTATACAAATAATTATAGAAGACATTCAGTTCTTCAAGTAGAATAAGATTCATCCATATTTAGTAGTAGAATGCCACCTTTAGTTTTAGACTAAACATTTGCAATTTGTACTGGATATAAAGAGTATCCTTTTAAGTGTGACCAATTGTTATAAAATTAGTCAAATGCTAGGTACTGTTTAAGGATTCATTACAAAAATCAAGACTTATCAAATGATGGGGAGAATAGTGAAAGCATAGTATAGTTCATTAACTTTATAAGAGAAATGGTGATCTAAAAAGTTTTAATTACAAACCCCATGTATATTAATATATATCTTCAATGCCATTCTGAGAGATCAAAAATAATGTATAGTGAATTAAGTATGCTTATCTTAGCACAATTATTTGAAAAGTATCGCAAATGAAAGGGATAGAGTGAATGAGAGAGTTCATTCAGGAGTTAGTTGGACATGACACAGTGAAATGATTTCATGAACTGAGGAAAAATGCAGATCTTGGGACCAAAGGGAGAAATTAAGGTGTTGGGAATTACTGGGGGAAAACTGTAGGCCTTTGAGGACTCATAGAGGAAGGACACTCAGTGTTCTCTTTAAGCACATCGCCCTGGATGGTAATCTCACTCACTAAAAAACAAAGGGAAAATTGGCTGCACCACAGGGAAATATGTCTATTCTGGACATAACAATGGTAAAATTTACAAATAAGATATTCATGAAGAAGTCAAAGTAAGAGAGAGAGCTCTAAACTGCATGTATGTGTGTGTATATATATATATATATATATATATATATATATGTAGTCTAAATTATGAGTACATAAATTAATTTATGCATTTAAAGTCACCAGATTAGATTCTATAATGAGGATACTTGAATCCAAGAAGTACGCTGAAATCATCATCCTGATATACACTGTTTTGCATTAGAGGGACAGAAAGGGTGATTACAACTCACAAAAACAGGAATGCTGGCAAAGAATACAAAAGTATAAGGAAAAAAAAATACAAGTGGCAAGAAATCACAGAAAAAAAAGAGGAGAGAATAGGAAAGAGAGAACCATGTCAAATGTGGTGGACACATTAATGAATGTAAGAAATAAAAGTTAGCGTTAAGATTTAGCAGTGAGGAAGTTATTGCTGGCCTAAGTTAGGACTGCTTCAGTGCAGTGGTGGAGACGTTTGTTGGTCAGGTTGGAGTGATATGGGGGAATGAGTATGTAGTGAGTACATGCCACCCTTCTAAGACACTTGGAATTAATGGAGAGAAGAGAGATGGAGGTGTCCAAGTGAGATGCAGTGTAAATTTCTATTCTTTTGCAACTTTGCTAAAACAGTAGAGCCAGAATCATGATGCAATTTAAGACAATGAGGAGGGTGACTTATAAGGAAGTAGAGAAAATAGTATATAAAACGTAAGTTGTTTAGCCTAAAACCAAGGTAGAGGCATTTCCATAAAATAGAAAAGTAGGCAAGGCTGCATGCTGATTAAAAAAAAAATAAAAACGTAGGGGAAGTGGGAGTAAATGAGAAGATAACTATTTTACTGGTGAAGTGATAGGTGGGAATACATGTGTAGACAGGATGGAAAAGGAACACAGAAGAGCAGAATCCGGCTCCAAGCTATGATAAAATCTTTCAACTTTGATATTACTGGGCTTGATATGTTCATGAGGTACTAAGGAAGAATAGAGGAAGGGGGTACATAGAAGAAAAGAAAGTGTCATTTGAAGCCAGGCCAGGGAGAATAGAACATCTCCTGTAAAATTTTGTTTTTAAAGTGAGAATTCAAAGTGTCATTCTAATATAATGTGCCTATTTTATTCTCTACTAATTTTTATTATCTCATTAGCTATAGTCAGCCTTATAAGGCAATATAGGTGGTTTCTAAGGTAGTGAATGGCATTAGTTTCCATTTTAAACGAAAATTTTTCCAATGTCAGGGTTTTCTTAATTTGTTACAATTCATGTTATTTCTCCTGGCACTGCTCATAGATAAACGCATAATTGAAAAATGAATCTCACTAGAAATAAAGCAAAGAACATATCTCCCATAAAACTGAAACCATGGTTACCCGCCTAAGGGTTTCACCACTAACATTTGTATATCTTTTTGGCATATTCCATAAACCGTAAGGAAGCATTAAGGAACGATATTGAACTTGCCGCCCTACTAATAATTACCTTTTCTGTAAACAAACTCTTTAAGCATTTTTATCTTTACTTTTCTAACTTGTAAAATAATATATACTTGGCAAAGTTACTGTGAAAATAAAATAAAATAGAAAAATATATGTAGGGCTCCTGGTAGAGTGGATCATCAAAAGCAAATTTTCTTATCATTCTTTTATGGAAATAACTTGAGTTAAACTGAGTTTTTTTTTTTTTTTTTTTTTGGTTGTTATTGTTTAAGAAACTGCCTAGGTCTAATATTTTATTATTGAAAATAATAACAGAGAAAAAAAGAAAAAGAAGAAAAATATTAGGTAATAAGTGAATCTCTTTTATCTCCCTCTGCAATGTTTCACAGCCATAACTCCTTTAATAGAATACAATCAAAGAAATAAAGTTAGCGATTTGAAATGTTGGCAGTGTTATTCTATGTATGAGAAGCTTCAGGGATGAAAGCATTACGTGACGATGGTGGTACAGAGGTTTTTCTTCTCTAAGGAAAATAAATCAAAATCATTTCTCACATACAAATAAGTTCTCCATTTAAAAAGTGTGTGTGCATTTGAAAAGATTCATTCACTGTTTAAATACCATATTCCAATACTAACTTTATTAGGTTAATTTGTGCAATTTAAATTGTCTGCTGCTCACCATGTTAGTGCATCTCCTAATGTTCATCCTGAGACTCCTGCCTCAGCTTTTATTCTCTCTAGCACTATCACTAATGGATATCATGCTCAGATTCCTAGAACAGAGTGACAAGACACAGTGCTACAAACACTTACAGGGTTTCACCATTCCAAACATCAACAAAATACCCAAAGGCCATCTTCATCCCATCTGGTAGTACGGAAAGTTAACATGTAGCCTTACCAATAGTAAAACAGGGTATATAATTGTGGACACCTTATTTCAACCAAATTATCTTGAAATATGTTACCTCCCAGTTTTTCCTAGTTTATTAAGGAAAAACAAACTTATAAAATGTACTTTACTTGCAGAAGAGTTCTATAACGTTACTTATGATAGTCTTATATCGACCTCAAGAAATGCAACAAATAAAATCTGGTTTTAAGTATTGATCCTAACGTTGAATAGCCATGCAATACAGACAAATCATGTAACATTCTCAAGTTTAATTTACTCAGTTATAGAATGGTAATCTCAAATTCTCAATGTTATTTTAATTACTGAAATTAAAAGTGTTAAAGCTATGCAAATTATGAGAAGATTTACTACATATTAGCAATATTGTTCAACATCTGGCAAGAGTCTACTTGTTAAGGTGTGTGTAGAATAAATAAAATATGTCATTAATTAAAGCAAAATAAAGGAACTCAAGTGGCCAGGTGAAGGAACATCATCACTGACCAATTAGCAGCAGGTAACAAATCTGTTAGGAGAAAATTTGGAATCTAAAGCATGTATCAAGCCAAGGCAGTATATATGGGAAGTAGGGCACAAAGCAGTGCAAAGTACCACATTTTAGGTTTTCAGAATTAAGGATCAAAGTAAGAAAGATCAGCTGCAAAACTGAGAATGTAGAGAGCTGTTCTCCCCCGATACATTTTAAATCCCTTATTTCTCTGTAAAACGAATGGACCTAATAATTTAAGTTGGACGTAAGTAAATTTCAGTTGTGCGAGAATAGAAAACATGTAGAGATAGACATTTAAAAAGTAGTTAACTTAATGGAGTCTATTTTCTTAGTATTAAAAATAAATCTTTGTGTATAAATGTCTATTTTGATTTCCTATCATCTGATGTCAGAGGATGACAATACAGGGCATTCTTAATAGGATATGTTTGAATACACGAATGTAGAAGAACACCAGCAATGTGGTGAGGTCATGGTCTCCTTGAGGAAGAAATTGTAAATGTTGAGTTCCTGTTGCTAATGAAACATAGATTACATGGAAAGGTGTGTACTTACGTATGCAGACCCTGACTACTTTGAATAGTAATCCAGAGTCTAAAAGCAAAAGCCACTGTGTTGAGCAAGCTCTAGGACAGATGTCAATAATCCCCGCCTCCTGATATCCTCAGTCTTGTCTACTCCCCGTAACATTGAGTGTGGACTGGACTTACTTATTTGCTTCTAACCAATAGAATGGAAGAGTAGTGATGCCCTGTCAGTTCTGAGATTCAGTAATACAAAAATACGTGTTTTTTTAAACATGATTTCTCTCTTTTCCTTTCTTGGATTGTCTGCCCTGAACTGAAGACAGTTGTCAGGTTATGGGGTGGGATAACATGGAATCTAGCTGCCACATCATGAAATAGTCCTATGCTGATACACATGTCGACAAGACATTGAAGCTGGCCAACAATCATGAGGGTGAGGTTAGAAGCAGGTAATCCTTTTCCAGTTGAGGTTTTAGTTGTGTCTACATACCTGATATAGTTGTAATGTTTGTAGTCCCCAGTGTTGGAGGTGGAGACTGGTGGGAGGTGATTGAATCATGAAGGCAGACTTCTCATGAAGGGCTTAGTACCATTCCCTTGGTGATAAGTGAGTTCTTGCTCAGTCAGATCACGTGCGATATGATTGTTTAAACGTCTGAGACCTCCCTCTCTCTCTCTCTCTCTCTCTCTCTCTCTGTCTCTCTCGCTCTTGTTCCCATTCTTACCATGTGATACACTAGGACCCCCTTGCCTTCTGCCATAACTGTAAGCTTCCTGAAGCCTCACCAGAAGCCCCTCAGATACCCAGCACCATGCTTTCTATACAGCCTGCAGAACCCTGAACCAATTAAACCTATTTTCTTCATCAATTACGCAGTCTCAGGCATGTATAGCACTGCAAGAATGGCCTAACACAATATCCTTCAAACAGCCTAACTAAAATAAGGTATCTTGAAACAGAGGGAGTTAGTTAAGTGATAACCTGTATTCTTGACCCTCAGAAACGCAGATGATAAATATTTGCTGCCGTCAGCTGCTAAATTGTGGAATAATTTGTTATGCAGTAATAAATAACTAATGCAACCATCAATTAAAACAAAGATGTTTTTGATCTGTCAGTCAGGTGCTGTAGAGGGAACACTGTGCCAATTTTGCTTCTTGTTGTTTTCCTCAGTGTTCACTCCCTACCTCATGGTAAACAGCAAGTAGTGCCCACGGAGAGCACGGACGATGGTATAATATCTTTATATAATAGCCCCAGAAGCTATCCATGAAGAAAAGCAGTGATTGCAGAGACTTGCAGGAAGTCAACCTCTGTAAGGAAGTGGCAGAATTCATGCAGATATGGAATCATTTATGCAGATATGGAATTATTTATGCAGATATGGAATTATTTATGCAGATATGGAATCATTTATGCAGATATGGGATCATTTATGCAGATATGGGATCATTTATGCAGATATGGAATTATTTATGCAGATATGGAATCATTTATGCAGATATGGAATCATTTATGCAGATATGGGATCATTTATGCAGATATGGGATCATTTATGCAGATATGGAATTATTTATGCGGAAATGGGATCATTTATGCAGATATGGAATCATTTATGCAGATATGGAATCATTTATGCAGATATGGGATCATTTATGCAGATATGGAATTATTTATGCAGATATGGGATTATCACTTTCCAAGAACATGCCTTGATATTCTTTTTGCTTATCTTTACAAATTCAGACTTTTTTTTTTAAAGATCACTAATACTGAACGAACCCATCACAATATAAAACTTATTAAGACATTTATATTCCACAACTGTAATTTTCTTGTGGTAACTTTTTAAAATAAACCAATTGAAGTTTGACTATTTTAATGCCATCTTAGTGTCATTCAGGAATATCAGTCCAAGTGCAAAAATTGAGTTAATTTTATAATCGCTCTTCAAGCCATATTTTTATGTTTATATCCTCTTCTTACCAATTACCATTATTTTCAGGGTTATTTTGAAAAATACTCCTTTATATCCTTCCTGTGAAAATTTAAAAAATATATAGTAAGAAAGAAATAAAAACTCTACATATCACCAGCCACAGAATTACACAGTATCAGTGTTGAAAAGGAATTTCCACAATTTGTTTCTGGCAAGGAGCAGTCATTTTTGATGTTGGCAAGTAATAATTCAGCATATTTTGAGTAACTTGGGATGGCAATTTCTAAGTAAGTGATCCATTTCATCTTTCATGTTTAGTTACAGTAGTTTTCATAATTTTTAGTTGGAAATTGCTTCCACATAACTTTTCTCCAGAGGGCAATTTACACTAAATCTAGTCTTTTTCCCTTACTCGTGGCTTCAAATACCTTAAGATAACACTTGTTTGTATATATTTTCTTCATTCCAAGAAGAGCTGGCATGAAAACAATTGAGGGCAATATTATTTGTCAGGGTTGGTGACCACTGGAGATTTCTCAAAGATTATCAGCACATTATGTGTTTAATAATGATACCAAAGTTTCAATTAGATAAGATATGTTTCCCAACACATTGTTTGCTGATATCTTTCTTGTCCATTGAATATTCCAGGTCTATTTTACATGAATCACTATGGAAATAACATAGGTTGTTCTTGAACGTGGACAGTTTGTTTTTAATTTAATATATATGCCTACCAAATAGCATTGTTATAAATTCATGCCAAAATTGATGCGAAATTAAGTAAACCGGAATTCAGATTTTACCCTTGATACATTTCTCAAAGCTTTCAGCAAGTCAATGTTTCCAACTATAGATTAAAATCTTGGGTGACGTAAATGCCATGGGGCATTTTAGAACTTAATTGCAAATAAGTCACTTTTCAAAATTATTTAAGTCTACAAATCATTCAAGTTTGAACTTTACTGTCAAACCTAATTTAGTTTTCATTTTAAGACCCTAAAACCATGCAAAGTCAACCTTAGAGTCACACCCCGTTCTGTACCCTGGAAGCAACTCAGAGCTTCTTACTTCAGGAAACTTTGAATGTATCTCTTCCTTCATGTGGTAACTGAACTAGTGATCAATGAGAGTAAGAATAAATAATCACCAGATAGTAGTCTTGAAAGAAAAATTATGAGGTTCTAACAGCAAATTAAAGAAGCAAGCTAGCTTGAGAATTAGTGATATTACTATATAAAAAAGGTGTACCTGTAATCCCAGCACTTTGGGAGGCCGAGACGGGTGGATCACGAGGTCAGGAGATCGAGACTATCCTGGCTAACATGGTGAAACCTCATTTCTACTAAAAAATACAAAAAACTAGCTGGGCAAGGTGGCTGGCGCCTGTAGTCCCAGCTACGTGGGAGGCTGAGGCAGGAGAATGGTGTAAACCTGGGAGGCGGAGCTTGCAGTGAGCTGAGATCCGGCCACTGCACTCCAGCCTGGGCAACAGAGCAAGACTCCGTCTCAAAAAAAAAGGGGTGGTAAATGAAATTCTACAAAAGGGAAATCTAAAAGAGACTAAGTAGATTTCTCTTGCTTGTCTTGCTTGAGGAAAATGTCAAAGAAATTCCTACACTTGGAACATTTCTTGAAATGAGCAATTAGTAATACAGGTTATACTGATTGGTGATATGCTTTTGTCAGTGATTTATATTTTGATATAGATGAATTGTCTATGTACTAAGAAGCTCCAAAATATTCTTAATAAGCCATCAACTTTTTTAAAAAATGTATCCTTTATATTAATTGGTACTTACTATTAGATTTTACAAGTAGAAGACATTCACTTAGATGGTTTTTAGTCCATCTCTGAGAGGTGAAATGTCATAGATGATGGAATCTTATTTCAGGATAAAAAAAGTACTACACGACAAATGGTGAATTTCATTTCATTTCGAAATTACAAATAAAAGTCAAACTTTTTCATAAATCGTGTGATTATTTCTTAACTCCCCAGTAATTTAATTCATATATGAGATTCTCATACTTACTAGTAAACAGAAATAAATGTCGAAATCTTAGTTCTCAGAATGTTTCTTACATAGCCCATGTTAAGTTTTTATGCTTCCCAGGAAAAGCACACCTACGATTTACAATAAAAATTATTATTGTTATTGATGTGCATATGTGTCCTGAACACTCTTGCTGAGGGACAGTTCTTGATGTGTGTCTTGCACTTCCAGATATCTTGTGAAAAGCCACTGGCAGCTTTTTTTTCAGACTAGTTATCTAAAAATTGTTTGTATAGTAAATAGCCTTGGAACATAAACCTATTACATCCTTCTTGGACAAAAACCATACGTTTGTTTCGTGATCAGGATAATAAAGATATTCCCTTCCTCCAGAGAAACGTTGGGCACAATTGCTCTTACCCTCATGTAAGTCATGTTTTCCTACATTTAGTACTCCCCGGCTGTGACCCAATCCCGCCATATGTATAGCAACCGGGGTGCCCCTCATTGCCTCCAAAGGAATTAGAGGCAAGGACAAGGGAAAGTAATGTGAACATGAAGTGTATGCTGCTTTCAGTGAGTAATAACTAACTTTTCTTCTGGTCCTGATGCCATGTTTTTTGCTAGCCTCTATGAAACTGTGGGAAGCTAATTGTCATCTTGCAAATAATGTAAAACCTCAGACTGTTCGCAGTATTGATAACGACCTCTTATGAAAACCCTTGCTACATAACATTTCACTCATGAGTCCCTACATTTCTACGTCAGGTTTCTTTGTATGACAATGGTGTCAGCAGCAGCAAATCTATATGGCTCTGCAGCAACTTAATTCTTGCCTCCTTGAAGGAAGGAATTTGTCCAAGGGCATAAGGCAGAATGAGAGACTGAGGCAAGTTTCCGAACAGGAGTGACAGTTTATCAAAAAGTTTTAGAACAGGAACAAAAGGAAGTAAGGTACACTTGGAAGAAGGCCAAGCAGGCAACTTGAGAGATCTAAATATGCCATTTCGTTTTTGACTTGGGGGGATTATGCGGTGGTATGATGCTGGAGTTGCGTTTCTTCTCCCCTTATTCTTCCCTTGGGGTGGGATATCTGCGTGGGCAGTGGCCTGCCAGCACTTGGGAGGGGCCACATGCACAGTGTGCTTATGAAAGTTGTGTGCTGGTTCATTTGCGGTGTTTTTCCCTTACCAGTCGAGTATCCCTAGAGGAATGTCATAGACCAGTTAAAGTCCACCATTTTGCCTCTTAGTGCTCATGCTTGAGACCACTTGCCTCACTCCTGAGATCTCATCAGAAAGTTGACCACCAGCTTCAGGTGTTTTTCTTCTATTGGGAGACTGTCTTTACCTACCACCAGCTATAACCAATTGTTATTTCAGAGAGACAGTTTAACAACAACCTAACCATCACCCGATAGTCACCTGACGTTCATGGGGGTGGGAGGACATCTCCTGCCTGGTTCATGTCGGCCTATCTACCTACTCTAACAGTGGGAGACTCCATCTCACCATGTTAGTGCATTTTCTGGCAGTAATTTAACAAATGATTTATTTTCTTGTTATTGGAAGATCATGTGATAATTGGAAGATATTTCCATGATAAATTCACATATTAACTTTTTTATAATTTTTACCTATGTCCTGCTACCAGCAGCATACTTCTATTTTCTGTGGCTGTAGACATCACTTTAGAAAGATTTCAAAAATCATGCCTCATTTACACAGTTATGAGTAAGTATGCTTTTAAGAAAATGCTAAATTTCTGGAATTCTGGATAGAAAAAAATGCTACATATCTTGAGAATTTCTGTTTAGAGTAGATTCATATAAATAAAAATATTTTATTGTAAGAGTTTAATAATGGCTAATTGCTAAATGCTTACTCATTACTTATTATTAGTGTTCATTGAATGTTTATTGCATAGCAGGGCTATGATAAACCCTTTAATATATTATTTCCTTTGATTTCATTATTCCATCTGGACCTGTGAGGAAATTCATTTATGGAGATTCTTTTTAGCAACTTGTTGTAAGTGACACTGGTAGGAATGAGGTGTGACTCTGTTCCCATACTGTGGTCACTGATTCTGCTGCTAAATTCCTCTTCTAAACATAAATATGGGCCAGCTCAGCCTAAAACTGGATCACCATATCATCTCCAGATTTTACAGGGAAATTCTTAGAACCTTCTAATGTCTCATTCTACACTCATCATTGGTCATTGGACACTAAGAAAACCCAAATTTAGGCAATGTACTTAATTTTGGAACATATGTTTTTAAAAGTATATAAAATATGCCATTCCATCCCTCCATGAATGAGGTGACTGTGTAAGGAGTTTGGATGTACAAAGTGCTGCTGTAAATTGAATGTTTTACTTTCCTCTCCATCTTTATCTTATTAGTAAGAGCATAGTAGAAATTCCAGGAACAGAAGAACAGAGGGAGTCAAGGTTTTGTCTACATATAAATATTCAGATTAAAGTTGTTCACTTTACATCTATTTTTTTTTTTTTTTTTTTTTTTTTTTTTTTTTTTTGAGATGGAGTCCACTCTGTTGCCCAGGCTGGAGTGCAGTGGCACAATCTCGGCTCACTGCAACCTTCGCCTCCCGGGTTCAGGTTCTGAGACTGTCCTGCCCTAACCGCCCAAGTAACTGCAATTAAAGGCACCTGCCAAGATGTCCAGCTAATTTTTGTGGTTAACTGTAGTTTGAAAATAAGTGAGTGCAGTACAATTAGATATTTTGAGAAAAAGATCACATTCACATAACTCTTATTATAGTATGTTGATATATCGTTCCATTTTATTATTATTGTTGTTAATATCTTACTGTGCCTAATTTATAAATTAACCTTTGTCATAGGCATGCATGTATGAAAAAAAACAACATAGTACTGTATATATAGGTTTGGGTACTATCTGTGGTTTCAAGCATCTACTGGAGATCTTGGAACATTTGCCCTGCAGACAAGTGGGAACCACTGTATTTGTTCTCATTTCTCATAAGAGACAAAAGTGGCTCAGAGAAGTAAAATAATATGACCAAGCTGAATAACTTGTAAATACAGCCAATATTTGAACTCACCTCTGCCTGATTCCAAATCATATGCTTGTCTATAATAATCCCTTTTTTTTTTTTTTTTTTTTTTTTTTTTTTGAGAAAGAGTCTCACTCTGTCACCCAGGCTGGAGAGCAGTGGCTCTATTTCGGCTCACTGCATGCTCCACCTCCCGGGTTCATGCCAATTAATACAGGCCAATATAGGACAGGCATGGTGGCTCATGCCTGTAATCCCAGCGCTTTTGGAGGCCAAGGTGGGCGGATCACCTGAGGTCGGGAGTTCGAGACCAGCCTGGCCAATGTGGTGAAACCCCGTCTCTCCTAAAAATACAAAAATTAGCCAGGCATGGTGGCCCATGCCTGTAATCCCAGCCACTTGGCAGGCTGAGGCACAAGAATCGTTTGAACTCAGGAGGTAAAGGTTGAAGTGAGCTGAGATTGCGCCACTGCACTCCAGCCTGGGTGACAAGAGTGAAACTCCACTGCAAAATAGTAATAAAAATAAAAATAATAATAATAATAAAATATTTATTGCTCTTATTTTTGCATGTAAATTGAAAACATTTAAATATATTTTCTACTTTTCTACATGATTAGAGTCTGCATTACTGAAAAATGATTTTTTAGATGTTTGCATTTTTTTATAGTGTTTTACATTAAAAATATATGTGTACAGGCTCTGCTGTCCTCTGCAAATTCACAATGCCTTTCAAGTTAATAAATAAACTATATAGTTTGATGATTTTAATTGTCAATAAACTACTTTCTCTGAACAGTTTTGGAAGTATTAAGAGCTCTTACTCAGAACCAGATAAAAACTATTGCTAACAACATCATAACTGTAATACTTTAATTGAGCAGATGAGATTTATGCATGTTAATCTACCCTAAACCTCTTTATTTTTTATTATGACCTGCCAAACCCTATTAATGACAATATAATATTGTTTTCAGCATTCATTTATCTTTTTAAAAAAAAAATCTTTGTCCTCTTGGACAGGCATTACTTTATATCAACTCTGCCTTGACTTGTTAAGTAGAAGTTTCTCTAAAGAAAAACAAATCATTAATCAAGGTTATCAGGAACAGTCCCTCAGCAAATCAGAAAATTAGATAATAACAGGTTAAATATGGAATAGGTTTATTTCCATTAGATATGTTCCCACGTTAGACAGAGTCACAGTGAAAATGTTGGGCTATTAGCATTCACTAGCTGCTCAAATCACGAGCTTTCTCTTACAAAACTGTGACTCTAGAAAGCAAATGTGTGGATTGCTCTTCTGTTTTCTGCTTAATAACTGTGCCAAAGTCGGGAGCATTCATGCCTTTCCTTTGGAATGAAATAACCATGGTTGCTTTTCATGTACTTCCTGATCATTTGCCAGACTGTGTAAACCCAGCCATTTCTATAACTTCTGGAGACACAGATGTGTAAAAAGTCTGTCTTCAGGCATCTAAATGATTATAGAAAGGTATTTTCAGAAATTTTCCAGGCTTGCCTTCCTTTGTGGCGTTTATTTCTCTGTATTCATTTTTATGTCAGAGTCCAAAGATCATCAAATGTTTCATGTAACACCAATACAAAATGATTCTGGTATTCTGTTGAATATAGGAATTTAGAGGCTCAATTTAGTGTATTTCCTTGTGAAGCCGACCCGTAATTATTTGCTGAAGAAATCTTTTGGATCTGCTGATAAGAACTCCCTTGGCCCACTTCTGCAGTATGGTTGAATAGCGGTCTACTCAGGGAGAAGTAATGGTTAGACCCTTCAACTCTCAAAAGAGGATTCAATCATTCATGCAAAAAATAATTATTGACTGCCAACCATATGCCAAACCCACCGTTCAGGTCACTTGGATTGTATCAGTGAATAAAAACACAAAAATGTTTGCTCTTGTGAAGCAAATCAGAAAGACTGCAGAAAGTTAAAGCAAAACATTGAGTCTCCAATTATTTTGCAACAAAAAACCATCATTTCCAGGTATTTCTGAAAGCCTATATTCTCACAGTAGCATATTTATAAAAAGCATGATAAATAGAAATTGTGTTTATATAGGTTTTCTGTGATTGCCATAACAAAATATGAAAAACTGGATGGTTTAAACAAGAAAAATGTATTGTCTTACAATTGTAGAGGCTAGGAGTCCATGATCTAGGTGTTAGCTGGATGGGCTTCTTGGCTGATAGAAATATCACTCCAGTCTCCTATTATCCTCTTATGATACTCTCCCTGTGTGCTTCACATACTCTTCTCTCTATATGTATCTATTCTGTGTCCAAATTCTCCCCCATTTTTTTGTAAAGATACCAGTTATATTGATAAATGCTCACCTCAATGACATTTCAACTTGACTAACTACAACTGCAATGAACCTATTTCAGAATAAGGTCACATTCTGAGATACTGAGAGGGAGGACTTTAACAAATGAATTTGGGTGGGACAGATTTAACCCATAACAAAGTTTATTGTAGAATGCCTAGATTAGGATTGAATCAAACCATCAAACCTGTTTTCTTCAACCATATAAGTTGTTACCCTCCATCTCTGTTGCACCAACCATATAAAAAATTATCTTAGAATACGTTTTGACTTTATGGCATTTTTAAAATTTTCATTTTAGGTTCAGAGGTACATGTGCAGGTTTGCTATATAAATAAATTGCATGTTACAGGTATTAGTATACAGATTATTTTGTCATGAATTTAATAACCATATACCCAATAGGTATTTTTTTAGTCTTCTACTCACCACCCTTAAGTAGGCCCTAGTGTTTATTGTTCCCTGCTTTGAATCCATATATACTCAAAGTTTAGCTCCTACTTATAAGTGAGAACATGTGGTATTTGGTTTTCTGGTCCTGTGTTAGTTTTCATGGGATAATGTCCTCCAGCTTCATCCATGTTACTGCAAAGGATATAATCTCATTTTTTATGGCAGCATAGTAGTCCGTGGCTTATATATCCAGTCTACCATTGATGGGCATTTAGATTGATTTTATGTCTTTGCTATTGTGAATAGTGCTGTAATTAACGCACATTTGTGCATGTGCCTTTATAGTAGAGTGATTTATATTCCTTCGGATATTTATCCAGTAATGAAATTGCTTGGTTTAATGGTAATTCTGTTTTAAGTTATTTCAGAAATTGCCAAACTGCTTTCTACAACAGCTGAACTAATTTACAATCCCACCAGCAGTGTATAAGCATTCTCTTTTCTCTACATCCTTGCTAGCATCTATTATTTTATTTTATTTTTCACTTTTTAATAGCTATTCTGACTCATGTGAGATGGTATCTCATTGAAGTTTTGATTTGCATTTCTCTAAGGATTAATAATATTAAGTATTTTTCATATACTTGTTGGTTGTGTGTATGTCTTCTTTTGAAAACTATCTATTCTAATTCTTTGGGTATATACGCAGTAAACATGCACATGTATGTTTATTGCAGCACTATTCACAATAGTAAAGACTTGGAACCAACCCAATGCCCATCAATGATAGGCTGTATAAAGAAAATGTGGCACGTATACACCATGGAATAGTATGCAGCCATAAAAAAGGATGGATTCATGTCTTTTGCAGAGACATGGATGAAGCTGGAAACCATCATTCTTAGCAAACGAACATAGGAACAGAAAATCAAAAAATGTATGTTCTCACTCATCAGAGGGAGTTTTACAATGAGAACACATGAATACAGGGAGGGGAACATCACACACCAGGGCCTGTCGGGGGTGGGAGGGCAAGGGAAGGATAGCATTAGGAGAAATACCTGATGTAGATGATGGGTTGATGGGTGCAGCAAACCACCATGGCACGGGTATACCTATGTAACAAACCTGCACATTCTGGACATGTATCCCAGAACTTAAAGTATAATAATAACAAAAAAAGAAAAGTGTCTGTTCATGTCCTCTACCCACTTTTTAATGAGGTTGTTTGTTCTTTGCTTGTTAATTTGTTTAAGTTCCTTATAGATTTTGGATATTAGGCTTTTGTCAGATGGATACTTTGTGAATTTTATTTTCCGTTCTGTATGTTGTCTGTTTACTCTGTTGATAGTTTCTTTGGCTGTGCAGAGGCTCTTTAGTTTAATTAGGTCCCATTTGTCCATTTTTGTTTTTGTTGAAATTACTTTTAGTTTCTTCATCATGAAACTTTAGCCAGGGCTTATGTCCAGAGTGATATTTCCTAGCTAATATTCCAGAGTTCTCATAGTTTTAGGTTTTACGTTTAAATATCGAATCCATCTTTTTATGAACTTTTATCTTAAGTTCAAGGGTACAAGTACAGGTTTGTTACATAGGTAAACTTGTGTCATGGGGGGTTGTTGTACAGATTATTTTGTCACCCAGATATCAAGCCTAGTACACATTAATTATTCTTCCCCATCCTCTCCCTTTTCCCAACCTCCACTCTCCAAAAGTCCAAAAGGCCCAAGTGTGTGTTAATCCCTCCTCCTCAATTTTCTGGGATAGTTTCAGTAAGAATGGTACCAGCTCTTCTTTACATATCTGGTACAATTTGTCTGTGAATTCTGGTCCTGGACTTTTTGGGAGGCTTTTTATTCCTGATTCAGTTGAAAACTTGTTATTGGTCTGTTGAGGGATTCAGTTGCTTCCTGGGTCCACCTTGGGGATTTATGTTTCCAGGAATTTATCTATTTATTCAAGGTTTTCTAGCTTGTGTGCATAGAGGTGCTCCTGCTTGTCTCTATTGGTGTTTTGTATTGCTGTGGAGTTGGTAGTAATGCCCCTTTTGTCATTTCTAATTGTGTTTATTTGGATCTTCTCTCTCTTTTTTTAATTAGGCCAACCAGCAATCTATCTTATTTTTTCCTTCAAAAACCTTTTATATCTGAATTTTCTTCAGTTTACTGTGTTGGGTTATTTCATATTTCCTGGTAGCCTTGGGTGGGTTTTCTGTTTCTTTAGTTCCTCTAGCTATGATGTTAGATTGTTAACTTGAGATCTTTCTAACTTTTCAATGTGGGCATTTAGCGCTATTAACTTCCTCCATAACACTACTTTAGCTGTGTCCCAGAGATTCTGGTATGTTGTATCTTTGTTCTCATTAGTTTTAAAAAATATTTCTGCCTTAATTTGATTCTGTACCCAAAAGTCATTCAGGACTTTGACATTTGGCTCCAAAAGTCATTCAGAAGCAGGCTGTTTAATTTTCATGTAAATCTATAGTTTTGAGGGATCTCCCTAGGCCTGATTTCTATTTTTATTGCCATGTGGCCCCAGAGTGTGCTTGCTATGATTTTATTTATTTATTTATGTTTTGAATTTGCTGAGGCTCGTTTTATGGCTAATTGTGTGATTGATTTTATTGTAAATGTCATGTGCAGATGAGAATGTAAAACATACTGTTTCAGAGGTGGCAAATCCTATAGATGTACATTAAATCTATTTGGTCAAGAATTGAGTTCAGGTCCTGAATATCTTTGTTTTCTACTTCAATGATCTAATACTGTCAGTGGGGTGTTGAAGTCTCTTACTATATTGTGTAGGAATCTAAGTCTCTTTGCAGGTCTCTAAGAACTTGCTTTATGAATCTGTGTGCTGCTGTTTTGGGTGCATATGTATTTAGGATAGGTAAGTGTTCTGGCTGAATTGAATCCTTTACCATGATGTAATGTCATTCTTTGTCTTTTTGAGGGCAATTAATTTTGCTAAGTCCCTTTATTGAGGGCTTGGACGTTAAAATTAAACCAACTTTATATATAAATGATATCTTGTTAATCTGTTTTTTGTGTGTGATATAATTACTGTTTTGTCTGTGTACACATGTCAACAATCACTGATATTGCTGCAGTAGTTATTTCTTGTCATTAAAAAGCACCTGCATTCATTTGTTCTACAAGCACTTATTGAGCAATTATTAAATATTTATTTGGAAGCCAGAATCATGCTAAATTCTATGCCAAGTAGACCCTAATTTATCTTTTTTTAAGATTTCAATGCCCAGAACAGGAAAAGAGAGTAAGCAATATCCTTAAGGAGATGTTGCCTTAAAATATGCTCAGTCATAGTGGATAATACATTTATAGTATCAGAAAAATCCTATTTTAAAGGTTAGTTGGATAATTTTCTCTCAAGTTAGACACTTAAGAACTTAACTAGGGCGGAGCAAGATGGCTGAATAGGAGCAGCTCCAGTCTCCAACTCCCGGCGCGAGCGACACAGAAGACCGGTGATTTCTGCATTTTCAACTGAGGTACTGGGGTCATCTCACTGGGGAGTGCCGGACAATTGGTGCTGGTCAGCTGCTGCAGCCCGACCAGCGAGAGCTGAAGCAGGCGAGGCATTGCTTCACCTGGGAAGCGCAAGGGGGAAGGGAATCCCTTTTCCTAGCCAGGCGAACTGAGACACACACCTGGAAAATCGGGTAATTCCCTCCCCAATACTCTGCTTTAAGCAACCGGGCACACCAGGAGATTATACCCACACCTGGCCAGGAGGGTCCCACGGCCACGGAGCCTCCCTCATTGCTAGGACAGCAGTCTGCGATCTAACCGCAAGGCAGCAGCAAGGCTGGGGGAGGGGCGCCTGCCATTGCTGAGGCTTAAGTAGGTAAACAAAGCCGCTGGGAAGCTCGAACTGGGTGGAGCTCACAGCAGCTCAAGGAAACCTGCCTGTCTCTGTAGACTCCACCTCTGGGGACAGGGCACAGCTAAAAAACAACAGGGGAAGCAGCAGAGGCCTGTGCAGACCCGAACGACTCTGTCTGACAGCTTTGAAGAGAGCAGTGGATCTCCCAACACGGAGGCTGAGATCTGAGAATGGACAGACTGCCTGCTCAAGTGGGTCCCTGACCCCTGAGTAGCCTAACTGGGAGACATCCCCCACTAGGGGCAGTCTGACACCCCACACCTCACAGGGTGAAGTACACCCCTGAGAGGAAGCTTCCAAAGTAAGAATCAGACAGGTATACTCGCTGTTCAGCAATATTCTATCTTCTGCAACCTCTGCTGCTGATACCCAGGCAAACAGGGTCCTGGAGTGGACCTCAAGCAATCTCCAACAGACCTACAGCTGAGGGTCCTGACTATTAGAAGGAAAACTATCAAACAGGAAGAACACCTATACCAAAACCCCATCAGTACGTCACCATCATCAAAGACCAGAGGCAGATAAAACCACAAAGATGGGGAAGAAGCAGGGTAGAAAAGCTGGAAATTCAAAAAATAAGAATGCATCTCCCCCTGCAAAGGAGCGCAGCTCATCGCCAGCAATGGATCAAAGCTGGTCAGGGAATGACTTGGATGAGATGAGAGAAGAAGGCTTCAGTCCATCAAACTTCTCAGAGCTAAAGGAGGAATTACGTACCCAGCGCAAAGAAACTAAAAATCTTGAAAAAAGAGTGGAAGAATTGATAGCTAGAATAATTAATGCAGAGAAGGTCATAAATGAAATGACAGAGATGAAAACCGTGACATGAGAAATATGTGACAAATCCACAAGCTTCAGTAACCGACTTGATCAACTGGAAGAAAAAGTATCAGCAATTGAGGATCAAATGAATGAAATGAAGCGAGAAGAGAAACCAAAAGAAAAAAGAAGAAAAAGAAATGAACAAAGCCTGCAAGAACTATGGGATTATGTAAAAAGACCAATCTATGTCTGATTGGGGTGCCTGAAAGTGAGGAGGAAAATGGAACCAAGTTGGAAAACACTCTTCAGGATATCATCCAGGAGAACTTCCCCAACCTAGTAGGGCAGGCCAACATTCAAATTCAGGAAATACAGAGAACACCACAAAGATACTCCTCCAGAAGAGCAACTCCAAGACACATAATTGCCAGATTCACCAAAGTTGAAATGAAGGAAAAAATCTTAAGGGCAGCCAGAGAGAAAGGTCGGGTTACCCACAAAGGGAAGCCCATCAGACTAACAGCAGACCTCTCGGCAGAAACTCTACAAGCCAGAAGAGAGTGGGGGCCAATATTCAACATTCTTAAAGAAAAGAATTTTAAACCCAGAATTTCATATCCAGCCAAACTAAGTTTCATCAGTGAAGGAGAAATAAAATCCTTTACAGATAAGCAAATGCTTAGAGATTTTGTCACCACCAGGCCTGCCTTACAAGAGACCCTGAAGGAAGCCCTAAACATGGAAAGGAGCAACTGGTACCAGCTATTGCAAAAACATGCCAAAATGTAAAGACCATCGAGGCTAGGAAGAAACTGCATCAACTAACGACCAAAAAAACCAGTTAATAACATAATGGCAGGATCAAGTTCACACATAACAATATTAACCTTAAATGTAAATGGACTAAATGCTCCAATTAAAAGACACGGACTGGCAAACTGGATAAAGAGTCAAGACCTATCAGTCTGCTGTATTCAGGAGACCCATCTCACATGCAGAGACATACATAGGCTCAAAATAAAGGGATGGAGGAAGATCTACCAAGCAAATGGAGAACAAAAAAAGCAGGGGTTGCAATCCTAGTCTCTGATAAAATAGACTTTAAACCATAAAAGATCAAAAGAGACAAAGAAGGCCATTACATAATGGTAACGGGATCAATTCAACAGGAAGAGCTAACCCTCCTAAATATATATGCACCCAATACAGGAGCACCCAGATTCATAAAGCAAGTCCTTAGAGACCTACAAAGAGACTTAGACTCCCATACAATAATAATGGGAGACTTCAACACTCCACTATCAACATTAGACAGATCGAGACAGAAAGTTAAAAAGGATATCCAGGAATTGAGCTCATCTCTACACCAAGCAGACCTAATAGACATCTATAGAAATCTCCACCCCAAATAAACAGAATATACATTCTTCTCAGCACCACATCGCACTTATTCCAAAATTGACCACATAATTGGAAGTAAAGCACTCCTCAGCAAATGTAAAAGGACAGAAATTATAACAAACTGTCTCTCAGACCACAGTGCAATCAAACTAGAACTCAGGACTAAGAAAATCAATCAAAACCGCTCCACTACATGGAAACTGAACAAACTGCTCCTGAATGACTACTGGGTACATAACAAAATGAAGGCAGAAATCAAGATGTTCTTTGAAACCAATGAGAACAAAGATACAACATACCAGAATCTCTGGGACACATTTAAAGCAGTGTGTAGAGGGAAATTTATAACACTAAATGCCCACAAGAGAAAGCAGGAAAGATCTAAAATTGACACTCTAACATCACAATTAAAAGAACTAGAGAAGCAAGAGCAAACACATTCAAAAGCTAGCAGAAGGCAAGAAATAACTAAGATCAGAGCAGAACTGAAGGAGATAGAGACACAAAAAACCCTCCAAAAAATCAATGAATCCAGGAGTTGGTTTTTTGAAAAAATCAACAAAATTGACAGACCGCTAGCAAGACTAATAAAGAAGAAAAGAGAGAAGAATCAAATAGATGCAATAAAAAATGATAAAGGGGATATCACCACTGACCCCACAGAAATACAAACTACCATCAGAGAATACTATAAACACCTCTATGCAAATCAACTAGAAAATCTAGAAGAAATGGATAATTTCCTGGACACTTACACTCTTCCAAGACTAAACCAGGAAGAAGTTGAATCCCTGAATAGACCAATAGCAGGCTCTGAATTTGAGGCAATAATTAATAGCCTACCAACCAAAAAAAGTCCAGGACCAGATGGATTCACAGCTGAATTCTACCAGAGGTACAAAGAGGAGCTGGTACCATTCCTTCTGAAACTATTCCAATCAACTGAAAAAGAGGGAATCCTCCCTAACTCATTTTATGAGGCCAACATCATCCTGATACCAAAGCCTGGCAGAGACACAACAAAAAAAGAAAATTTTGGACCAATATCCCTGATGAACATTGATGCAAAAATCCTCAATAAAATACTGGCAAACCGGATTCAGCAGCACATCAAAAAGCTTATCCACCATGATCAAGTGGGCTTCATCCCTGGGATGCAAGGCTGGTTCAACATTCCCAAATCAATAAACGTAATCCAGCATATAAACAGAACCAAAGACAAGAACCACATGATTATCTCAATAGATGCAGAAAAGGCTTTTGACAAAATTCAACAGCCCTTCATGCTAAAAACGCTCAATAAATTCGCTATTGATGGAATGTACCTCAAAATAATAAGAGCTATTTATGACAAACCCACAGCTAATATCATAGTGAATGGGCAAAACCTGGAAAAATTCCCTTTGAAAACTGGCACAAGACAGGGATGCCCTCTCTCACCACTCCTATTCAACATAGTGTTGGAAGTTCTGGCTAGGGCAATGAGGCAAGAGAAAGAAATAAAGGGTATCCAGTTAGGAAAGAAGAAGTCAAATTGTCCCTGTTTGCAGATGACATGATTGTATATTTAGAAAACCCCATTGTCTCAGCCCAAAATCTCCTTAAGCTGATAAGCAACTTCAGCAAAGTCTCAGGATACAAAATCAATGTGCAAAAATCACAAGCATTCTTATACACCAGTAACAGACAAACAGAGAGCCAAATCAGGAATGAACTTCCATTCACAATTGCTTCAAAGAGAATCAAATACCTAGGAATCCAATTTACAAGGGATGCAAAGGACCTCTTGAAGGAGAACTACAAACCACTGCTCAGTGAAATAAAAGAGGACACTAACAAATGGAAGAACATACCATGCTCATGGATAGGAAGAATCAATATCGTGAAAATGGCCATACTGCCCAAGGTTATTTATAGATTCAATGCCATCCCCATCAAGCTACCAATGACTTTCTTCACAGAACTGGAAAAAACGGCTTTAAAGTTCATATGGAACCAAAAAAGAGCCCGCATTGCCAAGACAATCCTAAGTCAAAAGGACAAAGCTGGAGGCATCACGCTGCCTGACTTCAAACTATACTACAAGGCTACAGTAACCAAAACAGCATGGTACTGGTACCAAAACAGAGATATAGACCAATGGAACAGAACAGAGTCCTCAGAAATAATGCCACACATCTACAGACATCTGATCTTTGACAAACCTGAGAGAAACAAGAAATGGGGAAAGGATTCCCTATTTAATAAATGGTGCTGGGAAAATTGGCTAGCCATAAGTAGAAAGCTGAAACTGGATCCTTTCCTTACTCCTTATACGAAAATTAATTCAAGATGGATTAGAGACTTAAATGTTAGACCTAATACCATAAAAATCCTAGAAGAAAACCTAGGTAGTACCATTCAGGACATAGGCATGGGCAAGGACTTCATGTCTAAAACAACAAAAGCAACGGCAGCAAAAGCCAAAATTGACAAATGGGATATGATTAAACTAAAGAGCTTCTGCACAGCAAAAGAAACTACCATCAGAGTGAACAGGCAACCTACAGAATGGGAGAAAATTTTTGCAATCTACTCATCTGACAAAGGGCTAATATCCAGAATCTACAAAGAACTCAAACAAATTTACAAGAAAAAAACAAACAACCCCATCCAAAAGTGGGCAAAGGATATGAACAGACATTTCTCTAAAGAAGACATTCATACAGCCAACAGACACATGAAAAAATGCTCATCGTCACTGGCCATCAGAGAAATGCAAATCAAAATCCACAATGAGATACCATCTCACACCAGTTAGAATGGCAATCATTAAAAAGTCAGGAAACAACAGGTGCTGGAGAGGATGTGGAGAAATAGGAACACTTGTACACTGTTGGTGGGATTGTAAACTAGTTCAACCATTATGGAAAACAGTATGGCGATTCCTCAAGGATCTAGAACTAGATGTACCATATGACCCAGCCATCCCACTACTGGGTATATACCCAAAGGATTATAAATCATGCTGCTATAAAGACACATGCACACGTATGTTTATTGCGGCACTATTCACAATAGCAAAGACTTGGAATCAACCCAAATGTCCATCTGTGACAGACTGGATTAAGAAAATGTGGCACATATACTCCATGGAATATTATGCAGCCATAAAAAAGGATGAGTTTGCATCCTTTGTAGGGACATGGATGCAGCTGGAAACCATCTTTCTTAGCAAACTATCACAAGAACAGAAAACCAAACACCGCATGTTCTCACTCATAGGTGGGAACTGAACAATGAGATCACTTGGACTCGGGAAGGGGAACATTACACATCGGGGCCTATCATGGCGAGGGGGGATGGGGGAGGGATTGCATTGGGAGTTATACCTGATATAAGTGACGAATTGATGGGTGCTGACGAGTTGATGGGTGCAGCACACCAACATGGCACAAGTATACATATGTAACAAACCTGCACGTTATGCCCATGTACCCTAGAACTTAAAGTATAATAAAAAAAAATTACAAAAAAATTAAAAAAAAAAAAAGAACTTAACTAAATTCCAGCTGCATACACACAGTAAAATCCATGAGTAATCTCTTTATACATTTTAAACTCCGAAATAAATGCTTGACAAAGAATGCTGCATAGTCATTTTAATAAGATGATTCTAATACCTTGACTTATTTTCATGGTGCCTAAATTCCAAATAGAAGAAAAGCATTGCCACTAGCATATTAAAAGAAAACACTGCCTTTTAAACTGGTTCTGTGGCTTTAAACTGAGAAAAAATCTATTCTCTAATATATGATTAGACATATTTTCCTGCTTTGTGAAGCCCTGAAAAGTAAAAGAATCAAAGTATACATGGTGAGTTTTGCCTGTACTGTTGAGATTTGTTAAGACAAAAATACTACTTATTAGAAATGGAGGAGAAATTAAAAACAACTTTTTATGCCAGGCACAGTGGCTCAGGCCTGTAATCCCAGTACTTTGGGAAGTCCAGAGGGGCAGATCATTTGAGGCCAGTAGCTTGAGATCAGCCTGGCCAACATGGTTGCACCTCATCTCTACTAAACATACAAAAATTAGCCAGGCATGGTGGCTTATGCCTGTAGTCTCGGCTACTCGAGAGGCTGAGGCAGGAGGATTGCTTGAATCTGGGACACAGAAGTTGCAGTGAGCCGAGATCGTGCCACTGCTCTCCAGCCCTCCAGTCTGGGTGGCAGAGTGAGACTCTATCTCAAAAAAAAAAAAAAAAAAAAAGATTTTATGTTTAAACCAAGAGCGGTTAAGCTAATGTATTGATCAGTTAACAGCATCAGTGAAACCAAGGGCAACTAACTTAAAAGAGAGACAAGTCAGGGATCACAGCATTAGAAAAGACTCATATAAATGGATAGAGCCAAAACAAATGATGAGCTTATTGTTACAAAGATCTGTTTATTAGGGCATTGTGACAGTAAGGAGGAGCGAGGAGCTATGGAGTAAGGTGAAGAGTAGATATATTTAATCAGAAACTTAGCTGTAACATGGCAAAGTCTTAAAATTTGAACTTTATTTTATTGTTGTTTCCACCTGAGTTTCTGGACATCCAATGGGACATGTCAAATTATGAAAATGACTGACTAACATTGGATATTTAGCAAGTGGATCTGCTAGTAGAAAAGCTCTTTTACACGAAGAGAAATAAAACAGCCCACAACTAAAACATCTAGTAAAAGTAAATCTCCATGGATCAGCCACAATCATTTCTAATACACAAAAATTTGATGTACTAAGTGAAAAAGTTCAGGTAATGGATATGTCAGAAATTTACCATTTGATTCACCTGAAAATACTCCTGTCACCTTCTAACTAAAAATCCCAACTGATTTGTTGTTTTGGAATGACAACACCATGCTGTATCTCTTGCTTTTAAATTAGGCTCCTATAATCCATGTCAGACTTGCTTATTTTCTTACTAGATCAATAGAATAGAAGTAATTCTGGAGCAAATGTATTCTGTAGTCTCAATGTATGGAATTCAAAATATATCTATTGCAAAATTTAGTTAGATTCAATATGTTTTTGGTGGAGAAACTGGTTTGGAATTCAATATTATTAATATGAACTATTTATAATTCTGATTAGAATTTTTTCACATTCAGTTCATCTGTTTGAGTAAGATCAATTTCAAGGTACTGACTGAGCATTTCTTTAAAGCTTGAATACGTATTCTCTTTCCTTCTAAATTTGGCTGGGCCATTTGGAGTTTTATACTTGATACTCTGTCAAATAAAATTGAAACATCTTTAGCCATCTGGTTTTGTGGATAATTTAGCATATATCCACTTGTGGCAGTTTATTTCAAAGTAGTTCCTATCAAACACTGATCTTTAAGTATTGGAACTCTATTTGTAAATACAAACCCTTTGTAATTATCTATCTCCAGTTGTCCATAGGCTTTACCATAATTAAGGTTGCTACAGTCAGTGAATACATAATTTGAGATTCTTTCTCACTATGAAACTGCTATTCCCTACATGTAATGGGTACAAATGGTTAACCAGTAGCTCTCTAGCTGCTGGAACCAAGGAGTGATTTGTGAGGAATACACAGAGATGGCTTTTTATCGGGTTATGCTTTGGTTAAATTTGTTTTTCCACTGTCAAAAGACTTTGCAGCCTTTGTAAATTCTTACAGCCCCCTGTGAGTGAGTGAGACCTGAGTGAGAAACAATCTAGAAACAGCTAGTGAGGCCATTCAAAATGGATAGACAGTAAATTCACTGTGACATGTTTGATCATATCTAGAGTAGAAAATTTTTAAAAAGTGATGAGCAGCAAAAAGCTTTTGAAATATCAACCAAAGAATTACAGGGACCTATCATTTTACCTAATGAATACAGAGGGATTGTTTTAAGCAAATGGCCATTTTACTGTCAATTGCTCTAGCAGTCGATCACATGGAGGAGTAGAGCATAACTTACTGGATAATTATGACTCAAAATGAGGTTGAAAGAAAATCCTTCAAATGATATTAGGAATGGAAGACATCTGCTTAGGAGCATAAATATGGACTTGATACCAGAACCACACTGCATATTCCTTGTAGTAAAAACATCTATGTAAAAGATGAGGTATAGATATGCACTATATCTATATATCAAGCTACATATTGAATATCTATATATCTATAATATCTCCATATATATATGTATATATATCATGCTCACCTATTCATCTGCAAACATTTCTCACCAGTAATCACTAGTGATATCACTAGTACTGTGATTATATTAATACAGTGGAATATGTGTGTATATGTGTGACTAAGCATGTAAATGTCCAGTGACTATTATGACTATTGATTAAGTAATTGAAAGCTCAGAGTTTAGTTATCTAAATACCTCAGAACTTCTAGGAGTGGAACCACTCCTAGTATAGGAGTGCATAAGTATGCACTATATATCAAGCTCCATATTGAACATCTATATATCTATAATATCTCCATATCTATATATCAAGATCCATCTATTCATCTGCAAATATTTCTCACCAGTAATCACTAGTGATATCACTAGCACTATATCAATAGAGTGGAATATGTGTGTGTGTGTGACTAAGGGTATAAATGTCCACTGACTATTATGACCTGTATATATTTATTTGCAATAATGGTGAAGACCATTATATATGATTTTTTAAAAACAAATAAAATACTAGAAATGCAAGCAGAATAGCAGAATAAAACTAATGAAAGAATTATAAAATGAAAATGCAATTGGATTAGAAATCAGACCGTCTGGGGTTCTTACTCTACTTGCTGGTTGCTAGAAAGATAAAAACAGAAAAAAAAAAATGGCAATAACAAACCCTTACAATGTTTCCTGAATATGAATATACTGCATTGTGACTCATTTAAAAAAAGCACTTGCAAACAATGGAAGATAACTATTTATAGGCATTGTGGCTTACACTGTTGTTTTGGGGAAACTAGTGCTTAGAATTACTATAAACATTCTTTTGTATATAGAAGTGAATGCAGGTTCTGTCACTCACCGCTTGCAGAGTGTAATTAACAAGAGTGGCAAACATTAGAAAGAAAGTGACTTTATTAACCAAAACTAGTAATAGGGAAGTAGCCAGATTGTCCTCAAATTAGCCTGTTCTAGTGGCTATCTTGGGTTCCCCATGGACTTAGATCTCG
The DNA here is from genome assembly GCF_007565055.1 of Rhinopithecus roxellana. Taxonomy (NCBI): domain Eukaryota; kingdom Metazoa; phylum Chordata; class Mammalia; order Primates; family Cercopithecidae; genus Rhinopithecus; species Rhinopithecus roxellana. The sequence goes on along the minus strand of NC_044551.1, from coordinate 52,918,639 downwards.
GCCTAGCATCATCTCAACAATGTCCACGTTGATGACTAGCCGAGTCTCTAGGCTTGTTCTGTCTGTCTCAAGATTAGCCCCTGGAACTTCTAGGAAGGCAAATAATTAGATACTAGCATACAGTCTGATAAATGTGAAGGGAGTATATATGGTAAGAAAGGGAGGGATGTAGAGTCTATTTTAAGGCTAAAGGAAAAGGCTTCTGCAGTTTACTTCAAGGTTGTATGTTGAAACCCAAGAGAAAGGAAAAAACAAGCTTTAAAATGCATCGTGAAGTTAAGCTGCCCAGTTACATATACATAAATACATAATTATAATTATTTGTGTGTCTGTGTGTATGTGTATTCTTAGATATATTTACATATTGACACCAAATTTGCTTCTTAGGTAAAATACATCTCTATAAATTATATATTTAATAGAATATTGCTATGAAGTATATTGATTTGTAAATTTGCTAGAAAAGGCTCTTAGCTCTTGTATAAACAAAAAATATGGTTTGGTAATTAGGCAACTATATTTTTAAATAATAAACTCCAGGTTCCCACATCTTTAGTTTATTAAGTATATCTGAATAAACTTAATTTCCTCTTATGGCAGTGTATAGGAAATATGCCATAAAATGGCAAGTTGATAAATGTTCATTACATTTATTTGTATGGATATCTAAATGAGAAAATTTTTGTATTCAAAAGAGGATACAATTACTTGAATACAGGCAGGTAAAATTCTAGAAATGAGTTGAGGTATATATGTTTGTATTATCTAATGATGCAACATAATATTAAAATATATACAATCTGCCCAGTCAATTAGTTTGAAATTTGGGGGACTATACACATTATCAAACCATAGTCATTAGATTTCCAAACCTAAAACTTCCCAAAAAATTACTCAAATTCATGCTTTAACCTTACTACTGCTGACCTTTGCCCACAGAGCCAAAATTCTGAATATCAAATCCTTGACTACTGAAAATACTATATTTAAAACTCCTTTACATGTCAATACATTTTATTTCATGCATTTGAACTGAAAAGTTTCTGGTTTATCTGACTGAAATCTTGTCATCCTGCCCTTGTTCAGTTAATAAAATTGAATAGTTTGTCTTTCAATCTCCTGGAAAAAAAAAGAAGACAGCTATCATTTTAATGTTTTCCAGAATTTCCAGGGAAAATGCAGCTATATTTTTCTATAATTTTATACACACCTTTCTATAATACATCTCCCCAGTAAAACATGCTCCTCTATTCTTCCTGAGAACATAAGTAGATACAATTTTTCAGGCTTTTTACACTTAGATGTAATCATATGAATTATTTCTACCAAATTAAATTTAAACACAAGTGATGAGTTCGTGCTTGTGTTCCTTTCCATGTCTCTGTGTAAGAAATTCTTTAGCATTTCTCTGTAATCTTCTTTCCTTCTGGCTGAATGAAATCGGGACAATTATGATAAAAATCATAATTATAAATTTAAGATGACAGAGATACTGTCATTCTTGGTCCTTGAATAACTGTGTCCAGGAAAGTAGTCACCGCTGTCAAATAGTACAATTTTATTTTGACTATGAAGTCAAAACCATTATTACATTTTATTTATTATACATCTTGTAGGTTATCTCTTATAGCAGCATGGATTATCCTATACAATAACACAACTATTGGATCTCATTTTCATCTTATCCCCATTGTGGAATTTTTAATCTGTAAAATATTCCTTAATAAAAGAGTAATCATACAGAAACAGATGAACTATAAATTTCTGCAACAGAAGATGAAAGCTAGGTTTAATAGTATCAGATCATAAAAATGATCAACTAGTCCATCAGTGAATGCCACTTATGTTAGATATAAATTTGTGTTTTGCATATATTTACCTACATACAAGAGATGATATTTGCAATGTCTTACAATTTAAAAACTTATCAAAGATATTTCAACATTTGGGTAGATAAAGTAGGTCACGGCATGCCAATGCTCCTCCTGCAAGAAATAGAAAAAAATTGTATGACTTGCAAATACACATGCACACACACACACGCACACATATATATGTAAGTTTTATGTGTATACACACATGTCATTTGAAGGTATCACAGTGACACAAGATAATCTTTGATTGTAGATGGAAGATAAATAGTTTCATAGTGAAATAATGATCTTCTGTCTCTTTATTCCCATTGTGTGAGCATTCTAACTAGTGAAATGAAAAAATTTAAAGGGTTGTTAAAGCCTTACAAACTGAAATACAGCTAAAACTCCCTTTAATCAAACAGTGTGATTTGGTTTCTAAAAAATGTAAAATAATCTAAACTGATTATTACTTTTAATAAGTCAGTTTAGTAATGTTGCTGGATATAAGCTCTCTAAAAAATCAATTTTACTTCTATATACCAACAACAAATAGTCCAATAACAAAAAAAGATGCTATTTACAGTAACATTAAAAATGCAAATCCATCTAGGATAGCACAGCCAAACACACCTTTTCCTTTTTGCCTCCTAATTTAGATTAGTTTTCAGTAGTTTTAAACACAGATGTGAAATAATCTCAGCCTATGGGGAACAACATTAGTGGGTTTTGCTGACTTGCAAAATCTAATTTGTTATACAGATGAGAAAACTGGCAAAATCACAACAATTATTATAAGCATGTTGCATTAACCATTTGATTTAGATGGCATAACCTTAGTATTTTACTATTATCTGAGAGGCAAAGTGTCAAATCAGAGTGCTCACCAATTACCAGAACATCCATAGCAATTTATTTTATTTTTAATTTCAATCTTTATTTTAAATTCAGGGAGTTGTGTGCAAATTCGTTACAAGGGTACATTGGATGATGCTGAGGTTTGGAGTGTAATTGAACCCATCACCTGGGTAATAAGCATAGTAGAAAATAGATAGTTTTTCTAACCTTGTCCCCTGTTTCTCATTCCCCCCTTTTTTAATAAAGGTGCTTAGTGTCTATTGTTTCCATCTTTATGTCCTTGTGTACCCACGATTTAGTTTCAATTTATATGAGAGAACAGGAGGTATATAGCTTTCTGATTCTGTGTTAGTTTACTTAGTATAATGGCCTTCCAGTGCATCCATACCGCTGCAAAGGACCTAATTTAATTCTTTATCATGGCTTCATAGTACTCCATTGTATATATGTAGCATCTCACCCATTTGGTTCATTGTTGTCAAAGCTCACTCATTCCACACTTAAAAACTTGAATCTAATTTTATGATTTTTGATCAAAATCATTAAGATGTACTTTACATAAAACAAATTGAAACATTTAAATTATCCAGTTTGATGAGTTTTGATAAATGTATACACCATTCACCACTACCCCAATAAATATGTAGAATAATTTTTTGCTCCAAAAAGTTATCTTTTGCCATTTTGCAGTCAGTTCCCCTACTGTCTTGCACTCCCCACTCCAGGCAGCCATTAATTTGATATCTATAATCATACATTGATTTTGCTTGTTCTAGAACTTTCTATAAATTGAATCACAGAGTACACATTTTTATTTATCAGGGTTCCTTTGCTCAGCAAGTTTATATGATGCATCTGTGTTGTTGTGTGTGTCATTAATGTGTTCCTTTTAAATTCCAAATAGTGTTCTATTGCATGGAAGTACCACAATTTTTATTATTTATTCAGCTACTGATGATTTGTGTCCAGCTTACAGTTGTCATAAATAAAGCTACTATGAACAATTCAAAAAATTAAATACTAAGAAATATGTCTGATAAAATACAAATATTTACCTCAAAAACTACACAACTTTATTGGTAGAATTAAAATACTTTAATAAACAAAGAAATATACCAAGTTCATGAATTACAAAACTTGATATTGTAAAAAGATAATTTATTTTCCCCAAATAAATATACTTAACATGATTCTTCATCAAATCTCAACAAGCATTTGCTAAAATTTACCATCTAACTGTAAGCATATGGAAATGCCAAAGGCCATGACTAATCAAGGCAAATTACAAGAACAAAGTGGGATCAGACACTACCTGATATCCAGACTTGTTATAAAGTTACAGTATGTAAGGCATTGTGGCATTGTTGTAATTGCTGTAAATCAAAACACAACGAGCATTGGAATAGAATTGAGCCCTAAAGAGAAGCACAAATATGATTAACTAATTTACAACTAAGACAACAGTACAGTGCAATGAGAAAAAGATAGTACTTCCAATAAATTTTTCTAGAAGTATCATTGGACATCTATATAAAAAATGAATCATGACCCATACCTTACACCATCCATAGTAACAAATTCCACATATATTTAACATGTAAACATTAGAATTAAAAGTAAACAGCTTTTTGAGGACAACATCATTGTGAACTTGAAGTAGACAAATATTTTGAAAACAGGAGACGAAAAGCACTTTCTCTAATTAAAAAAAAAAAGATAAATTGGAGTATACTGAAAATAAGCACTTCAAACTATGACAATAATATTAAAGTAGTGAGATGCAAGCTACACAATGGAAGGCAATCTTTATAATATAGTCATATTTAGTATAAAGAACTTGCATAAATCACTTTTATAAACCAGTAGAAACATGGCAAAATTTTAAACTTTTGAAACTGCACATAAGAGAATGTGGAGATGGCTAGCAAACATAAAAAAAAGTTTGACGCCATTAGCCGCCAGAGAAATGCAAATTTTCCTCAAAATGCAATACATCTACATCCTCTCCAGAATGATTAAAATGTAAAAAGACAAAAAACACTAAACGTTGGTAAAGTGGTAGAGCTACAGAATTACCATAGTGTCAAAGTGTAAATTGGTTTAAAATAAAATTGTACACCTATGATAATGTAAACCAAGCCAACTAGAATGTTTGAAATGTCCTTTGGCAATATTTACTACGGTAAATTTAAAATTATATATATATATATATATATATATATATGCATGCACGTGTGTGTGTGTGCGTGTGTGTGTGTGTGTATGCCTAAGGGCTGATTAATTCTACTCTGGATTTATACCTCATAAAATTAAGTTCAGATGTTTACCAAAAGACAGGTACTAGAATGTTCACATCAGTGGTATTGCGATAGCTTTAAATTGAAAACTTCTCATATTCCAACAAAAGTAGAACGGAAACAAATGTGACATATTCACAAAGGAGAATATATAGTACTGAGTATGAGTTACCTGCAACTACAATGACAATGATGAATCTTTCAAACATAATAGTAATCAAAAATTAACAATGTGTATAAACAAGTACATACCTTCTTTGATTCAGAAATACACATTAGGAAAAACTAATCTACTCTGATAGAAGTCAGGAAAACGGTTACCCTTGATAAATGATATTGACTGGACAGGAAATCAAAAGGCATTCTAGAGTGTGGATGGGTCTGTTTTTCGACCTGGGTTCTAAGTATATAGATATGTTCAATTTTTAATACCTCATTTAATTATACATTGGGATACATGTAATTTATTAGTGCTTATTATAATCTAATATAAAGTATAAAATTATTATGATAGGTTTTTTAATTGAATAATTTAAGTAAATTATAAAATGATGTTATAACTTGGTCATTATAATTAAAAATACTATATCTCAGTAAACCAACACAGGTAACAGGCAGAAAATGAGAAGTAGAACACAGTTATTGTGATTTACTATCGAGTTATACTTACAAAATAGTATTCATCTCTATTTACTTGGAGGATTCATTTCTTTGTTGTTATTAAAAGGCTTTTTGTCTGACAATTACTGTTTTTAAATATTCAAGGTTTAAAGCTTTGTTGTATCTGAAAATCAAGGAAATGCCAACATATATTCTCTCTGCTTCTAGAGAAATCTGCATTTTACCCAGTTTCTGTAAAATGTGTGATATTTTACCTTATTTTTACCTTATTTGAAAGGCTGTCAAATAAGCCCACCACTGTTTTATAGATTGTGGAAGAAGATTCTGGGGGTGGAGACACAGGACTTTGTTCTTCATGGCATAGCAAGAAGCATGAGCTTCACTTACACTGGCTCACCTTTCCCCAAATCCTGCAGGGAGCAATACAGAACGGTCCTGGAGGAAGCTCTCTCTACATACAATCAAGTTGTGTCACAACCAAGGCACCTTGAGTTAGAAAAGCCTTAGTGTTATAACGGAACTGTTAGCAAATCTGCTCAAACTTTGCCTTCGAGGGTGTTATTGTCTCTATTACTCTGGACAGCAAAATACTTTCTACTCCAGACATGCATTATATCCATCTTCCTAGGCTGACTGCTATAGAAATACCCTTGAAAGAAAGTTAGAAATAAAATAAAGTCAGTTCCTCTGTCTGAAAATTGAGCATTCATGCAAAAGATGCATATGGTAAACGACATCCAAAGAGATTTATCTGAGATAGAAATAAAATATGAGTTAATTTTACCAAATTGTCTTAAAAAATGAACAACAATATGACACAACTATTTCAGAGAATAGAAAATGCCATAACACTTCCTAATTCATTTTTTGGAATTTGGCATGGCTTTGAAATCAAAATCTGGCAAGGGCATTACAAGAAAGGAAAATTACAGGTCAACATCACTCATGAACATATACATTTATATCTTAATTGAATCTTGGCAAAACAAACCCGATGATATTTAAAAAAGGTGTATCACAGCCAACTTACATGCATTCTAGAAAAGCAAAGCTGATTTAACATTCAAAATTCAGTGTAGTTCAACACATTGTCATAATAAAATAGAAACATTATGTGTGCCCAAGATATGCAGAAAGAGCTCTTGATAAATTTGAATATCTATTCCTCTCAGTGCTGATGTCAGAGATGTACACTGTTTCATAGTGCAGAAATAACTTGAGTCCAGAAGGGTTTAGGTAGGAGGAAGCACAGCATTATTAACTTTTAAAGTCCTTCTCAGATATCTTATTTGCCATTGGTTCTTTCATAATTAAGTATGTTCCAACAGTGCTTGATATTTATTAACTTTCTTTTCTTTTCTCTCTAATTCGTTGTTCCAGAGGTAGATCTAGATATACCAAAGATTAAGTGGGATAAAATCCTTCACATGGGTAACTAGATAGAACTGTAAATTGTAAAAAAATTCACTAGTATCTAAACATTTAAGAAAATTTGAAGTTTGCATTTAAAATAAAACAAACTTTATTTAAATATTTTATATTTTTATATTTATTAAGCACAATCCATACATGTTTTAAAACTTATACAAACTTTGAATGTCTTAAAAAAATCTTTGTTACAAATGAAAATATATTTTACTTTAACGTGCTGTTTATTAAAACTATATATAAATTTAGTGTACTGTGAATTAATTTTTAATCATTTGATATTTTACAATGAGTAAGAGTTAAAATGATTTTTATCTACTTTCAATTATATAAGATACTTTACAAACAATTTTGTCTCTCTGAAGGCACATTTGTCAAATATTTTATTTGTTTGCTGAATCTATTTTTCTACATTAATATGTAGATTATAGTGGGTGTGATCCTGATTTTTCTCTTGACATAAGGCCCACAAGTGTTATGGGAAGGCTTGCTCTTTCTTTTTCAGTTGTCCCTTTCCTTATTCCATGACACATTAGTAGCTGCTAAGCCAAGATGGAAGGGCTTAAGGCCCCATGCAACTTATAAATACATCCAACAGTCTGACCAGTGACCCTTTTTAAAAAAATTCTTTATTAATTTTTATTTTTATTTTAATAATTTTGGGGGTACAGGCCACTTTTGGTTACTAATATGGTTTGCCTGTGTCCCCACCCAAATCTCATCTTGAATTGTAGCTTCCACAATTTCCGCATGTCATGGGAGGGACCTAGTGGGAGGCAATGGAATCATGGGGGCAGGTCTTTCCCATATTGTTCTCGTGATAGTGAGTAAGTCTCACTTGAGATCTGATGGTTTTATAAGGGGGAGTTTCCCTGCACAAGCTCTCTCATTCTCTCTTGTTTGCCGTCATGTAAGAAGTGTCTTTCACCTTCCACCATGATTCTGAGGCCTCCATGGCCACGTGGAACTGTGAGTCCATTAAATCTCTTTTTCTTTATAAATTACCCAGTCTTGGGTATCTCTTTATAAGCAGTGTGAAAACGGACTAATACAGTTACATAAATATATATTTTTTTCTTTTTCTTTTTTTTTTTTTTTTTTGAGACAGGGTCTTCCTCTGTCACCCAGGCTGAAGTGCATTACATGAGCTTGGCTCATTAGAACCTCCACCTCCTAGGATCAAGCAATCTTCCCGTTTCAGCCCCCTGAGTAGCTAGGACCTCAGGTGCATGCCACCATACCTAATTTTTTTTTTTTTTTTTTTTTTTTTAAGAGATGGGTTTTACCATGGCTAGGCTGGTCTCAAACTCCTGAACTCAAGTGTTCAGCCTGCCTTGGCCTCCCAAAGTGCTTGGAATTACATGTGTGAGCCACCATACCTAGCCAGGATAAGTTATTTAGTGGTGATTTCTGAGATACTAGTGTACTCATCACCTAAGCAGTGTACACTGTACCCAATAAGTAGTCTTTTATCCCTCACCCCCTCAAACATCCCCCTTCAGTCCTCAAAGTCCATCGTTCTTATGCCGGTGCATACTTATAGGGAAGCTCCCACTTACAAATGAGAACATACCACATTTGATTTACCATTCCTGAGTTACTTTGCTTAGAATAATGGCCTTGAGCTCCATCCAAGTCACTGCAAAAGGTATTATTTAGTTTCTTTTTATGGCTGAGTAGTATTCCATGGTGTATATATACCACATTTTCTGTTTTTTGTTTGTTTGTTTGTTTTTCAGAAAGTCTCTCTCTGTCGCCAGGCTGGAGTGCTGTGGCTTGATCTTGGCTCACTGCAAGCTCCACCTCCCAGGTTCCAGCAATTCTCCTGCCTCAGCCTCCCAAGTAGCTGGGACTACAGATGCGCACCACCATGCCTGGCTAATTTTTTTTATTTTAGTAGAGATGAAGTTTCATCATGTTGGCCAGGATGGTCTCAATCTACTGGCCTGGTGATGTGCCTCCCTCGGCTTCCAAAAATATTGGGATTACAGGTGTGAACCACCACGCCTGGCTATTTTCTTTATCTGCTCACTGATCGACAAGTATTTTAGGTTGCTTCCATATCTTTTTTTTTTTCTGAGACGGAGTCTCACTCAATGTCGCATGATCTCGGCTCACTGCAAGCTCCATCTCCCAGGTTCACGCCATTCTCCTGCCTCAGCCTCCAGAGTAGCTGGGACTACAGGTGCCCACCACCATGCCCGGCTAATTTTTTTTTTTTTTTTTTTTTGAGACGGAGTCTTGCTCTGTTGCCCAGGCTGGAGTGCAGTGGCTGGATCTCGGCTCACTGCAAGCTCCGCCTCCCGGGTTTAGGACGTTCTCCTGCCTCAGCCTCCCGAGTAGCTGGGACTACAGGTGCCGCCACCTCGCCCGGCTAGTTTTTTGTATTTTTTAGTAGAGACGGGGTTTCACCGTGTTAGCCAGGATGGTCTCGATCTCCTGACCTCGTGATCCACCCGTCTCGGCCTCCCAAAGTGCTGGGATTACAGGCTTGAGCCACCGCGCCTGGCCAATTTTTTTTGTATTTTTAATAGAGACGGGGTTTCACCCTGTTAGCCAGGATGGTCTCCATCTCCTGACCTCATGATCCACCTGCCTCGGCCTCCCAAAGTGCCATATCTTTGCAACTGAGAATTGTGCTGCTATAAACATGTATGTGCATTTGTCTTTTACTTATAAGATTTACTTTCCTTTGAGTAGATACCCAGTAGGGGAATTGCTGGATTGAATGGTAATTCTTCTTTTTGTTTTTTAATGAATCTCCATACTGTTTTCTATAGTGGTTGTACTAGTTTATATTCTTGTCAGCAGTGTAAAAGTGTCCCCTTTTCACCACATCCATGTTGACATCTACTGTTTTTTGACTTTTTAATTATGGCCATTCTTGCAGGAGTAAGGTGGTATCTTATTGAGGTTTAAATTTGCATTTCCCTTATAATTAGTGATGTTGGCCATCTTTCATGTGTTTGTTGGCTATTTGTGTATCATCTTTTGAGAATTATCTATTCAAATCCTTTGCCCACTTTTTGATAGGATTGTTTGTTTTTTTCTTGCTGATTTGTTTGAGTTCCTTGTAGATTCTGGATATTAGTCCTTTGTTGGATGCGTAGCTTGCAAATATTTTCTTCCACTCTGTGGGTTGTCTGTTTATTCTGCTGATTATTTCTTTTGCTGTGCAGAAGCTTTTTAGTGTAATGAGGTCCCATGAATTTATTTTTGGTTTGGCTGCATTTGTGTGTGGAATCTCAGTCATGAATTTTCTGCCTAAGCAATGTCTAGAAGAGTTTTTCTGATGTTTTGTCTAGAACTGTTTTTTTTTTTCAAACCAAGTCTCACCTTGTCACCAGGCTGCAGTGCAGTGGCACGATCTCAGCTCACTGCAACCTCTGCCTCCTGGGTTCAAGTGATTCCGCTGCCTCAGCCTCCCGAAGAGCTGGGACTACAGGCATGTGCCACCATGACCAGCTAATTTTTGTATTTTTAGTAGAGATGGGGTTTCTCTATGTTGGCCAGGATGGTCTCGATCTCTTGACCTCATGATCTGCCCTCCTTGGCCTCCCAAAGTGCTGGGATTGTAGGCGCAAGCCACGACATCTGGCCGTATTCTAGAATTTTTATGGTTTCAGGTCTTAGATTTAAGTCTTTGATCAATCTCAAGTTGATTTTTGGATAAGAAGATGGATGAGGATCCAGTTTCATTTTTCTACATGTGGCTTGCCAGTTTTCCCAGCACCAATTATTAAAGGGGGTATCCTTTCCCCTCTTTATGTTTTTGTATGCTTTGTCAAAGAGCAGTTAGCTATAAGTATTTGGCATTATTTCTGAGTCCTCTCTTCTGTTCCATTAGTCAACATGACTATATTTACACCAGTTATATCTTATGTTTTTAACTATAGACTTGTAGTATAATTTGAAGTTAGGTAACAGATGCCTCCAGATTTGTTCTTTTCTATTAGTATTCCTTTGGCTATGTGGGTTCTTGTTTGGTTCCATATGAATTTTAGAATTTTTTTTCTAGTTCTGTGAAGAATCATGATAACATTTTAATGGGAATTGCGTTGAATCAGTAGATTGCTTTGGGCAGTATGGTCATTTTCACAATATTTATACTTTCCATTCATGAACATGGAATGTGTTTCCATTTATGTCATCTATGATTTCTTTGAACAGTGTTTAGTAGTTTTCATTATAGAGATCTTTCAACCCTTGGCTAACTATATTTCTAAAAAGTATATTTAGAAATTGAGTTATTGATTTGATTCTCAGCATGGTCATTGTTATTGTATAGCAGCACTACTAATTTGTGTACATTGATTTTGTATCCTGAGACTTTACTTAATTTGTTTATCAGACCTAGGAGCTTTATAGATTTCTAGGTATACAATCATACCATCAGTGAACAGTGACAGTTTGACTTTCTCTGTCAATTTGGATGCCCTTTTTTTCTTTTCCTTGTCTGACTGCTCTGGCTAGGGCTTCTAGCACTATGTTGAATAGAAGTGGGGAATGTGGGCATCCTTGTCTTGTTTCCGTTCTCAGGGAGAATGTTTTCAGCTTTTCCCCATGCAGTATGATGTTGACTGTGGGTTTATCATACATACAAAAGTCCATTCTGTCTGTTTTGTTATGGTTTTTAATCATAAAGCAATGCTGAATTTTAACAAATGATTTTTCTGCATCATATAGTTTTTGTTTTTAATTTTGTTTATTGAATGTATCTCATTTATTGACTTTCATGTGTTAAACCATTCCTACATCCCTGGTATGAAACCCACTTGATCATGATGTATTATTTTTTGAGATGCTGTTGGAATCAGATTCAGTTAGCTAATATTTCTTTGAGGATTTATGCATCTATGTTCATCAAAGACATTGGTCTGTAGGTTTCTTTTTAGTTCTTGTGGTTATGACCTTTCCTAGTTTTGGTATTAGGGTGATGCTGGCTTGTTAGAATGATTTAGGGGGTATTCCTGCTTTTCCTGTCTTTTGGAATAGTTTCAGTAGGATTGGTACCAATTCTTCTTTGAATGTCTGATACAATTCAGTTGTAAATCTGTCAGGTCCTGCCTGGGCTTTGTTTTGTTGGCAATTTTTTAAATTTTTAAATTGCTGGCTCAATTTTGCTGCTTGTTATTGGACTGTTCTGGTTATTTATTTCTTCCTGATTCAATATAGGAGGGTTGCACATTCCCAGCAAGGTATTCATCTTCTCCAGATTTTCTAGTTTGTGCGTATAAAGGTGTTCATAGTGGCCTTGAATGGATTTTTGTATTTCTGTAGTATCAATTATAATGTCTCCCATTTTCATTCTAATTGAGCTTAGTTTGATCTTCTCTCTCCTTTTCTTGGTTAAACTCATTAACAGTCTATCAGTTTTGTTTATCATTTCAAAGAACCAACTTTTTGTGTCATTTATCTTTTTGTTTGTTTGTTTCAATCTCATTGAGTTTTGCTCTGATTTTTATTATTTATTTTCTTCTGCTTGGTTTGGGTTTAGTTTGTGCTTATTTCTCTAGTTCCTTGAGGTGTGACATTAAGTTTTCAATTTGTGCTTTTTCAGACTTTTTGATATAGGCATTTAATGTTGTGAACTTCATTTTAGCAATATTTTTGCATTTCCCAGATGTTTTTGATAACTGGGCCAGTATTTATTTATTACTCTTCATTTCGAATATTTTTTAAATTTCCATTTAAAAATCATTGTCAATGCAAAATTCATTCAAGAACAGATTATTTAATTTCCATATAATTGTGTAGTTTTGAGGGTTCCTTTTGGAGTTGGTTTCCAGTTTTCTTTCACTGTGGTCTAAGGAGATAGGGTTTAGATCCAGGCAGCCTGCACACAGAATTCTGACCTGCCCCTGTCCATAAACTTCCCCACAGGGACAGCAAGCAGGGATCTCTGTGTCTGCCAGCAAGCCTGGGCACCCAGCTCCTGTACTCATTCATGTTCATAGCACACTTCCCATTTGCCCTCAATTCTGTTCAAGGGAGTTTGTCTCCACTTATGATTTGGCCCTGTGTCCCCACCCAAATATCATCTCAAATTGTAATCCTCCTGTGTTGAGGCAGGGACCTGTAATCCCCACGTGTCGAGGGAGAGAGGTGATGGAATCATGTGAGTGGTTTGCTTATGCTGTTCTTGTGATAGGGAGTGAGTTCTCATGAGTTCCAATGGTTTTATAAGTGTTTGGGAGTTTCTTCTTTGGACTTCTCTTACCTGCTGCCATGTGAAGAGGGTCCTTGCTTCCACTTTGCCTTCTGCCACGATTGTAAATTTCCTGAGGCTTCCCCAGCCATATGGAAATGTGAGTTAATGAAACCTCTTTTTTTAAATAAATTACCCAATCTCGGGCAGTTTTTTATGGTAATGTGAGAATGGACTAAGACACTACTCAAAATTATATCACAAAATTCAGCTGAGAGCTTCTTTTACCCTGTACCCCCTCGCTAAGCTTGTTGGCTGACTTGCTCAAGGACCCTTGTGAGACATAGTCAGGAATGGTTTCCCTGGACTCCTGCTGGAGGCTGGGAATGCCTACAAGGCACTTCCTGCTACTGCTTCTACTTTTATATTTCAACATGTCCCCTAAATTCAACCCAGCTGTGGGTAGGTTGTTAAGGCCGTCTCCTGTGCTCTGGATTTTCAGATTCCTTGGTGAGAATGTGTGCTCAGAGTTAGGCTCATCCCATCTCACACTCTGGAAACTTAAGGGTTTTCTACCTGTCTCACAGAGCAGGCTGCAGCCTGCTGCTTCTTTCAAAAGGTCTGTGAATTCTTTCTTAGGCTTTGTCTGAAAGAAAGTCACAGTAGTTCCCTTGTTAGTGGAAACATTTCATTTAGTACATCTCAATCTCTTATGATGATTTCTTCTCCATAAGTGTTTCCACAGGGATTCAGTAAATTATGGTAAGGGTGTCCTAAATTCCAGTTTTCCAGAAACAGTCCTAGTTTGCACCTACTATTTTCACACAATTAATAGTACCGTTGCCATTTTCTCTGAAATGTGTTCAGTTTGAATGATTACTTATACAGCTCTTTTAAATAAAAGACACTATATTCATAAGTGTTTAATCAGCATTTTCATTCTAGATGGTTTCCTTTGTACGTGGTAACTTCTTATGAACATGTACATGAGTATCATAAATATTAAGCCCATGATTAAGTTTTGGGAGGGTTGTCCTATATGGGGAAGAAGTCTTTATTGAATCAATTACATAGAATCCAATGGCTTGCCTCTTCTGTCATTCTTTCTTAAAAGTGATCAGTCCATTTCAGGATGGTTTGTACTATGGGCAAGATCTGTGAATGAAGGTTAGATATTTATGAAGCATTTTTAGTGCTGTAAACTATTTACAACTTTTTTAAGATCAGAGTGTAGAGCTGCAGCATTTATTTGGCTCATGTGTACTAATTGAGACTTAAGTCATTTCAATAGTGACTTAAATTAGTTTTTTCAGATATCGTATCTTAAGTAGAGATCCACACTGAGACAGAAATTTAGGTGCAACCAAAAGCAGAACTGTTCCAGATGAGTTGACAGCTTTGCTTGTGAAATTGTTCAAGAACTCAAATATGAAGTATGGTCCATGATGAGAAATAACATTTCCATTTCTCAAAGGAACTTTCCAATAATCATAGAACCATTATGAGAAAAGACTGTCATTTGGCTGAGTCATCACTCCCTTTTTAATGAAACAATTTGCTTCACTGTTCTCCAGTAATGAACTAGCAGTTTTTGTTTAGCTTCAGGCAGAAGAACTCATGTTCAAAAGTCAGAGGCTACTTCATTCTTGTGCTCAGTGGTTCCGATGAGTTCTGCCATTTTCACAGATACATCACATTCCATTACTTCTGAAAAAGAGAGGAGTTCCAGGACAGAACTTGTTTTCCTCCTCCCTAAACTTTTTTCAAGGATTTTTGCTGCAAAGGTCTCCATTCAAATTTGACTGTTTGATGAAAAGCCTTTAGTTATCTCTCTAGATGTGACATGCAATGTCTCTAATATACAAAAAAAGAAAAAGAAAATAAATCAAAACCTAAGGAATTCTTTTTTGCCTTATTATGCACAGAACCAGTTTAATGGTTCATGGAATGTCTTTGTTGAGTGTAACCCAGTTAGTCCTCAAGAAAAAATTACATTATTTTCTTTCTAGTGCCATCCAGCTTTTGTCAACTAATTTGATGTAGTATGCAAAGCCATCCTAGTTTTCTCAGTAGGGTCTCTTGTTGTAATGTAATCAATATAATAGAATGTTTTAAATCTACAAATACTTCTATTAGAAGGATTTGGGTTTTGTAGAATAAATGTCTCAGCTTTTATATTGTGAATTTTATCTATTAATTCTTTGGTGTTACAGCTATTGTGATATCTATTTTTATTTTATAGCTCATTTGTATACTTTTAATCTGCATCTATTATAAATGTTTAGCCTTCCTATTGAGATTTAAATAATCATTTAAACTTTTCATAATCTCTATTATATCCACATTTAATTCTAAAATAAGCAGTGCCTTATCTGAGAAGATTGTTGATTCTTGATTGTGTATTTTAAAATGGTCTTGAAATTTTCTCTTTGTTGGCTTAGTTTTCTTTCTTATTTATTTTTTCAATAGTGTACTTAAAGCGAAGAGGACTATGGTGCATTGATGGGATTGGTGGTTAGTCAGCCTGTTTTTTGTAAGAGTGGATAAAAGTAAGAACTCCTGACTTGTTGGTGATGCAGTACCAGTCCTAGCTACAGATGCTTCCTATCACTTATGGCTATTATCAGATTCCCAGGGAACTGCCTTTTTTTTTTTTTTTTCCTGACCCAGGCTTATATATTTAGGGTTTGATCTAAAGGTAACTGGGAATTTCTGTCCAATGCAAAGGTGGATATGTGGAGCTTCATGGGACACTACTCTGACTTTCCTAATGAGTCCTCTCCAGATGTCAGAATCTTTCACTCTAATTTGTAAAGCATTCTTGGTCAAGTCCACTGCTCCCAGCACAGCCTTGCTTATGTCTAGACTGTGTTGAGTTCAATTTATTTAATCACATCTTGCCTATTACTCTTATGTGATCATTTATAGTATTATCTATGGTCATTTTTCCTTCTTATATTCTAGGGCAATTATAAATTAATAATAGTATTCTAGACATTTCAAAGATCTAGGGCTGAAGTTAAATTTATAGATTGTATATAGGCTGTCCTTTTGAATCAATTAGCTTTTGAGGTTCTTCTTTTGAGGTTAATCCTATGAGAGAAAGTTGATTGTGTATGTGAGAATATATATGTATATGTGTTCATGTGTGTGTGTGTGTGTGTGTGTGCCACTTAAAAATCATCCTGTTCTTTGTTTTACCCAGTGGTTCTATCTCTATTGTTCAGAGGCTCAAATTTGTTTCTTTCTTTTTTCTCCTGTTGCCCTGTCTTGTCATTTATTGTATGTATACTTTCTCACAATTTTTTTTTTTTTTTGAGATAAGAGTCTTGCTCTGTTGCCCAGACTGGAGGGCAGTACAGAGATCTTGGCTCACTGCAGCCTCTGCCTCCTGGGTTCAAGTAATGCTCATGCTTCAGTCTGTCAAGTAGCTTGGACCACAGGCATGGCCATTATGACCTGGCTAATTTTTGTATTTTTAGTAGAAATCAAGTTCTGTCATGTTGGCCAGGCTGGTCTTGAACTTCTGACCTCAAGTGATTCTGCCACCTTGGCCTCCCAAAGTGCCGGGATTACAGACATGAGCCACCACTCCCGATCTTATTTTCACAATTTAAAAATTACTTTCAGCTGGGCGTGGTGGCTCATGCCTGTAATCCTAGCACTTTGGGAGGCCCAGACAGGCAGATTTCCTGAGCTCAGGAGTTTAGGACCAGCCTGGGCAACACAGTGAAACCCTGTCTCTACTAAAATACAAAAAATCAGCCAGGTGTGATGGTGGGTGCCTGTAATCCAGCTACTCAGGAGGCTGAGGCATGAGAATTGCTTGAACTCAGGAGGCAGAGGTTGCAGTGAGCCGAGATCTTACCAAGGCACTCAGCCTAGGCAACAAAGTCAAGCTCTGTCTCAAAAAAAGAAAAAAAAATTACTTTTTTACTGTCCTAAATTATGAAACATTTCCTTAATATTATCATATATGTAACTGTTTTATTTATTATTCATACACATTCTAATATTTGCTTTTAGGGTAATTTTAGTTTTCTAATTTAACTAGTCATATATTTTTTAATAACTTTTTTTATGGCTCCCTTTTTCATAGAAACATGTACTTGTTTAATATTTTAAATTACATAGTGCTTACTATCATTTGAATATCTTTGGAGCACATCTAATTATAATCTGTTAAGGTTTTTTTGATGACTAAATTATTTATATTTAACCTTAAGTAAGACTTTCTGAAGGTTAATTTTGTCTCATTTTGTGTTGTTATATTTCTTAAATATATAATAATCCTTTTTGATTATTAGTTCATTAGTACAGGAAGCTGACAAGGTTTCCTCGCACATGTGCAAGTCCACCTACTAAATAAACTTCTTTGTCTAATAAGAGGTTTGCAGTACAGCCACTTTGAAGTGCAAGCTTTGAAACAAAATGCAAGGGCAAGGACCAGAGAGGAAGGCTGGGTGGAGACCTCTTACAGCCATCAAAGTAAAGAAAGTTTAGTTTGATTGATTGAGTCTTTAACTTTTACCTTCTCTTACTTCCCACATCTCTATTGGGAGGTCAAGAGTTGTCTCAATCTCTGCTCTATTTCAATATTTTTCTCCATTAAAAAACAAGGGCCTTTTCCAAGAAGTTAATTCACTTTGGAAAATAGTTCTCCAAACTTTCACCAAGAGAAAAGACTGGCACTTCGTCTATGTCTAGTAGACCTGCTGTCCCAAATGCAAATCTTTAATTAACACTTGATCTCCACAATGATACCTTCCTAGTATTTTGCATACCTAAAACAGCGTTTGTATTTTAACCTGAACACTTTGTAATCTAAGAATATTCTCCAAGATGATATGGGATATTGTATGTTGAATTAGTTCAGTCGAGAAATGGAGACCATGTTAACCTTGTTTAAGGTATACACAACTTGCTTTTCCTTTCTTTCTCTTGAAAATACACACAAGATATTGATGTGATCTGACATTCAAACAATTTATAAAATGAGTCTTATACCATAGAGTAAATACTTGCACCTAAAACATCTCTAACATCTCTAACATCTACGACGTGATTAAATGAACAATACAAGTATTTTGTGACCCAAGCAGGGCACTCATAATTGGAAGTAGGCACTTTCTATGAGAGATTTATTAATTCTGCTTATAACAAAGGGAAATGGAGAACCTTCAAAATGTGTGATTAAAGACCAAAGTGAAGTATGCAAACCAAAGTCCTTGATAGCAATAATCTGGTTTTCACCAACTAGTGTTGGAACCGTCTCTAGAATTTCTATTTTAATCTATCAGCCACGTAAGAGAGTATTTGCCTTCTGTACTGGTTTTGTTCATCTAAAATCAGGTAACAAATAGTCTTGATTTTAAACAAGATGTGAAAACATTCTATCATATATTGGTAAAATAGAGAGGAGTTTCAAACCAATAGAAATCAATATTGCTAGAATAAGTTATTTTGGCTCAGTTTTTTTTTTTTTTTTTTTTTTGAGTAAGGGAAAAAAAGAGAAAGACACTCTTCTGACATTCTCAGCTAGCTCTGATACCTTGCAGTAAAACTAAGCTGAAGGAGTTGTCAAACTTGTCATAAAATAACTTACATTTGAAAAAAAATCATGCCCAAGTCTTCCTAAAGTTAAGGTTATGGGTTTTGTGTAACAATACATTTTTTTTTTGAAGAGAATAAATAAATGTACAGTTTATTTTAAAGGCCTCTGTATTCTAACACATTATTTAAAATAAAATTTAATTCCAAATGGTAGGTTTTAGTTATATTCTAGTACAGTCTCAATATTATGTGTCTGAAATACGTAATGAACTTTAAAATTCTAGGGTTGAAGGACAATTGTGCTTACAAGTATAACAGTTACAGTTTACAACATAACAATAATGTTACCATTACACAAAATTTACTTCATCCTATGCAGAAATCCATTAATTGTTTTTGCTATTTTTATGAAAATATCATGAATTTATCAGTAAACAAAATTATATAATAAAAATCCATGTCCCCATCATTTGGGTTCCATAATTACAAACTCATTGCTAATTTTGGTTCATCTCTACCACCAGACACTTTGCCTCTTACAGTATCTGAATTAAGCCACAGATGTCATTTCATCTACAAATACATTAGTTCACATCTCTAAAAGGTAAAATCATTTTGTAATAAGCTCAAAATATCACTATCACACCTGGAAAAATACTGATTGTTTTTCTTCTCTGTTTTCTGTAAGTTGTACTTATTGTATCTTACCTAGAAACTGGATCACATTTTCCCGTTCCTTATTTTTCTGGCAAGTCTCCTTCAATAGATAGTCTTTTGTTTCCCATAAGGGGAACATGATTCCTGATCATCTTCCTTTTTGTTAAATTAGCTGTTGCTGATGGTTAACAATAGACCAATTCATTAAAGTCTGTGTAATTCTGACGCTACTACTGTAATATTCTCTCTCCCTTTATAGGTTGAAATATTTGGTAAGAAGAATTTTCCCATCTGTTATTTGGTTACTATTACAATGTTGTCTTTTCAAATTGGATGTCAAGCCCATTCTATACATGGTTAGTCGTTTTTGACAACTTCCTTGTTGTCTTATACATTTCCAGGCAGCCCCTTTTTCATTTGGTGAAAATTAATATCTAAAGGCCATCATTTGAATGTTTGCTGTTCTGTTTGCTATCTGGTTGATCATTAATTTTAGCCTTTATCTATAAACGAACTATTGTTTTATTTAAAGATAAAGTACATGAGCTCACACTGATAATTCCAATTTAAATTTATTACTAAATGGTATTTGTTGACTTATTTGATCTTAACACCTATTTTCCTCCATGTTTAAAAATGATGCTCTCAACAGCACCAAAAATTATAGATTTACTATTTCACATAACTGTTCATTTTTGTTATATCTCAATATAACTGAGTTTCATTTTCTATTTTTAAAATATTGATGCTAATTTTTTCTGCTTTTTTCTATGAGTATAAATTGAAATTACTATTTTAAAGATTATTTAAAGCACTCCCACTTTGTGCAAATATACTGCCAACTAGATTCATATTTGGTTTTGTTTCCTTTCATTTTCAAGTCTTTGGGTAGTTTAAATTCAGTAATTGTAAATATATAATATTTAACAGATTTAAAAGCAAAACCTATTGAAAAAATACTCAAAAAGTCACTTCTTATTCCTTCATTCCCTTTATATATATTTAATTATTTTCTTTTTTATATTTATAGTTATTACTTGCATTTTTATATAAACACATATGAACACATATTTTTATGTATTTTAACTATCTGTTTATATACCCTTATCTTTTTAGGTGGTGTGTGTTTGAAGGAATAGGCTGTTAATCATCTCACCATCAAGGTCATTGCAAATTACCTTGCCATCAACACTATTTAAAACAGTGTCTATCACTTAAAAAAAAGTTAATAAATGTTTCTTTTCTTCAAATGACAACTTATGTAAAATTGTCATTTTACATTTTTGTAAAGACAAATTGTATTTGTTTTTATTGAAATTGAAATTGTTTTATTGAAATTGAATTGCTAGACAACTTATGTAAAATACATTATATTGCAAGAGGTTTTATTAAGAGTTTTCAGAGGATGTAAAAACCCTTCCTCACTCTCTTTTTACAACCAGGATAAATTCAGCCAATTTGATGGCCAAAGTGAACGATTCTCCTCACTGGGCCCGGCAGCATTCCTGGATGTAGGAATGAGAACATCTTCTGGGGATGGAAAAAGTAGTGGCTTGACCTAGAGTAGGAGAGTAACTTTATTCTTTTCTAGGACATAGTTGAAAATGTAAACCTAAAGTAAGAGATGCCAGAAGAGAGGATTCACCATTATGAAACAACTTGGGAAAATTATGCTTGGAGCCACATTGTAACTTTTTTAAAACAAAAATTTTATCTGAGATAAGTTTAGATGTACATAAAAGTTAAAAAAAACTACTGCAGATAATTTCTGTATACTTCTCACACATTTTCCATTAATGTTAACTACAACTTAATTTCAGACTTTGATTTTGAAACATTATTATGTTTTACAATCTTTTTCTGTAATAAAATATATGTGTTTGCTTCATAAAAAACACCATTTAAATAATCAGTGTATATAACAATCATATCATATATAGCAAGCAGTGAAAATTTCTTATAAAATGTCAAAAATAAAATTAATTTATAATTATAATTACATAAATTTAATTTATAATTTATACAATCTTACTTTTCCATTTAATAATGACATAATGATCATCCTACTTATTTATATCATAGATTCCAGGCTATCTACACTGCCTCCTTTTTCTATGAGCCAAGACACTTAATGTGAGCAGAAGTTATATATTGGGAATATCTCACACTCTATCATTTACGATTTTTTAAAATCCACTCTCTTCCAATAATACTTGGAAAAATATATCTTTATTTTCAAAGGCTATTTGTATACAAGGTGCTGTGGTATTATGGTTTTCTTGGTTTTTGTTTGTTTGTCTGTCTGTTTGTTTAGTCGTAGTCTTGCTCTGTTGCCCAGGCTGTAGCGCAATGGTGCGATCTCAGCTTGCCACATCCTCTGCCTCCTGGGTTCAAGTGATTCTCCTGCCTCAGCCTCCCCAGTAGCTGGGACTACAGGAGCCCGCCACCATGCCCAGCTAATTTTTGAATTTTTAGTAGAGACGGAGTTTCACCATGTTGGTTAGGCTGGTCTCGAACTCCGGACCTCATGATCTGCCCGCCTTGGCCTCCCAAAGTGCTTGGATTACAGGTGTGAGCTACCGTGCCTGGCCTGATATTATGTTTTTATATAGGCGCAGCTGCTATGTCTACCACTCCTCAAACCTCTACTCCCCATATAATAGCAAGAACCTCTGGCTGGGGACCCAGTAGCAGTTGAAAAAGCACTCAAATAATTTTGATTGAAAGACCCATGGCATAATTTGAACAAAAAACAATGGACAAAAGTGCTCAAATTAGAAGTAGAAACAGAAAATCAGGACATCAACTCACAAGCATGTTATGTTTTGTTTTTGTAACTTCAAAGGGTGCGAGCATAGATTGCCACATGAATATATTACATAGTAGTGGAGTCTGACATGTCTTCTCAAGAAAAGCAAAAATATATATAAAGGATACTCTTCATCAGAACAGTTCTTTTTATGAACAATTTCATTTACTTGCAATAACCAATTATTAGGAAATCCCTTTCCAGTGAGTAAACTCTGTCCAGAAATAATAAAAGATTAATGCATAAATGCTTTGTTTTCTTCCCTAATGGCATGATACCATGACATACATAGACCTATGACTATATATATATTATATATTGACTATATATATACACATATATAGACATTGCACTGCACAAATGGCAATAAGAAGATAAACACTTTTGTCTTTTTTTAAAAATATATAAATATTGAAGAATCATACAGTTATGACAAACTATATATTAGGCAATGCAAATATAATTTCAGTTTTTGCCATTGCTTTTGCACCACTGAATATATAGTCTCTATATAGTCTATTTCTATATATAGTCATAGTTTCATGCATGTCAATTCATGTATATATGTATATAAATGTGTGTACACACACGCACATGTGGTTTGTATTCGTACATAATAACCTGCATTTTTAAAGGTATACTTAGCTTTTAATCATAACTACATATTGCTACCTTCAAAAAGAAAATGTCATCATAGTGATGATTAGTAATTGTATATGACATAATTAAGTGTAATTGCTTTCAAATTGCATATTATGAAGATATTTTGAGGTCTCATTTACACTTGGTTCCTAGGATAGTGTTAAACTTTTAGAATTTATTTTTCTTCTGCCGGACCCTGTTTGATAATGATGGTACATTATATTTAACTGCCTTTCTGAAAACACCAAGTAATAGGCATGTGATTATATACACACACACACATACATGTATGCATGTATATATACACATATATGCATATATACACATACATGTATACATATATACATATATGTATACATATACATGTATGTATAGCTTATAGTTAAATTTAATAATAAAGGAATGTTAAAGTTATCCATCTTCTAAAGACAGGATGTTCATAATCAATTAATGTGTTTGGTAGTTTCCACTAGGAGGTCTGTCACAGAAATTGAAAAGTTTATCAATACAGAACAAAATTACCTGTATTTTTAAAGCGCTAAATTATGTGAATAATTTCTGTCAAATAACAGTATGAAATATGTATTTGTATTCCATGATATATTGACTATTCTATGATATATTGACACAGATAATTCAAACTAATGTTGAAAGAGGTAGTCTTCAGTAGGTCACTGTTTTGTAATTTAATATGATCCTCAGCCACCCTCCCCATCCCCAAATCCCTAGAAAATAAAAACACTCATAAGAGATTTATAATAAATCTTCTTTGAAAAAAGATTGCCTGGATTAAGAGTTTTGAACTAACTTATAATTTATATTTTGATTTCAAGTGAGTAAACCTCAATTATTTTTCTTTCTAAGAGAAATACTGAGCACATGTAGTTGTATCCTTCCATGAATTCAAAAATCCGTGCTTTGAACTCAACTCTGCCAACAAAAAGCTGGGAGACCTCAGACAGTTATTTTTAGCTCTCAAAATCCCTATGGAAAACACTAATTCTTAATTTCTAAAGTCATTATGAAGTTTAAATGAAATAGTGTTTCAACAATGTCTCATGTTTATTTGGTTTTCCTGATTGTAGACTAGTTCCTATGTCTGTTCTACTTCAAACTGTAAGCAACTAGGTTATGAAGCTAAAGAATCCATCTATCAACTGTGTTTAGTACGTGCATTTTACCCTATTTAAAACCTTCAAGGAATGTAGCTCTCTTAGGACACAGATAGCCATTGCTGACTGTGCCACGTTTGAGAAGAACTAAGATCAAGATTTTTAGGACTGTAGGACTTCATTCTTAGCGTTGCAAGCGCTCCTAAGATTAAGAAATACTAAGTTAATCAGGTGACAGAATAAATGAAATTAATGTTAAGATATCAAAGATATAAAATAGGCTATGTTTAGGTATAAGACTTATAAACTGACTTTGTCAAATATATTATTGTTGTCCACCTGGAAATAAAGCTATAATATCTAAGACATGGTCTTGGAGTTATTAAATTTTTCCTGGACTAAGACTTAAATTCAGTTGTGAGCCCTGTGTGTGAATGAATAGCATGTAATAATTGACCCAAGAGCAGACTGACATCTACCTGAATGCCCTGCAAATGTGGTATATGAGTGAAAAACTAGAGTTTGCTTTCCATGGGAGAAAAACCTCACGGCAGCAACAAACCTCAAACTGAAAAACAGTAAGTGCTTCATTAATGCAATCATGGCAAAGGAATTAATATTGCGGTTCAGTTTCCTTTGCTTCGTCTTTATTAAAATATGTATATTGCTTTTTATATGTTTTGTTTGATGTTATCACAGAAGGATTTGTCAAAATTGTTAACTTTCTTCATGTTTGGTCACACGCTCCTTCTTTCTGTACTTTTGATTTGTCTAATGTGGTTATATGACCATATTATGGAAAGGTTTTGAAACACTCTGGAATTACAGTGTTCTGAGAAAACTTGTATATTATTCTCTCACTAGCACATATGATTTTATTTCTTAATGTTCTTGTAATCCATTAAAGATGTCGAATTCGAAACATTGGGAAGTCTCATTTATTACTTTTAAAAATTCAAGTTTTCAAACTTATTCTTGACATTCTACAGCACAAATGATAATAACAAATTAATAATTTTGTCTTCATGTAAAAAAATTATAAATATTGAAAAATCATAAAGTTATGGCAAAATGTAGTCAAAGTTTCAGAAGAAGCTCACTGAGTTTAGCATGTATGAATCACATATAAAATATCTGCCTCTGACAACCAATTACAAAGACTGAATTTTCAAGACTCTTATTAGGTAAATTTAAAACAAGGAAATCTGGGAATGAGCATATTAATGAAAGAACTACAGCTTCTAGATATTCATTCTTAAGAATATCTATTCTCTTTGATACAGATCATTAAATATTAAAAATAAAAATAGAGTGAAGTCAGAGAAGAGAATGGGAAAAGAAATAACCGTGAAATTGATAAGGTGTGTACTAAGTTAGAGGCCACATGCATTAATCAATCTTTTTTTGTTATAGCATGCAGCTTGTCTTCAGGCAAGTTACTTACTCTGTTGTTATTAAGTTCTAGAATTCTATTCTCCAAAACCTTATATAACATAAGCTAACCATGAAAGGGAGGGAGTATACCTAGACAGTCTTGTTTCCTGGTTTCAGTTTGATACACTTTTCACTACATCATGCTACTTGGATATCATTGTTTGATCACTTGGCAAGAGAGCGTCAGTCATTAGGCATTTGGCCATATATATCATATGGCTTCTATTTGTATTTGGAAGCTAAGTGAAATTTAAATTGAAGTTAGTGTTGCAGAGAACATAGTCCATGGTAGAAGAATGAAAATGTTTTTCTCTAGCAGAAGCACCATTAAAAAGCATGCATTTGTTTCACTATTGACTTTCAGTTTCCTCTTGCAAAATTAAAAACAAGTAAGCACAATTTTTCCCTACCTCAATAGCTGTTAATAAAAAATAATTTAGTAAGCTGTAAGGAGCAAGAAAAATGTTATGATTTTTGCTATAATGATTATATGACATTTAATATAACTTGTGAAAACCTAATGTATTGTAAAATAAGGGATAGAAGTAACTGGGGTCCTGAAAAGACATAACATACAGAATTGTTAGAACAATCTCTAATATACATGTGTGTATTAGAGACTTTTATATAAATATACATGCACAAGGTTATATAGATACACACGTTTATTCAATAAAATTTTTAATGAATCGAATTATATGTGATTCTACACAGAAGTCTATAGAATAACATTTCTCATTGTGTACTTCCACTCTTACGATACCCCATTCCTTCAGAATGAGAATCTTCCAAGCACTTGTGGATTAACATTGTCAATCCTTGAAATCATATAAAATGACATCTCATACACGTTTGACTTATTTTGCCAGGGAGCCAAGTTTCTTACCTGTCATAACTTAAGTGCCTTGAATTCTATTCTCCAAATGCTCATGTAGCATAAGCTCACTATGAAGAGGAGGGATGATATCTAAATGAAATTAGCTTTGGTTGACAGCGCATTAGTCTCGAACTCTTCCATATGCTGCAGTGATTCTGTAATTATCCCAAGAGTTGCATTTTAAATATAACTGTGGATATATTATTTACTGACATTATTTTACGTCAGTAGTGAAGATATTCAGTACCTTATATTGAGAGAATCATAAAAATGTAAAACTGTAAAATATCTGACTTCCTACTTCAGTTCATTTTCTGCCAAAGGTATGGCTAAACTCTAGTAAAAAAAAATTGACATTTTGATTGCAGTAATAGTTTTAAGAATACATGCATATGTCAAAACTTATAATAATTAACATTTTAAATATGTGAACCTTATTTTGTGTCAGTTATGTCTCAATACATTTGTAAGCTTAAAAAATATCTGTAGCCAGTTGGAACCAAGTTATGTTGAAGTTCCCATGGCAGTGATTGTTGGAGAAAAGGCACAAATACAAAACAGAACATAACTACATTGTTTTTTTCAAACTAAACGATTTCTTTCAATTCATAATCTGTATATATTCTGAATGAGGACACATTGGTTCTGCTCTCCCAATAAACGAAATTATTATTGTTCACCCTTAAGGAGTTAATTGGCTCATTTATTTAGGGAGCCTGTGTAAGAGTACTTGGAGAACACAGTAGTCAAGTTCAATCTATTTTAGGTTGGAAAGAAAAAACTTTTTCCTTTTGATCTATGAATAATAGAATTATTTCCTAAAAGCTGACCAGAGGACATGTTTTTAGAGTATATTAATGTCTAAATATAGAATATGATAAAAGACATATTTTAATAGCTATGTTGATCTATAACTATTCTATTTAATAGGATAGCCACTAGCCACAAATATGAGTATGTAAATTTATATCAGTTAAAATTAAATGTACTGAAAATTCAGTTTATGGTTTGTACAGTAGTTACACGTGACTCGTGGCTGCTATATTGGAAAGCATGGATGATAGAAATTTCAATTCTCAGTGAATATTTTATTGAACAATACTATGATACAGTATATGTAATAAATTATCAGACAAATTATTACATCTTTTTATTTTAGTTTTTGCTGTGTTACGATGTGAAGACAATGTCTGAAGCTGTGGATTCAAAGAAGAAAATATTAATTTATCCATCAATTATGAAGTGAAAGGAATAGAGCTTGTCTTTCCATCAAAGCACTGTTCAAAATTAATAGTAATAGCCCAGTGGGATAAAAATATTGCTAAGGGGTTAACTACATTTTGTAAAAAACAAAAAACAAAAAAAAACTGCTTAGAACAAACCAAAAATGTGACAGTTGATTCATGAATACAATGCCACAAAAGTTATCTTTCTATGCATTATGATATCGAATTATCTGCCAATTAATTTTGATTGCTATAATTAGTTGTTGAAGGTTACGTGTATGTAGAATTCAAACATCAATTGCAAAATGACTAATCCATATTCCAGGTAATATAGACAGAAAGGTCTGAGAATTATGGTTTTTATTCAGAATAATACCTTGTTTTAATAGTACTACACTCAAAGCCGTTGTTTTCCTAAAAGGAAAGTACTCATTTAACCGTAAATTTGAGTCTAGCAATACGATTAATCTCTTTTTTTCCATTAATAAGTTGTTTCCAGATTTGCTCAGATGTTCTACTTGGAAAATCAAATTATCTCAAACAAAGGAAGTTTTTTTCCTTCCATTCTTACTATTTTTTCTTTTTTTAAATCTGATCATACCTTCTGTATATCAAATAGCAGACTCAACAATAAATGCTCCACTCACTTTCCTAATAGATTTCACAGCTAAAATGAGAGTTCTTACCTTTATCTGTAGTGAAGAGGTTTTATTAAGTTATATCTTTTCTGTTACTGGTTTCCTGAAAGGTTTTATTATGGAAGACCGCTGAAGTTCATAAAATTACAGTTTATCTTTTTTGAGATCATCATGCTTGTGTGTGTATATGTATCTTTTCATAGCTTGGCCCTAAGAGAGCCAATATATTGGTTTCCTGTCATAATCTCTTTTATCTCTGGCACCAAGTAAGCCAAAGAGAAAGAAACTAAATGGATCAGCTAAGGTCTCCCTTATTGTAACACTGGTAGAGGGCGAGGAAAATTTTTGCATTTTATCCTTTGGGTTTTCTAAGAACCAGGACTAAACACAAAGAAAATTGTGAAATATCATATTAAGGCAGCCAAATGTCTTCACAGTATACCTGATGAATATTTGATAACCAAAGACTGAGGAAAATTTGGTAACAAAAGTGAGATATTCTTTAAGTGTAAAACATACAGCAGATTTTAAAACTATAACAAAAATAAAATTGATATCCTATTAATATTTATATTGATTGCATGCTGAAGTAACACTTTTGATATATTGCACTAAATAAAATATATTATAAAATTACTTTTATCTGGTCTTCTTTACTGATTTTTAATGTGGAAACTAAAAAAAATGACTTGTCTTCCCATAAATCTATATGCTCACATATATAAAATTATCTAACATCTTGTTTCACACTGTATTTGTATTAGATAGCAGTACTATAAAGAAAGAGCTAAATATGATGCCTGAACCAAGAAATTTATTTTGAAGAGCCCATATTTGCAGGTAAATTATTTTGATAATATAAGGTAATGTAAGCAGAATCACATACTTTCTAGAACTACAAATTAATAACCAAAACCACAGCACAAGTAGATAAATTTAGAGGGTGGATAGTTACTATTAGTATCTCCAAATTAGTGACCTCTGATACCAAACAGCAGTATCTACCACCTCAAAGAAAAACTCAAAGAAACAGAAACCATGAATGAATACGAGTTCCAACAACTCTTAAATGCTAGTCAAAATATTGTCGTGATAAGAAAGAACAGATGGAAGAGAGAAACAGTTAAACAAATAGTGGAAGAGAATACCCACAAAATGGAGAAATAGCCCTTTAATTTGAGAAAGTGAAATTGTGAAAAGTCATACAACTTTACACATTTTTTTATAAGCATCCTGAATTCAAGAAAAGTGGACAAGCTGCCAGAAATAATAATTATGTAATGAAAACATAAGACAATATTTAGTTTCACAATTCTCACCTAAAATATTAGAAACTGGAATTGAACAGACCACCCTTTAAGGTCATTAATGGGAAGAAAAAAAGTACTTTTTATATTATACAACTAGTCACTTTAGATATATGATGCCACATTTCTTGGACACAGAATACATTTTCTTGCATATCCATAGACTATTTAAAAGAATGCTGACTGTGCCTTTTGTATACACAGTTTTTTAATATCAAAAATTAAAAAATATTTACAACTTAACATACCCCTAGATCATAGGATAGTAAGTGTAAAACTACAATAATAAAAATATGACAATGAAAATCTATCTCTTACAGTTCTGAAGGCTGGAAGCCCAAGATCAAAGCACCAGCAGACTCAGTTTCCAATGAGAGAGAGATTTATGGTTCATAGATAATGCCTGTTCACTGGGTACCAACATGGTGGAAGGGGCAAGGCAGCTCTCCAGGGCTTCTTTTATAAGGTGGCTCATCCCATTTGTGATAACTCTGCCCTCATGTCCTAATTAATTCCCATCTGATAATACCATCACATTGGTGATTAGGTTTCAACATATTAATTTTGGATAACATAAGTATTCAGACCATAACTGGTTCCATAGCAAATATGAATAATACAAAACTCTGATGAATGAAATCAAAGATCTAAATAAATGGAGGGAGATTCTGTGTTTATGAGTTGGGAAACTCCATCTTTTTTAAACATTTTAATTCTTGACAAATCTGTCTAGAAATTCAACATAACCTGCTCCCAATCCTAGCAAACTATTTTGTAGATAAGTACAAACTGATTCTAAAGTTTATATTAAAAACCAAAAAGAAGATGAATCTTGACACAGATTTATGCCCATTACTAAATTAACTCAAAATAAATCATAGGCCTAACTATAAAATGAAAAACTAAAAAACATTTAGAATATAATAAGAGAAAATATAGGCTACCATGAGTTTGGTTGGCAATGTATGTTTATATAAAAAACCAAAAGCACAATCCGTGAAAGAAAACACTAATAATCTGGACTTAGTTTTAGTTAAAAACTTCTGCTCTGTGGACAGCATTGTGAACAAAATAAAAGACACAGATTGGGTAAAATACTTGCAAAATATATACCTGATGAAGATTGGTATTTGAAACATTAGAAAGACCTTTTAAAACTCAACAATAAGAAAACAACATCCCAATTGTAAAAATGGGCAGAAAATTTGGACAGATATTTTACCAATGAAGATACAAGATGAAAATGAAGCGACATGCAGCAAATACATGAAAAGATACTCAATATCATTGTCATTCGGGAAATATACACTGAAACAACGGGATACCATTACATACCTATAAGGACAGCCAAAAATCAATCAGTAAATAAAATACACAATTCTGTCCAGAATCGGGAGTAAGGGACCTCTCATTGATTGCTGGTCAGAATGTAAATTGACACAGCCACTTTAGAAGATAGTGACAGTTTGTCAGCTAAACATAATTTTCCAATGCAATCTAGCAATCATGCTCCTAGATATTTGCCCAGCTGATTTGAAAACTTATGTCCACACAAAAGCCTTGTTCCACAATACATGAACAAACTGTGCTACACCCATACCGTGAAATATTTGATTGTAGAAAGAAAATTGTTATCAAACCATGAAAAAATTCATGGAAAATATATTACTAGATAAAAGAAGCCAGTCTGAAAATTCTCAATATTTTATTAATTCAAGTATATGACATTCTGGAAAAGGGCAACATCACAGAGACAGGGAGAAAAGATCACTGGTTTCCAGGGTTCCAGGGATAGGTGTTTTCTAGGTGAAGTGAAATTATAATGTGTAATACTCTAATGGTAGGTATATGATACTACATATTTGGCAAAACCTGTAGAATTTTACAGCACAAGGTGTGAATCTTAATAAGATGTTAATTACAAAAACCATTTAGGAAGTTCAAGGAATCCATGGATAGAATGTTGAATAGATAAAATAAACTGATATTACTACAAATGTGTGAAACAACCTCCCTGAGGCTCAAGGGGATAATATTTGCTGACTGACCTAAGTGGCTCGCGAAAGGTTTGAGTTTTGTAAGACAAAAGGCAAAAGATACTGCTAAACATTGTACTCTGGATAATAAAGTTGTTTCCTACAGGTATAGGTGTTAACAATCATGATATTGCATTCAGGTATACTGGAATTAATCAATTAAGTAAATGAATGGCAATAATGGAAGTCATATTTCTCATTGTCAGAAGGGGATTTTATAGCTAAGTAAGCTAGGAGAATACACTGATCCATATGGTCATGGATTAGAGTTGCGACAACAATGTTAACTTATTTTTAACTTATGTTAACTTATTTTGCCTTAGATAGAGATGGTTACATATACATATATTGATGTATATGTATATATAAGCACATTATTATCTGCATGTACCTTTTTTTACTCTGACACCTGAAGGCTGTGCAGCAATAGCATTACAGTAGAAAAGAGAATACTGTGAGGCCGGGCGTGGTGTCTCATGCCTGTAATCCCAGCACTTTGGGGGCTTGAGGCAAGTGGATCACTTGAGGTTGGGAGTTCGAGACCAGCCTAGCCATTATCGGGAAACGTTTTCTCTACTCAAAATATAAAAGTTAGCCATGTGTGGCCATGTGCATCTGTAGTTCCAACTACTCAGAAGGCTGAGGCATGAGAATTGCTTGAATAGGGAGGAGGAGGTTGCAGTGAGTGGATTTTGCACCTGAGTGAAAGAGTAAGACTCTATTTCAAAAAAAAAAACAAAAAACAAAAAAACCTATAATCCAAATCTTGGTTTCTGACACTATTTTACAGTAAAAGAGTCTTTGGAGAGAGTGTTAATGTTACTACAGATATAAGATATATACAAGATCGGTCTGGAACATTCTGTAGAACCACAAATAATTTTTTTTCACTCAAAATTCTCCACAACAAAAACAAACACACATCAATGATAGAAGGCCAAAAGCACACAGAAGCCTATTGAGAGAGAACAGATGATCAAAGGTGGAACAATTTGAGGAACAAAATAAATATTGTTGGATTATAATACAAATTATAAAGTAAATATCATAAAACTTTGCTGATATAAATAAACGATTGAATATATAAATGCATGGGAAAGAAAAGACAAATTCTCATAAAGAAGGATTCCAAATAATTTATGTATCTCCTTTATCTTCAAGAATGTAGAGTATGACTCCCTACTTCTTCAATATGGGCTTCCTTCCTAACAGTATAGTACAGAAAGATATAAAAGAGAGTAAAGGCCGGGCGCGGTGGCTCAAGCCTGTAATCCCAGCACTTTGGGAGGCCGAGACGGGCGGATCACGAGGTCAGGAGATCGAGACCATCCTGGCTAACACGGTGAAACCCCGTCTCTACTAAAAAATACAAAAAACTAGCCGGGCGAGGTGGCGGGCGCTTGTAGTCCCAGCTACTCACGAGGCTGAGGCAGGAGAATGGCGTAAACCCGGGAGGCGGAGCTTGCAGTGAGCTGAGATCCAGCCACTGCACTCCAGCCTGGGCGACAGAGCGAGACTCCGTCTCAAAAAAAAAAAAAAAAGAGAGAGTAAATTTGAAGCAGACAAACCTATTAAGTGCTACCTCAGTCAAGCACTCAAGGTCAGTATCAATCATGGTTAAGTCATGTATGTCCATGTAATATGGTTACATGGCTAACAGTGGGTAACAGTGACAACAAAAACAGTCAGCATTTAGGTTTACAGCACAGAAAGTCAAGTTGTTGGAGAAATGGGAAAATGGTGGCCATGGGAAATATCTTCCAGGAGAGTTTCGTGTTGGAATGACCACCGTGTATAACCTTAGGAAACAGAAAGATAAACTATTGTCCACATGAGCGACTGAGATAGTTACACCTTTGCTTTCTGATGGTCCAATGTATACACACTTTGTTTCATGAACAAAATTATTTAAAATATTGTATAAAATGACTTTCAGGCTATGTGTATAAGGTATATGTGAAGCATAAATGTATTTCATGTTAGATTTGAGTCCCCTCCCCAAGATATCTTATTATGTATATGAAATATTCCAAAATAAGAAAATAATTCTGATATCCAAAAATCTCTGGTCCTAGGTGTTTCAGACAAAGAATTCTCAATCTGTAACAGATGTATTAGTCTGTTTGGGTTGTCATAACAATATACTATAGACTAGAGGGCTTAAACAATATAAATTCCTTTTCTTACGTGTTTAGAGCCTAGAAGTCTAAGTTTAAGATGCCAAAATCCAGTACTTGGTGAAGGCCTTCTTTCCGGCTTGGAAATGGCTGACTTCTCATTAATGTATCCTTACATGGTGGAGAAAGAGAAAGAGAGAGAAGGAGTAGAGAGGGAAAGATGGTAGATGGTCTCTCTCCTCTTTTATAATGACACTAGTCCCATCCTGGGGGCTCTACCTGCATTAACTCCCAAATGCTTCATCTCCAGATAGCATCACATTGGGGCTTAGGGCTTCAGCATATGAATTTGGGGAGGATACAACATTCCATTTATAGCAACAGGAAAATCAGAGTATGAGATATATGAGAACCCTCCATTATGTTTCCACACTTTTCCTATAAATCTAAAAATTATTCTAAAAATAGTTTATTTAAATAAAAATGACAAATCAACTGTGAGAATATTGTAAAATAATTTTCAAATTAAACAATATAGTAATATAAATGAGAACTCAAAGGATGGCTTTCGGAGAGGGTAAACAAAAATGGTTACCCTCACACAGAGTTTGACATTAATGAACTAAGGGAAAAATTGGAAAATGTTATCCAGAATATAGAACAGATAGATAAAATATAAATATAAAAACAATATTAAAGAGTAGTTAAGACACTGGGAAGTGGAAGTGGAATCTAAAATACAAGAGGGTAAGGTATAAGAAATACAAATAAGCCAATATTTGAAAAGATAATTAATGGTGAATACATTGATATAAATGAAAGAATAAATTCTCATATTCAAGAAGCATGGCAGGTCCCCAAAGTTATAACTACAAACATGTTTACAGGTAGATACATGATATGCAAAATTCAAAATTTACAATTCAGGAACAACAAAAACAAAAATAAAGAAGTTTAAAACAGTCAGAGAAGAACAAGTTATTACAAAAAAAAAAAAAAAAAAAAAGCCAAGCTGAGTGCGAACTCACTTCTAGTCAGAAGCAATAGATGCAGAAACACAGAGAAATATTACATAAACAATTGCAGGTCAGTACATTGCCCTAGCTAGAAAAAAAAAAAAAAAAAAAAGGTAAAACTTTGATTCTAAAATCACCATAAAATCAAGACATACTGAACACAAGTCAAAGATAATTTATCAAAAATAAAAATTTTTTAGTATAATGATCCCAGGAATATATTTAAGATTCAATGAATTTTTTGTAAGGAAAATGGCCAACATGGTGTTAAATATAAGCTAAGTATTGTGAAAACTTAGATAATGCTTGAATATGACCATCAGAACAAATTAGAAGTAAATACTGGGTACAGGATGGTATAAGTTGTTAGGATAGTAATTTTCATAAAGTGTTCTGAAATTTATGCCAACAAACAATAATTTCTATTGATTTTTCAACTTCATTGAGTAAAGCGTACATGTTACATGGTCAAGATTGTCATTATATTTTTTTTAAAAGTTAAAGCTATGATTTCTAAATATGTAATATAAAATATAGCAAAAAATATTCAAAACCAAGTAAGAAACAAAATGGAATTAAAAAGATATTACTATCATTAAAAATAATTTTAAAATGTCCTTTTTAGGGACATGGATGCAGCTGGAAACCATTATTCTCAGCAAACTATCGCAAGATCAGAAAACCAAACACTGCGTGTTCTCACTCATAGGTGGGAATTAAACAATGAGAACACTTGGACACAGGAAGGGGAACATCATACACTGGGGCCTGTCGTCGGGTGGGGAAAGAGGGGAGGGATAGCGTTAGGAGATAAACCTGATGTAAATGACAAGTTAATGGGTGCAGTACACCAACATGGCACATGTAGACATATGTAATAAACCTGCACGTTGTGCACATATATTCTAGAACTTAAAGTATAATAAAAAATTTTTAAAAATGGGCCGGGCACGGTGGCTCAAGCCTGTAATCCCAGCACTTCGGGAGGCCGAGACGGGCGGATCACGAGGTCAGGAGATCGAGACCATCCTGGCTAACATGGTGAAACCCTGTCTCTACTAAAAAATACAAAAAACTAGCCGGGCGAGGTGGTGGGCGCCTGTAGTCCCAGCTACTCGGGAGGCTGAGGCAGGAGAATGGCGTAAACCCGGGAGGCGGAGCTTGCAGTGAGCTGAGATCCGGCCACTGCACTCCAGACCGGGTGACAGAGCGAGACTCCGTCTCAAAAAAAAAAAAAAAAAAAAAAAAAAAAAAAAAAAAAAAAAAAATTAATTAAAAAAAATAAGACAGCTGTTAACAAAATACCAAAAAAAATTAAGATTGTAAAACTAAAACCACATATGACAAAAATCACAATATGCTGTTGATCAATGTTGCTTGTTCTCTTTTTTCGCATACGAATGAACTTACTAATTAGCTTCAAGTTGGTATAGTTTTGTGACTTATTTTGTTTGATAAAATATGAAAGAAAGTGAAGTGATATATCTATGTGCATGGAAGTGAATGTGTAATTATAAGTATACATAATTTACAAGATCTACTCATAACATATAAGGGCAAAAAAGTGAACACAAAAGCCCAGAAAATATATCACTTAAATGGAGAGTAGAAAAGCTATGGAATATGAAACAAATTATACTTTAAAATAAAAACCACTACTACAAACAGAAAATGTTACTGTACACAAATATCCAAATTGAAGCTATGGTTCTAAAACTGTGTAAAAATGTATTACAACATTAAAATGTATGTGGCAGAATGAACAATTTTACAAAGAAATTTAAAAATACATAATTAGAATGAGAATATGTGGCCACTTGTGTCACTACTTGATTTTTTAAGCAAAAATGTGATTAATAATTGATATTTTTGGAAG
Source organism: Rhinopithecus roxellana (assembly GCF_007565055.1). NCBI lineage: Eukaryota > Metazoa > Chordata > Mammalia > Primates > Cercopithecidae > Rhinopithecus > Rhinopithecus roxellana. The sequence continues at coordinate 52,882,134 of NC_044551.1, read as the reverse complement.
CATTTACTCATGAGATGAAGAATGCATAGTCTTTTTAAGATAATTCAGTCTTTTTTTAAACAGAGCACAAACTTTGCACAAAATGAATTTCTAAAAAAGTTTTAAAATGGTATAATTCATACAAAATTATTTGCCCACAATGCAAGAAAATTAAAAACACATGACAAATACAATTAACAAATGAAGAAAGCTTAGCAATTTTTTTAAAGTTTTGATTGTTTCTTTGTTCAAGAGAAAATCCTAATGGCAAATGTATTTCTTTAAACGTGACTCATGATGATTACTGTACATACAGTTTTGGTACATATTACGGCAAAGATTAAGTCCTGTCTGCCGAATATTCCTGCTCTCTTTTCCAGAAGGTTTATTTTTGGTAGATGGTTACATAGGCAGTGACATTTTACACTTTTTCTTGCCTCTAAGTGAGCCTGATCTCACCAAAATACCAAGATCTCACCAAATGGAATATGAGTGGAAGGGATGAAGCAGTGGGTCACTTTTTTCTCCATGGATGCAACGGGTCCTTGGTGATATCAGAGATATAAAATGGAAGGTAGCTGGATTCATGGACCATTGCTTGGGGGAGATTCAACTACAAATCAGGAAGACTTATTTAGACCAAATCCAAGCAAGAAATAAACTTCTATTCTGGTAAACACTGAGACTTAGGCTCCTGTGTGTTAATTGGAGATACTAATGACTTAATGAATATAAATAAAACAGTTACAAAGAGGTGGGGAAATTAGTATCCTGGTTGATATTAGAAACTAAGAAAATCTGAACATATTAGTTGTTTCAAGCTAAGTATTTAATAAAAATCAATTAAAGAATCAAAATAAAGCAGTAAGAAGTTGTAAGTGTATGAAGCTGAGAAAAGAAATCAGAAAAAATTTTAAAAGATGTTATATCAAAATTGATTGATATGTATTGTAATGTATTGATTGAAAAGTGATAAAATTGACAAATTTCTTGCATGTGTGAGAAAAAGAAAACAAGAGGCTTAAAACATTTTAGGATAAAAAGGGAGAGCTAAATGCAGAGGCAGTAGATATTGAAAAAATAGTAACATAATAAATCTACTAACTAAAAATGTTTAAATATTTTTAAAAGAAAAAATATCGGCCAGGCACGCTGGGTCACGCCTGTAATCCCAGCACTTTGGGAGGCTGAGGAGGGTGGATCACAAGATTAAGAGATAGAGACCATCTGGCCAACATGATGAAACCCGTCTCTACTAAAAATACAAGAATTAGCTGGGCGTGGCGGTGCGTGCCTGTAGTCCCAGCCAGCTACTCAGAAAGCTGAGGCAGGAGAATGGCTTGAACCCAGGAGGCGGAGGTTGCAGTGAGACGAGATCGCACCACTGCACCATTCCAGCCTGGATGACAGAGTGACACTCCGTTAAAAAAAAAAAAAAAAGAAAGAAAGAAAGAAAAAAATCTGAAACAGTTTGATTTTACAGAAATTGACTTAAAAAGAATCAGAAAATCTAAGTGCTCCTTTAAGCATTGAACATGTGACTGTAGTTAGTAATTTCACTCCTGTTTTCTTTAGCTCATTCCTACAATATTAGCCCAGAAAATATTTCACACGAACCCCAAGAAGTTTCCAAAGAATAATTTTTCTCAATCCATAAAGTATCTCAGAGAATAAAAATATGCTAAAAGTCCCTACTTTTTATTTTGTTGCTAGAATAATCTTGACACCACAATTAGAAAAGATAGTGTGAGAAATTATATTTCACTCATGAATACAGATACAAAAAATAAGGCAAAGCATATTAGCAGATTGATTTCATCAATTTATATTAAAATAACATATACCATTTGAGTCCTTTTTAGGAATGCAATGTTTTTATAAACGTTAGAAAATGTGGCAATTGACAGTCTGCAGGAGGAGAAGACACAAGTCAGATACTGTTCGTGGCCCACCTGGATTCCCTTTACAGGTGTGTGCACTATTTGAAGCTGTCGTGGGTGCCTATTTTGCATAAGTATCTTAGATTGACATGAACCACTCTTCCGGGAGATTCCTGAGAACTCTCCAATCGCAGCAGATGACTTATTAATACTACCGTATGAAATCCAGAAACAAATGCTTCAACTGGAGACAAAGCTTTTAAGAATTCAAAAAAGACTAAGAAAAAGAAAATCACAAAAGGATACCTAAACTATGATCCACTTGAAATACGGTGCAAAAATACATACTGTAGAAGTTGTAAGCAAAAGCAGCAGTCAAAAGAGTGGCTACCGCTGGGAGAATAGAAATTAATATAATTAAGAATATGCTCAAAGGGAAATTCAAATATATTCTTTTATTTTTCTTATTTTTTCTTAATTCACACATGCACACATAATTAGTTATAAAATTTACATGTATTTTATGACTAAATAATTAAACTATTCTTATTTTCATCAATGGTAGTGGTTTCTGTTTGTTTGTTCGTTTGTTTTTCCTCTAAAGACAGTTTCTTCTTTTCTCTGTGGAATTCAATGACTGCACTGACAATAAATCCAGCAGCAGCCATGCTTTGGTAGATTGGCCTATTTTATGATAATACATGCATCTGATAAACACTAATCCCAATTTAAGTTTGAGAGCTAATTGGAGGAGCTACGGGGACGCTATAATAACACTATTTCATTATACCCTAACTAATAATGAACATCTAAGTATAAACACTCAAACATCACCCAGTATGTGAAAATCCTGATATAGACTAGGTATGATGAAGAATCTAGAAGAAAACATGGCCACTCCTTCAGATTGTATTTTCTCCTCCATTCTACCCACAACCTATGGGTACCTGAGAGGTAATTTTTATTCATAACTTTTTAATTGTGATAGGGTTTATCTACTGCCATTTTTCTAGATTAAAATATTTTGAAATACCTCAAGGTACTTATGACCCAGGGTTGAAATTTTTCAACTATTTTTTCCTGGAAAAGCTTAATGTTGTTAGGAATGCAAATATATGTATGTGTGTATATATACACACATATATTTGCAACTTAACATGGGATGCATCCAATACTCATATGGGACTGGTAAAATTTGCTACTGTTTCTATGCTTACCTTAACATGTTTTCTATCAGAAACTATGACCTGGACTTCAGATCTAGCTGTATGTCCTCAGACGGATGATTTATTCCTCTTATACTCATTTGGTTTTGATCCCTGAAATTTTTCCTCCATATTATATTTGGGTAGTTTTATTTCTTCTGCCGATTTCTATCTGAAAAACTAACGATTGTGAACTTCCCTAAGAAGAAACCACACTAAGTCCCTTTTCCTGTTACCAAGCACTTGTTTTCTAAAGGATATACAGAAAAATGACTGCTATTAGTCATTTAGTCTCAATTGACTAAGTGTTGTGTTGCAATCATCCGGACACTATAAAGCATTTATTTTCGTGTTTCAACTCTTTGGTCTTTTTATGCCCCTTTTCTCATTTCATTGGCCAAACTGGCCTTCGTTGGTCTCTGTGCTTAGTGGTAGGCATGCATTCTTATTTAAGTGTCACTGACCAGAAGGAAATAAGTTTCCCCAATGCCATTTGAAAACAAAAAAACTAAAATAAAGCAAAACTCTTCAACCTCAAATTTTCTCACCTCTTTTTCTGTACCCCCGGCCTTAAACTTCCAGGCATGGTCCCCAGCATTTTATAAAACAATTCCTTATTTACTTCTCTTTCCTACTATCATGGTCTGTTTCATAGTAAATAAAATTGTTATAACCTTTCTGTTGAGGGTAAACTTCAGTTCTGCTATCTTTAAACTTGTTCTTCAAGAAATTAATATAACCTAGCTAGACTGTTGATCATCTTTAAGAAACCACTGGTAAAAATAAGCTATTAAACACACCAGGGGCCGGGCGCGGTGGCTCAAGCCTGTAATCCCAGCACTTTGGGAGGCCGAGGCGGGCGGATCACGAGGTCAGGAGATCGAGACTATCCTGGCTAACACGGTGAAACCCCGTCTCTACTAAAAAAATACAAAAAACTAGCCGGGCGAGGTGGCGGGCGCCTGTAGTCCCAGCTACTCGGGAGGCTGAGGCAGGAGAATGGCGTAAACCCGGGAGGCGGAGTTTGCAGTGAGCTGAGATCTGGCCACTGCACTCCAGCCTGGGTGACAGAGTGAGACTCCTTCTCAAAAAAAAAAAAAAAAAAAAAAAAAAAAAAAAAAAAAAAAAAACACACCAGGGAGTGATGCTCTTAGAAAGTGATGCAATTTCACCAATACTCTGATTTTTTTCTAAGTATTTTTTTTTAACATCTTCAGTGGTTTTCTTGAGATAAAGGCTGAATAAAAATTTGACAGAACAATTCTTTAAGTAACTGAAAGAAAAAAATGTAGCTAGTGAAGCTGACTTCAGTGGGATCTAGGAAGACTTGTAGATGTCAAAGTTGTTCATTGAAACAAAGTAAGATTTGGAAAGGTTAGAGGCAAAGATGTGGAATTCTGTTATTTTACTTATCCTGTGATTTCTGCCTTTTCAGTAAACAAGGTTAAGCTGTCATTTGACAGAAAGAGTCTGAAATTTCTTCAAAAAATATAATCTTATTTTTGATAAGACCTGCCTTAAGTCACTGTGTGCTGACAAAATGGACAAAACGTACTTCATCAAAACATGTTCTACGAAAACAAATTATTTCTTTTTCTATACATAGAATATGAAGTTTTATTGCCTAGCAGGTGAAACCGTTTTCATTTTGTCCAAATGCTATTCAAAATAGGAACATATTTCTTTGATTAAAACTGAAGAACAGACTCAAATGATATAGAAGTATGTTTCCTTGAACATGCAAAACATACTTCATGACTATGCTAATGACTTCTCTTTCTCTTTAATATTTAGAGTTTTAGTATATCCCCAAACATTGTTGCTGTAAACATTTCAATTATATTTTTCTTTCTTTCCTTTTTTTTTTTTTTTTTTTGAGACATAGTCTCAGAGTCTTGCTCTGTCACCCAGGCTGATGCACAGTGGTGCAATCATGGCTCACTGGAGCCTTGACCTCCTGGGCTCAACCCACCCTCCCGCCTCAGCCTTCTGAGTAGCTGGGACAGGCATGCACCACCACGCCCAGATACTTTTAAAAATAAAATTTAGAGAAACAGGGTCTTACTCTGTTGCTCAGTTTGGTCTCATATTCCTGGACTCAAGAAATCCTACCACCTCAGCTTCCCAATGTGCTGGAATTAGAGGCATGAGCAGCCTAGCCCAGCTAAATCGTATATATTTCTTTTTATATATTTTTAAAGTCCAAGAACGAATTTTCATTTGCTTTTAAATAATTATCTCAAGTGGAACTGATTTATATATATATGCTAAAAAAGAGATGAAATGTAAAGAGCATAATTTACAACACAATTCTAATTTGTCTAATTTTATATTTAGATTTTGTCTTACTAAGTCTGAAGGAAATTCAATACATATAGTGTAATTGTAAAATGTATACTTTCATTTGTCCTTTGCATGATGAAAAGATGAATCAAATGACCTAATCCTGGAATGGCTTGTTTTCCTTGCTTACACATTGCAGAAAGTTGATTACTTGTTCAATATAATTGAAGTCACAATTTTTTGAGACTGAGAAAGATTAAGGGAGCAATAAAGAAGCCATAATAATATAGTTACCGAATTTGCCAAAAACTTTACTTTTTTCTGTGTTTCACACAGACAATTATATCTGATATTCGTAACAACCCTGTGAGGTTAATATAAAGACATTATTTGTATCTTAAATGGAAGGGGAGTGTAGACAATGTTTAAATTAACATTTAAAGGTATGAAATTAGTTATAGTCACAGATTCCAGACTACAACTTCTGAAGCCCAGACTCCCATACCTTTGTTTCTCCTACAACCCCATTTAGGTACAGATTGTTTCTATTAATATTATCCTGTTTCATATTTTAATTCAAGACACTGATTGGAATCAAGAAACTGAATCGTACCCTGTTGTTTTTCAAAACTGTTTGTCGTAGTAAACATTCTATTTTTTGGTATTCATTCATTCTCTCAATCTGAAACGGAGTCAGCCATTGGCAAGGGGCATCCTAATTTAAGACTTGGCAAAGGAAAGAAGATAGTAATGCAGGTTGATGGGAAGGCACAGGTGAGAAGAGATGCCTTTCCACAACTTGGAAATAGTATTCTGTGGAGAATTTACCTCTGTAAAAATTAGAAGAAGGTTTTGCATTGCACCTTAATCAAAACTAGAAGATACAGTTTTTTATCGTTGTTTTAGTTTTGGCTATCTTTTTTGAGACAGGGTCTTGCTCTGTTGCCCAGGCTGGAGTGCAGTGGTGTTACCACCGCTTACTGCAGCCTCGGCATCCCAGTCTCAAGTGATCCTTCTGCCTCAGCCTGCCAAATAGCTGGGATTACAGGCGGGCACCACTACACCTGGCTAATTTGCAAATCTTTTCTCACTTTGTTGCCCAGGCTGGTCTTGAACTCCTGAACTCAATATACAGTTCTAAAAGTTTTTTTAATCATGTTATTTTATTGGTGTATCAGAAGTCACTTACTTATCACTGTGTGCTCAATGTTGTAAAATTTATGTGTAACGGAAGAGAAAATATCACTTAGATGATGAAACACGGGATTTTTATTCAGTGTTAGGACTCCTGAAGAAACAACTTTGGAAATTTTCTTTTATGTAAAGAAAAGGGCATCTGTAAATTCATACATTTTTTTAAGTTATGATTATAAATTAGGCATTGAAAATATAAAGAGTAAAGGACTATTTTAATTTCAGTTATAATTTTAGTGGCTTATGAAATAGATCATCAAAGCCATTTTGATTTTTTAAATTTCATGCAAAATTTAGTAAATTTCATATGAATAAAACTTCCCCCCAGCTATCTTTGGAAGACTAAAAGCAGGATGATTTACAGAAAGTTAGAAATATACATTGTTGTGAAAGCTACAAATCCAAACCACATCATTAAATAAAACCTCAGGCTCACAGGAAAGTGACTGTCACAGAGCATTTTTATGAATGCAAATTTTTTATTACTTTTTGGTGAGGAAGAACATGATTAGTGACAAAGGGTAAGAAACTGAGTTGAAAAATAAAAACTCTGAAAACAACATGATGACTACTTTCTATTTCTGAAAAACATTTTCTTGAATTTGTTCTGAAAAATACATGAAACATAGAAAATGTTCAAACATAGCTTTCAAAGGTTGTAAAAAGTAAGCATGTAAAAATGAAGGAAGAAAAAGTGAGAAACAGAAGACATCCAAGTTGGGATTTCAGGCTAAGTGTACCTGTCATATTAATAAATCATTGCATCTTCATATTGTATGATTGATGCTTTTTGAAATAAATCTGAATGTAAATTATTATATAATGAAACATGAGAGTAGGTGATATTTGTGTTGATATGCATTAAAAATAAACGATGTAGTTATACTAAGGCATCAATTTGGTCTTTGGTGTATGAATTTTAGTTCAAAAATATGTTTATATCTAAAACAATGATTATAGAAAATAGACACATTTACCCAGTTAAGAATAAAATTTTGTGAATAAATGCTGCTCTTAAAAGTATTTCTCTTGTCTTCATTTTATTTTTGTTAGGATGAATATATTAATAAAATTCTATGAATTCAATAATCTAAGCTGAAGTTTATAATTATGCCTATACCAAGAGAAGTTAAAAAACTTCTCTAGGTATGTTCCTAAAATAGGTAATTTTTTTTAGGAATAATTAAAATAGTCCAATATTTTCTCTGTAAGTACTCATAACTCTAGACTCTTTCTTTAATATATTGTCACTGACAGGTAGATGTTAATGAAAAATGTAGTTTTCTAAAACAGAGATCAGGCCACGGTCATATTCCTGTTTGGTGGTAATATAAACTCAGTGACATTGGCTAAAGAATAAGTTTTATTCTATTTAAAATCTCAATCCAAGTTCTCTTAACATCTCACATAATTTCCATGCATGAATCCTGTAATCCATATCAAATAATCTACATTTGGATATCTGATTAAATGGTCCCCTAGACTTCTACTTCCTCCTGTAGAATTCCCTGCCTCTTGCATCACTACTTAGTCCTACAGGATACAAGTGTAGCACATTACTCACACAGTTTTAATATGTTCCTCAACATTTCATTTCATTGCATCTATCTCTTTGAGAACACTTTTTACCACTTTTTGCTTTATATTGCATCGTTCACAGCTTTTTACATGCAGGTTGTAACTCTTAAATGAGACTTCAATTTCATTGATGATGACAACTGTCACCAGGACTCTTTTTTAAACATCCTTCTGAATGTCTGGAACAGCATCTTGCATCTACTGCATATTTAGAACACCTTGCTCAGTTAAAAAATGTTAGGAGGTATTAGTTTCTGTTTGAAACTAAGGCATTTCAGACAGCACTTTGAAATTTCTAGTAGATAATTTAGAATAAGAATTTGATGATTTTTGACATAAGAAAAATGGTATTGATACAATTATTAGGGTAACTATTATGACACATTTTAAAATTTCTAAAGTTAGTATTGGTGAGCAATAAGACTAAACAATCTGATGAACCCATTATAAGCCATAAATGTTACATTCCTTCCTCATAGGACATAATTCCAAGAGCCCTTCAATGCCCATTTTTTCTATTCACTTTCACCTAAGAGTTTGAGAAAAGAATTATTACTAAAATAGTTTTTGATGTCTCTGAAGTGTTGAAGGGCAAAAATCTTTCATTTCCATGAACTTAGCACAATATATGAATGCAATCATTCCTCCCTTGACTAAACACTTTTTTCCATATTTTCATCAGTGCTTCAAATAATATGTTTTTTTTTTCTGATCTCTTCTTTTATTTAAAAAATTGCACCACTACATCTTTCATTGGCACAAGTCAGAGTAGTATATGTGTTTTTAAAAGAGTAGGAACATGATAAAAAGTACTGCATTTAATATTTCATTTTAAATTTATGTACTTAGAAACTGAAAAAGCGACTGGGTTCTGAGTGCTGGTCTTATCTCCAAATGGTTGTGAGTTACATTTGGCTGTAAGGTTTATGCGATTTCTAATCCTATATTGGAAAAAGATTTAACCTCTGAAGATGACGTAGAAAATAAAAATTTCAGTGGTTTTGTTGTCTTTAGATAATATTTAATTTGGCTTTAATCCTAAAGGAGAGAGAGAGAGAGAGAGAGAGAGAGAGAGAGAGAGAGAGAGAGAGAGAGAGAGAGAGGAGGAGAGAGAGAGAGAGAGAGAGAGAGAGAATTCAAATTTGAGTCATATATTTCCCAGGAACTATTCTGAGATTTGACCTATTTGTGAAATTGAAAGCCAAGTAAGTCAGTGGCATAACATACATAAAGGTTAAGTACAATTTGACCTTGAGAGATTGGAGTTTTCCCTCTTTCCATAATACTCAGCTCTAGAGTCCCAATTTTTGAACAGCTGATCAACCGCTGTCCACACTAATAGACAGGCACCACATGTTTTGCATTCAAACATGTTCCATTAACATGCTCAGTTAACTGGCACTTCTTGATGACTCTGATATGACTTCAGATAAATTTTTGCATCCAACATATATATTCAGCTAAACCAAAAAGAAGACACCACATCAGACTTATGAGTAAAGTTCTGTAAGAAAATGATAAATTTTGTATTAAGCTTGTTGCATTGCCAAAAATGATGGACTCAATACTCGTCCCTTTCTACCCAGATTTCTGATCATTTTCTCTGCTCTTTATGTGAATACATCTGAGCTGCAATCAACTCACATCCCGAAAGATTAGACTGAGGCTGGATACAAAATAAAGGGCAAAGGTCTTTAACTTCTAGCTGAGGGTTCCATATGCTGGGTTCTACAAGTCTATATACATCAGATATTCCGATCACATCAATATCTAAATCCCTGTTTTGAATATCATTTTACCCTCCAGATATTGTTCAAGAAGATATGTGCATATAAGTGTGCCCTCCTATGTGGTTAAATGAATTCAATTCCTTTCAGAATATTTTCCTTCTTGTGCCATGTTGTAGGAAACTCACAACCTAACTCTGTATGGAGCCTTATCTTTTCCTCTTCAATCTCTTCTTCATGTCTGTGTTCATACAGATTTGTCATAGGAAGAATATCTTATATAGATATTTTAGTAATTTCTGCAAAAGTTATTACTTTCTCAATGTTTGCACAAGGAGTATTTTCAGTTAATAAATTCTGCTAAGAAACACCTTGGATAAAAATACTATCATACTATTATTTTTTTTTAAATTTAGCATCCAAGATTTGGCACAGGTCTGTATGTAGAAAAGTATCTTATTCGAAGGAAGTAAACTGATTTCAAAGCTCTATTTTATTTATGTCTGTAAATAGCAACTAAGGCTTCCAAAATGTGCTGGAACACATTAATGACGTGTGATTTCATATCTGATTATTTGTGACCAGTGAAACTCAAAGTCAACGTACAAACTCTTGGCTCACTACACTCTCAGGGAACTATTTTCTAATGCTGATAAAACTAGAGATTTTAAAGTAAGATAGTGAGTGTTCAATGACTCTCGTCAATTTGCACAACATTTATATGTTGTTACTGTTTTTGGCTCAAACAAGCAAAACAAAAAGTATGAGAAGCAATCCATACTTATAATAATGATATAATTGCTTAGTTTTAGAGTTTACATAAAAATAATACTTGGAATGCTTTCTTTTTTTTTTTTAATCTACATGGTATACAGATGCTCCATTTTATGTTCTTATTTAGATTTGATATAAGGGAGCTTAGAAGCAACCTGTTATTTTAATGTGTGATTAAAAGAAGATAGTTCTGAAGTGTTTCGTTTTACAAAATCAGAGAAATACTGTGATTTTCAGATCCACGCGGAGGACCTTAAAGTTTACATGAACTGTTAAACATATACACACATTTTATTTTTTAAATCCTCTGCTGTACATTTATTGTGTAAATATTTTTAAAAAAATATGTGCTGAAACGTATTAGTGATATGTGATACCATAGTTCTGTGGATAGCTTATCTGAAACCTAAATCCAAAAGCCTCATGGAATTCCAAAACCTGACATTCCTGATACATTTTGCAGAGAAAAGTCAAAACACCCAGCCTACAACATTTGTACACGCTTTGCCCTCCTTTTAGAGTGAATGTAATCTAGAATTAGCATCATCAGAGCATGTATATCCAGAGGTTACTCTCTACACCCCTCAGTGTCTCTTCAGATTTAACCTCACACTGGAACACACACCATTATGTGATTTAAAAGGATAAAGCAGCATCTGGAAAACTAAAATGTCGTAAAAAGCTTAAATTACATTTTATTCCTCAGGCTTAAAACACAAATTGGAGAATTATTCAAATTAAGCTTACTTACTTCCCATACCTCAAAATTATAATACGATAGCACAGGGTAATTGCAAACAGAGGTAAAATCCAAAATTTTGCACATGGGTAGAAACAGACAGAAAATGTCATATAACTTTTGGGGACACTGGATAATGATAAATTTAAAGAGCAAAGGGAAAACTCTGGTTTCAACCAATTCCTATTTCATGTATTTAAGAATTCCAATATTTCTGAAATATATAGATGTGGTCAGTTTTAGAAAATAGAACCATTATGGTATGAATTCTTACTTCAAGACCAATAGCAACAACAACAAAACATTATCTGAAACAATTAGAAAAAAAAGCCCCACCCAAATCCTCAGAAATTAGCTTATGAAAATATTAAAATAATTAGAATTTTGTACTATATATTTAAACAGTAGCTTCACTGTTAAAGATTTCACGAAATTCTCCCATGGTAATATAGTATTTTATGTGAGATGCATGTAAATATATATTTATAAGCTAATGAAACTAGAAAATTAGATAAGCATCTGCAAGCTTTTATGCAATTGAATACTTTGCAGTTGGCAAAGCATTTTACAGAAGCTCATTTAATCCTCACAACAACCCTGTGAGGTGGGCAGGGAAGTCATTGCCATCTCTGCTTTGTGGTTTGGACCCTGAACAGAGACTTTTGGGAACATATCTGAGGATAATAACTGTGAATCTCCTTTTTTGCTCCTAGTCCCACTCATTTTCCTGTTGATACCAAACTAATTATCAGTGAGATGGAAAAAATCTGGACCTGTGTAAGGAATAAATGTAAGTCAGCTATGATTCTATGACATTTATGTTCATTGGAGAATAGTCTTTCAGACTACATTGTTATTGTGTGAAGTACCTATTTTTGATTACTGCTCGTGTTGAAAATAAGTGAATTAGACTGAAGTACAAACCAACTAGCAAAATGTTTGACAATTAATTTCAAATACAGAAATGATCAAAATTGCTGATTTAAATATAATAAAACAAGTGGAAAAAAGGGAAAAAAAAGTTCCCCAACATTTGGTAGAAGATAAGGTGTGTGGTTATTGTTAAAATTAAATCATTCCCTGACATATCAGATTATCATAACATACCTTAAACTATTCTTTCTGTCCATTTAAAAATAGGAGTATCCCATTAAAATAAAAGGGGGTGTACGGAATAGAGACAATAGTCTCGTGCTCAGTACAGCACACAACTGGTGCACTGAAGTTGCATACATTATAGTGCAGGCAGCAAATCCCCATGCTCCATCAGTTTTGTATGGAGAAAAGAACTGGGGAGGGCAAAGGGAAATGGTACATACAAGTCCATGATAGAGTGGAAATACCTCATGTAATATAAACACAAGACAAGGCTAATGAGATCTGTTACAATAACAGAGAGTGGTTCTCAAGGGTTCACCCAGAAAAGTGATAAAAGAGGTCGTGACTACCTTTACAAGTTTCCTGTATTAGTGTTACCACCCCTATAAGTCATAGCCATCAGTGATCTTGAGCGTTTTTGTTTAGTTTTGCTTTTGAAAAAAATAAATCACAAAATATTGAAACAAATATCATTGTTTGGCTTAATTCAGGTATTCTTAATAAACAGTACCACAGACTTTATTGAGCAATTGAAAATATACACAAGGAACAATAACTTTTTCTTTGTATTGTCTTTTTTTTTTTTTTTTTTTTTTTTTTTTACTTTCTTCCAATTAAATAACCCAGTTTCGATCATGAAAAGGGCACTTGTTTCTACAGGAGCTGTGTCCAACTTGCTCAGTTCCAAGTACTGTTTCCACACTTCTTCCTTGTCATTGCTGAGGTTGTATCTCCACTTACTCAGGAAGCAAATTCCACAACCTTGCAAGAATTGACCCCCTAAGTTGTTCTTTCAGATTCTATTTCTCCATAGAGTTCAGCTAACTTTTTAAACTCAGGTCCCCAGTCTCCAAGGTAGTGATAATCCTGGTCTGATTGTGTCGTTGCTGAATCCAGCGAGCTGATAGACCCAGCTTCTGATCTCTGACCCTCATAGGCATAAGTCTGAAGAGAGTCATAAGGGGGGACGCTAGGGTCTAGGTCTGCTTCTGCCAGTCTTTGCTTAATAAATTCCTGAACATCTATGCTTTCCAGGGTGGACAATGTCTGGTGTCTGGGAGTGAGCTTCACTTCAGGTCTGATATCTCTCCGGTACTTGAGCTCCTCAGCAGCAGAAGGATTCCTCAAGGCTGTGATGTCAAAGGCCTCCGTGTCTTCCTCTCCCCCTCCTTCATCATCATAGGTGACCACGTTCTCCCGTACATCCTCCTCTGAAATGATCAAGGGCTCTTTTTTGCTGCGCCTCAGGGTGATAAAAATTACCACAATTGCTGAGGAAAAATGGAAAGAGGATGAAGAATTAAGAAAACAGGAAGGAAATTCTTAGAGATTTTACATCAGCAATTTCCCATTCGTCACTAACCACATTCCAGAGTTAGGCTGGCATTGCAGCACAACCCTCTCTGTGCTCTCTGAATAACATCGCAAGGTACTGTCATGCCTCAAATAATGTAAAAGATGATTACCCCAGGAGACACTGCGAATTGCTGATCTTCTAGAGAAAACCACAATACTCTCTGTTTGCTAGGATGTAGGTTTCTTGGCTCATGTTTCAGTAAAACCATTTAGTGATTAAAGTGAGATAAACACACGATGAAAAAATAATATGAAATTTTAACTAAAAAAATGTAGAGAGCTGGTCTCTCTATAGATATTTAATCCTTCTAGGTAGATACACTAAAGGAAAGATGTTTTAAGTTTCTGGAATATTGGAAGAAGGAGTCTTAAGGTTAAACCCTTTAAATTTTGACGCTTTGTGGAAAATCAAAGCAGAAATATTTTAATGCTGATCTCTTTTGTCAATTATCCTTTAAAATTATATTATCATGCATTAATAATTGCATTATCCCATTCAGGGGCAAAATAACGTTTCATTATCTGTACACAACTTGTTTCATAGGAATTTTCTGATTTATGAATGTTCTTTATATAACTATTTAATTCTCACAGCAGAGCTATGACTTTACTCTATTTTTTACAGCATACTTGTGGCTTTACTCTCTTTTCAACCCATTTATGCCTGAGGTTGCAGTTTTTCTGTGTGTGCAAAATCAGACTTTGGTGATGACCTTGAGCAGTAGGATATAAATAACTCCCACAAGCTTAGCATTCCAATAATGGAACACTATGCATAAATGAGGATGAGGAATCTGAGACTCAGGAAAGAGTATATGAATAACCAAGATCAAAAGATCACACAGATGGCAAGTGGAAGAGCTTGCACTATAACGTGATTTCTCACATCACAGGTAATGATATTTCTACTATAATAATATTCTACTTCAGTATTTCAAAAACATGAAATAATAAACTGAGTGGCCAATTGGACATGTGCCTTAGGATAGCTCTTGCTGAATATGGTGGATTAGTCTTTATTTCCAACAATGCTGCAAACATTAGAAAATATGATAGAACTGTGTCTTGGGAACTTTGCTTTGGCCATTTATCAATATTTTCAACTGTTTCTATTTGATGAGATGAAACTGCTACTGAATAGAAATAGTTCCCTCACATCAAATTTGTTATAGCCTGTGTTATTAGGCTGAGTATTATTTACTTCAGTTCTATAGACTGCTCTTTTCTTGTTCAGCTGATATTCTAGGGTTTATGATAGTGATAATGATGCCCATTAATATTTTAAACATTTTATACTTCAAAATAATCAGGGAGGTACATTCAATTGACATTTAAGGTTGTTATATTTAGCAAATAAAAATAAATGGCAGGATTCTCAAATGTGAATTTGAGATCAACAACAGCACACATGCACACCCACCCACCCACACACACACACACACACGCTTCTCAACCTACAGTGAGCTTACATTCCTATAAACCCGTTTGAAGTTGAAAATATCTTAAACCAAAAATGTATTTGATATACATAATTTAGTAAGTATTATACCTTAGCCTAGCCTACCTTAAATGTGCTCAGAACACATTAGCCTACAGTTTGGCAAACTTATCTAACACAAAACATACTTTATAATAAAGGTATTATGAAGAATTTTGAATCAGAATTCAAAATATGGTTTCTACTGAATGCATATTGCTTTCACATCCTTGTTAAGTCAAAAAATCTTAAGTCAAACTATTGTTGGTTAGAGACCATCTGCAACACACACACACACACACACACACACAACCACACATACACACACATACACATAAGGTATTGTGTCCCATATAATATTTGAGATACACATACAGAGGCAAATAATGTGCTAAGCATACATGTATATGTTCCAAATATATTGTTCCATGTGACGTAGTTATGTTATGTATACACATATATACCTATATATAGACAAAGATATATTTCTTATTTATCTGAAATTCACATTTATCTGGGTATACTGCATTGTATCTGGCAACCTTGATTATATGCGATCCTCAACAAATGGTTGTGAAGCAAACACCAGGTTATCTAACTCTGATAAAGAACTTACTTTCCCCCCAGCAACTGCCCTTTTACTGCTTACCTCTGCAAAGTAACTTTTATCTTTACTTTTATCATTATTATTACTTTGTTCTTCTTTATAGCTTAACCTATTTTATGTATACCTCTAATCGATATGGACTAGTTTTATCTGTTTTAAAACTAGAGAAAACTTGAGGAAGAGGAGTCGATTTTAAAGCCAGAGGTGGAAAGGATAATGAGAGAAAGGGATGGTCACTATGCACTGGGAGGTACCCAGTTTTGCAGAGGAAAGGCAAATGGGAGACTATGAAGGAACCAAAAAGACAGGGGAAAAAAAAAAAACATCTGTAGAGAAGGTCATAGAACCATCCAGAAAAGTGTGAAATGAAAAGAAATTAGCATCGGGAAGGTCATGAGAAAATTTAATGAGGGTCACTATAGCAGACATGGGAAGCACTGAATTACTGTTGTTTAAAATGAAGTGATTACAGAAAGCTGAAAATGAAATGCTGATGCTTCTCATGCCCTGATCTACAAATATTATGCACAGAATTACAGATTTTCCCATATATGTTGATTATACTTCAAAGACATTACTTAATAGATGCCTTTATTTTGGGGTAAAAAAGGCTTCTGTTGAACATAGAAATATGCATTTAATAACTCCCTGTGTATTTTAGCATAAATCCACCTTACAGTTTTCTAATTCAAAGCCCCAAACAACATCCTCAAGTAACTCACTCCACTGTATTCAGAAGTTTAGATTTATCATGCACGATATATATCTCTGTTCATCTTTATAATTAAATGAAGAGGCTGTACTAGATCGAAAGGCCTATTTATACAAACTGCCTAATGTATTATAATACAATTTCTTACCTTCACCAATAAATCATGTTATTTTCTTTTATATTGAATTGGTTGGTGGTTGATGTCAAGGGAATTTATGTGCAGACACAACAGGAAATATGTAATCAATACTGCCATAGAGGTAGGCAGGTAATTTGCATCCTTCAATATTTGTGCAATTTTTCAATCTTTGCATATGTATCATATCCACTTAATGAAATACAGGGATAAACCTGGCTTTTTAATTATCATGGCATATGGCATATAGTTTCTTATTTCTCAAAAGTTAAAATAATTCAGATATATTATAACTCAAAATATAGAGACCATTTAGGTTTGAACGTTGAAGGTTTACATCTACCTTTACCCCAGAAAAGGTAGTATTTGCTACCTTTCTGGATATTATTTGCTAGTATTCAGTGATTCCTAGACTTGTTACATACTTATTTAATAAAAGGATATATATATATATATGAGGTATATGTATATATAATGATCAAAATCTGAGTCACTTTTGAGTGAAAGGGGATGTTGTTTATAATTATGCCAGGACATCAGGACAAACGCAGACATAGGATCACACTAGTTAAAGGTAAATTCAAATCAACTCAGAGAAAATGTTGTACATTGTGTTCCTGATGAACTTATTTTCATTCCTGTTGGTTCCACAGATATTTCTGGAGCAGAGGGCACCAGGTAGATATTCCATAAGCAGTTCTCATGTGGACAAACAAAAAAATAATCTCTGTGAAAGTGGTAATGTGACATTGTGTTAAGTGAATTATCCTGAACAGTAATAGCCTCACTAGGAAAATAATTTTAAAATATTTTTTTAAAAATTAGCTTATGGTTACTAATAACATTAAACTCCTAATTGTACTGGAGAATATTTCTTAATGTTTGAAAAACAAAAGAAATGTTTCCAAAAAAATCCTAAGACCAAAGCATATTTTAAAAGAATGAGTGCAGATAATAATTATACATATAAATAGAGTCAAATCCTTATTTAAAACCTGACAGTCAAAACTATGTATTCAAATGACCCTGATAATCTTTCAAACCATACACGTGGGCAAGGTACCCCTTCTTATAGTGGGTCATCTGGTAAAATACAATGTGAGATAACCAAAGCAACGTTACAAAAAAAAAAGATATATAACTTGTTTTTCTTTGTACAAAATAATAAATAATTTCTGATATAATTTGAAGCCAATTTTAGTTGTATAATTTGCATTGAAACTTGAATAAGCTGAAGCATTTTTTAGTTGTCTTATTCTAAAATAAATATTTTATCTAAGAAAAAGAGAAAGTAAATTTCTTTTTCTTCTGTTCAAGTTTGGACAGAATTGTAAATGCCCTTGAGATTATCATTTTATATAATAAATTAGAATAAATTTGTGGAGTTTTATGAATTAATTTTTATCATCAAGTAATTCAAAGTTGGGGAAACATTTTTTGTATTTGTTTTCTCATAATATGTTTTTTCCTATATATTATGTATCATTCCAGTGCTTGGCATACTAAGTGGCTTTCAGTTTCCATAACATAAACTGTCATACAACTTTCATTTGAACACATTCCATACTGAATCTCAACATACTCCTCCCTAGGTAACTTGCATAGCAGAATCTTTTAAACCTCAAGTATCATTTGATTCTTTGTCATACCATCATATGTTGGCACCACATTTGGTAGAATTGAGGTGGTCTGAGTCAGGGAGGTTATTCTGATTAGCTTACGGAGTGTGACTTGCTACACTTGGGAGTGGCATCTCTCTCTGAAACCTTAGATTTTTTAACCAAGGGTAGCACACAAAACCATTTGAAATTGCTCAAATGAAAATCAGGCTGACCGTTTTCTCCTCACCAATTCCATCTTCTTCTCTTAGTTCACCATGCATTCACAACAACTCCATTCTGATCCTCATTTATCAGGAAATTTATATCCAATAATAGGGAGCAATCCATGCTTCACTTATGGTGGCCTCACTTAGGTCACCTACTTATATGTGAGCTATGGACTGAAAGGGTAGCCAGAAGAGGTCCCAGTCAGATCCGAACTCAGTGACTTATGCCAAGTGTGATCAAGGTTTACCTTGCCAACTACTCTAGTCTCTCTGGCAAGAGATGGGATAAAGTTGGGAAATGAAAGTCAGGCCTCTGGGAGGGAGAGAGGACTTCAGCTACCTCTACAGTCATGGTAAATTCTGATTGCATCATAGAGGCTCACTCTAAATTCTCTTCCATCCATCATATGCAATAGACCTGAAAAAGGTAATCTCAACAGAAAGTAACCCAACTCATAATGTTCAAATCTATCATTTAAAGTTAGTCTCTTTGGTTGACAAGCACCATTCAACGTATTCATAGATAGATTCTAACCATGTTGTAAAATGTTGAACCATATGTAATTTTTAATAAACAAGAATAAGCATTTCAAAATTCTACAGAATGACTCTTAAGGTCCTTTCAACTGAAATGTCATTCTCACAGGTTTAGAAATAGAAACAAAGACTGAATGTGTGGCCTGAGATCACATAGTTATCGGCAAAACTAGACCTGGGTTTGTACAATCACAGTCATTTTCACAAACAAGAAGTTGAGAGGGAAAACATATTTCATATTAAAATCCTAACTTTACAATTTGTTTAGGTGTGAGGATTGAAAGTTAATTTAGAATTGGAAGTTCAAGAACAGAATTAGAAGTTCAAAAAGAAAGTTTTGTTACCTTTGGTTTTGCCAATATTTACGTTGAAAATCATCTCACAAATTAACTTCAACATTATTTTAAAATTACAGATGACTATATCCTGTATCCCTTGGCTACATACTTTCTGAATAACAATAAAAACTAATCAATGCCATGAAAAGCATACATTGCATTATAATATATAATTGCAGTTATAATATATATTTTCACTAATTTTATCAGTTGAAACTCAAATATGCTTTTACAGCATCTTTTCACCAATTCCATCTTCTTCTCTTAGTCTACCACGTGTTCACACCAAATCTACTTTGATCCCCATTTATCTGGAAATGTATATCTAAGATTAGGGAGCAATCAATGCTTCACTTATGGTGGCCTCACCTAGGTCACCTGCTTATACCTGAGGTATGGACTGAAAGGGGAGCTGGTCCCAGTCAGATCACGGCTCAAATATGCTTTTAGAGTATATTTGAGTTTCAACTAATAAAAATGAAAAAGTAAACATATCATACTTTATTAGTCTGGAGGGATATCATAAAATTTACAAATGTCCTATTATTTACCCCAAAAGAGAAAACATTTCATAAAAACCAATTAAAATGAAGTATCATTCCATGAAAACAAAATATTCTTTCAAATAATGCAACTCAAAATGTGCCTAGACATTTAACATGTTAATTACATTTTTGATATTCATCTTAGTAAATGAAAATAGTTTTATGATGATAAATGAGCTCAATATTTGAAGACAACATGCCTCACCTAAGTGATCTACTTTTAAGAGTAAGAACGCTGGAAGAACTCTCATTAAAATCCCTGCGTTCTATTCTCTATGACTTCAGTTAGGATTCTAGAGAGATCCAGGTTAATTGCTGTTGGCAGCCTTGTTTTCTCTTTCTGGAGTGTTTGTGCTCTTTTTCTTTTTCTTTTCAAATACACACACACAAAAGAAGTATGTTAATATCCAAAGAAAATAGCAGTTCTGACCAATAAATATATAAAGTTTCTTTCTTTTTCTTCTTCTTTTTTTTTTTTTTTTTTTTTTTTTTTTTTTTTTTGAGATGGAGTCTGGCTCTGTTGCCCAGGCTGGAGTGCAGTGGCACGATCTCAGCTCACTGCAAGCTCTGCCTTCCGGGTTCACCTCCTTCTCCTGCCTCAGCCTCCCAGGTAGATGGGACTACAGGCGCCTACCACTACGTCCAGCTAATTTTTTGTATTTTTAGTAGAGACAGGGTTTCACCATGTTAGCCAGGATGGTCTCGATCTCCTGACCTCATTATCCGCCCACCTTGGCCTCCCAGAGTGCTGGGATTGCAGGCATGAGCCACCGTGCCTGTCCATATAAAGTTTCTAAAGGCTCTCTTTCTGACTTTCCTCTCCACCACACATTTACTGTATATATTTATTTGTTTTTATTTATTTACTTATTTTTGAGACAGAGTCTCACTCTGTCATCTGGGCTGAAGTGCAGTGGTGTGATCACGGCTCACTGCAGCCTCCAGCTCCCAGGCTCAAGGGATCCACTCATCCCAGCCTCCTAAGTAGCTTGAACTACAGGTGCGTGCCACCATTACGAGCTAGAAATGACTTGATTGCAGTGAAATAGTTCTTGCTCTGGTGCACCAAACTTCCATGCTTCATGTTGCTAAGTGCAATTGAGCATTTTGGTGCTCAATTTATTGAACTTGTAAGCATCTTTTGACTTTGTTGACAAGATCTACTACACAGCATAATGCTCATTGATACCCTCTTTTCCCTTGATGTTTGTGACATTATATTTTCTTCCTATTCTCGCTTCTTCACTGTCCTCTGCTATCTCATCCTTCTTATTTAGCGATCACATTGTAGTTTCTCACTGCTCAACCCCAGTCCATTGTCTCTCTACATATATTCTCTTGCTGGGCAACTTCAATGAAGTGGACTTTCAATGTCATCTAGCTCAGGGTAGTTCAGGATCTATATTCAGCAGGATATAAGAAGTTGTATTTGATGCCATTCTAACTCATGCAGGTCTCTACATTGTCAAAGATCATTTTCCTGAGTCCATCAAAAGTACCTAGATAGTATTCACTTTTCCTCAGGTCTTCTGTAAGTATGCTACTCTGATACGTGCTATGTCAAAGGGAGACAAGGGTAGAGTTTTCCTAATTGGTTTGCCTACATGCCCTCTTGTCATCAGGAGTTCTGTTCTCTATTTCATTCACTGTCATCTTTTGCAAATTGAAGATTTTATAATGGGACTCTCTGGCTTTAAACCTTTCTTTACACTCCTGAAACAAAACTTACTGGCTTTGCCATGCCCCACAAATCTCTGGATGCTTTCACCCTTTCCTACAAATCCCTTCTCCTTTCCAGGCTCATTACGCTTTAATTCTCCCCTCCATCTACACAAGCAATTTGTCTTCGACCCCAGGAACAAAACAAGGAACATATTTTTTGCAAGAATACCTCTTTCTCAGAAAAACAGTCAATTATCTTTTCATGTATGCCAGTACCATAAAGGAATAAAAAGCAGGCTGCTAAGAGAAAGAAAAAAGGGTTTGGACAGAGGTTCCCACTTTATGAAGCAGAAAGATTCCTTACATCCATCTTTCTTTTTATTACAATACAGATTTGCTATCTTGTATCAAAGAGCAATCTAAAGAGTTTACAGTTACACGAGCTCCTCATGCAGCTGTGAAAAGATTTAGAATATTACAACAGATAATGTAAAATTAGAGAAAGTGTTTTATTTTTCATGAACTGTAATGAAAAATTCAAATAAAAAAGTATTATTATTATTATTTTTTTAGATGGAGTCTTGCTTTGTTGCCCGGGCTGGAGTGCAGTGGCGTGATCTTGACTCACTGCCAGCTCTGCCTCCCGGGTTCACACCATTCTCCTGCCTTAGCCTCCCGAGTAGCTGGGATTACAGTCGCCCACCACCATGCCTGGCTAATTTGTGTGTATTTTCAGTAGAGATGGGGTTTCACTATGTTAGCCAGGATAGTCTCAATCTCCTGACTTCGTGATCCGCCCGCCTCAACCTCCCAAAGTGCGGGAATTACAGGCGTGAGCCACCGTGGCCGGCCAAAATTACTGTTTTTAAGGGAATATAATTAAATTTAATAAAATTTAATAGCCCCCTAAGACCAAAAAATATTCAGTACGTTAACAACTAACATTAATGATTAATTACTGTGAACTAGTAGAAGTTTCTACAAGATATCTATTTTTTATTTAGTTTTCAGATTCGTTTTGCTTTCTGATTTATTCATTTATATATTTAAGGTGTGCAACATGATGATGTTTTCCCAATAATAGTTTTCACTATTATTACATAATGAAATGCTTAGTGTAGTCAAGCAAATCAATGTATCTGTCATCTCACATAGTTACACTCCTTTTTCACGTGGAGGGGAGAAAGCACCTAAAGTTTACTGTCTTTGCAAATTTCCAGTACAACACAATACTGTTATTAACTAAAGTCCTTTTGTTGTATATTTGATCTCTACATTTACTCACCCTATGGCCATATGACCCTCACGCTCATCCTGAATGAATGGGTGACCTCCTCTGACCTCAGAAGCTAAGCGGGATGGGGTCCTGGTCGGATTCATTTAGAACGATGCCACATAGGTTCTTGCAAAAAAATGTGAAACGCTATTTCAAGATGGGATTCTGAATATTTAAATATGAATTCTTTCTGAAATATACACTTTCAAAAGCTATTTCTTTCCGATTTTATCCTTCTTCTGTTATTTCAGTTCTTTCAACACATTTGAATCTATTTTGAGATTAATGATAGTATAGAGAAAATTAATTCATAGGAAATTGGAGCAGCTGTTTCCTTACCCACATTATGTATGCCTAATCCTTAAGTTTTGTCAAAACGATTTCCTCTCATTCAGAACTGCCATCATACAAACTTAGGGTTTAGAATGACTTACCCAGGAGAATGAGAACACAGAGAAGAATAGCGATTAAGGCTCCTGTACTCAAACCAGCCGAGGACAGGAAGGCTTCTGCATGGCAGGTCCGCACGCGCCCATCTCTCTCGCATGCACAAACCCTGATGGTGAGGGTGCTGCTGCTGCTGAGAGAGGGGATTCCACCATCAGAGATCATAATGGGCAGATAATACACATCCTGAACAGTTCGACTAAATCTCCTCCGCCTTGTCAGAATGCTGGCTGTGTTATCTATGACAGACATAAGCAAAACAAAATATTCTTAGTCAAGCCGCCATTCAAGATTCACATTTCCTTTAATGGATAAAATGGGGATGTGTATCTTTCTTATTTCAGTTTATGATGTGGACAAGGGAATACGAAGGGGCAATTATTAAAGAGAAGCTAATATTGGTTCTCCAATTGAGAAACCTATTTAGAAAAATTAATACAGCCACACTAAAGATGAAGGAAAATAGTGGGAAGACAAAGGAGGAGGAAGAAATGAACATTTTGGACATGGACCTAATAGCTACAAGATTTAAAGGGATGCAGATGGCCTGAAGTCATACACTTAGGGTCCTATGCTTTGAAGTGAGCCAATGAGACTTTCCCCAAACCTAGAGGCTCTCAATATATGTGACAGGACCACAAATCTGTATTTTTAGCAAACTATTGAGGTGAAGTTGATGCATAAAATAGGTATAAGAACTACTGGTTTAGATAATATTTCTATGGAGACAGTAGATCAAGCAATAATTTTTTTTAGACTTAGCTGTGATTTGAAGCACTATTGTTTGACCATGGGGAAGTGAATGATGAATAAAATAGCTAATCATCTTTTTTTAAACGTGTTTATTAAATGCAATGTACTATAATAAATGCCTGCATGATATATTGTGTTCAATCTATAACCTTATGAGGGACAGGGTGCTAAATTCTTTAATTTATAGCTGGAAAAAATTTTATTATGAATACTAATTTAAAAGTAAATAACCCTAGTCCCAGAGTGTTAGTTTTCCAAAATCACAAAGCTAGTAAATGATAAGGATAAAACCTCTATTCTAGAACCCTGCTCAACATCACAATGTCACTTTGCCTCATCTCCAATTCACTGCCAAATGGTATTGATGTCCTCAGTGCATAGAGTATATGTTTCATTGTACTGTTATTCCTCGTCCCTGAATGCATAGCTGAAAACCCACAAGGTTCACACTTGGATGTACTGTTCAGATCCCTTCATAAAATTACCTGTTGCCCTAGCTATAGATTGCCATCTGCCCCCAGGTCACATTCTTCTGGAATAGCATATAACTAATAACTCATTGCTGAAAGGTTACAAATGTTGGCCTGTCCCCCTTCCTATACTACTGACAATACTGATGGACAACTTTAGCTCCAGAGCTTTTCCAGGGGGTCAGCCATTAAGAGACATTAAGAGTGAATGGCAGCTCCATTTGTCACTCTACCCAGTCCTTCTTCCTTCTCCTGTGATCTACAGATGTTGATCCCAATGGCACACTCCACAACACCTGCACTCCAAATGCCAGTTCAACTCCAGGGAACTCAACATGCAGCTACATCTATGAGTTAATTATTTTGCACTAAAATGTAAGTGGATCATTAGACATTTACAATGAGGGCTTCTTTTTCTCTTATCAATGTCTTTTATTCTGAAAATTGAAATTGTATTTTATATAGCTATGTTTATAATAGTCACAGTGCAATATTCTAAAATGATATTATTTATTGTACATTGCTAAATTAATATAATGAGAAAGCTAACTAATTTTTCAAATATTCGATGTACTACACATAATAAAACACAATAAAATATGCATTACATACATATATGATTGAGTTACTAAAATTCAGAAATAAATAATCCAATGAGAAATTGAAGATTTTTCTTACCCAGAGAAAGAGAAATTTTTAAAAACGACATCAGCTGTCTACTCTTAACCATGTTATAGGATAGAGGAAGAAGATGTGGAGAAATTATATCATGTGTATTATATAAGAATTTATCAGTCACATTTGCTTTCCCAGAAAACCCGACCTTTGTGGAAGCAGATCTATCAGTTGTAGGATGATGCATCATAATTAAGAAGTCTTTAGTCTATGGGAAATGTGTGAGATAAGTATTCACAGGCACAAACATGTCTGACAATCTCACAGCTGCTCCTCTGAAGAAGAGATGTGAGACACTGGTCTCTGAATCTCAGGAAACACGAATAGTAACATGTGAAATGACATAATATGTGGTGTAGATGGTGGCTGTTTCATGACTAAGGCCTAGCATACATCTCATATTAATAATCTCGAAGCATGCTATTTTCAGGAAAACTATTGGAAATGCAATCAGAAACAAGACAAATGCCAGAATAGGTTTCTAGTGCATTTTAAGTTCTGAAATAGAAATCTCTAAGATGTAAAGACATAAAAATGTTCATTCTTTTTTTTTCCAGTTACAGTTTTGACTTTGGAAAAGAAAGGATGATTCAGGAGGCAAAGAGCTTCCCAGCTAGAAAAGCTTAGCACAGCAGAATAATGAGCTCTTGACAAGGGATATTCTATACCTCACCAGAATGGCAAAAAATATACCCGGCAGAAGGCTCACTGAACTTGAAAAATAAAATTTTGAATACTAAGGAAGAATATGAAAGGAAGAAGAAATATATATATATTATATAGAAATATATATTATATACAAATATATAGAAATATATATTATATACAAATATATATTATATAGAAATATATACACACACTATATATACACATACACAAACACAACACACCATACACACAAATACACACATGTCCATATATATGTGTATATATTAGACACAATAAAATATGTCTTGCTGAAACTGCAAAATTAGGCAACAAGACCGATAACAAATCTCTAATACGATATACAACGGTTAAAAAATGAATGAGGGCTGGGTGCGGTGGTTCACGCCTGTAATTCCAGCGCTTTGGGAGGCCAAGGTGGGTGGATCACCTGAGGTCAGGAGTTCAACACCAGCCTGGCCAACATGGTGAAACCCCATCTCTACTGAAAAATACAAAAAATAGCCAGGCATGGTGGCAGGAGCCTATAATCTCAACTACTCGGGAGGCTGACGCAGAAGAATTGCTGGAACCCGGGAGGCAGAGGTTGCAGAGAGCCAAGATCACGCCATTGTATTCCAGCCCAGTCTGTCAACAGTGAAACTCTGTCTCTAAATAGATAAATAAATATAGAAAGTCTCGAATGGCATCCAAATAAATAAGAAAAATTAATATAGGCTGAATAACTAGAAAACATAGCAGGATAGAACATCTGTGGATGAGAAGTGCTAACTGTCAATGTCAGTCTCTAATAATGTGCACCATAGCTGGGTTCTTAATTCTAACTCTCTATAGCTAGGATGAAGACAGCAGATTATAGAACATTTGGAAGCCAAGCTAGTAAAGCTAATGTATTAGATTAAGATTCAAGGAGATTTTGTATAGCTGGAACAAAGAAATTTAACAATGAGACACGAAATAAAGATGCATATTACAGGGTAGACTTTGGAAAGTATCACATAGGGAGGATCTTGAATAGCAGCTTTATTTTAAAATACAGATAGATGATTGACAGGTAAATAGGTACACAGGTAAATGATAGATTAGATAAATATAGACATAAAGCAATAAGTCTGTAGAGCTGTCAAACAAGTTAAACAATCTGAAAGCATTTAATAAAGATAAGAAATTTCTGCTTCTCTTTATCGAAAGGACTGCTGCACTGGAGTACTGTGCATAGTTTTGGGTTCACTACATTAAAAGTGAAATTTTAAACCAATAATATGTGTTTAGAAGACTTTGGGACATTAAAAGTATAGTTTGGAAAATATTTCACATGAAGAATTAACAGAATGTAATATCTTTTTCATTATAACCAATATGTTCTTAGTATTTCCATAAAACATACCCTTAATTTAACGCAGAAATAGTTTTGCATATATTTTATATTTAAAAATAGATGGCAATGCATTATTTATTTTGTTATATGATCCCATTTCTTGTTCAAAAAGGATATGGACACAAAGAGGAGGAAGCAATGAGGTTGTCACACACATATGTAATATCAGACTCAGGCCTACAGTCTAATAATACCCTGTGATTATTGTGAAATAATTGAAATTTCATTCCTTTGAAAAGCAATCATAATAATATAAATAATTGCTTCATCTTTCTAGCAATAAATATTCCAAAGATGTTTATAATTGATAGTAATTTTGTGGGGCTTTTTCACAAAAGTATTTTGTCATAAAATATATTGTTAAGTAGTTATGCATTCAATTTCTGTATTTCTACAGGTTGCAGAATATGGTAGTAGACTACAAGTCACATGCTTCTGTAGATCAGATGTCATTTTCTTTTCTTTTCCTTTGTTGTTGTTTTTTTTTTTTTGAAATGGACTCTCATGCTCTGTCCCCCAGGCTGGAGTGCAGTGGCACAATCTCGACTCACTGCAAGCTCCGCCTCCCAGGTTCATGCCATTCTCCTGCCCCAGCCTCCCGAGTAGCTGGGACTACAGGCACCCACCACCACACCCAGCTAATTTTTGTATTTTCAATAGAGATGGGGTTTCACTGTGTTAGCCAGGATGGTCTCGATCTCCTGACCTCATTATCTGCCCGCCTCAGCCTCTCAAAGTGCTGGGATTACAGGCATGAGCCACCGCACCCAGCCTAGATGTCATTTTCTTTAGCTACTATTAGGTGTCTTATTTTTTTTTGTTCAATAGTTTGAAAGACCTTGCAGGATAGACTTTAATTTATGTGCCACTGTAGTAAACTATGATACAGTTTAAATTAAAATAAGGCATGCTTTTAAAATAGGTTTTGGGGCAAAAATAAATTCTATTTTTTCAGTCGAAAATTACCTTATAGCTTAGAAAATAGTAAAAAGTATGCGCTTTTGGGAACTGAAATTATTAGACACCTGTATACTCTCAGTTATATCAGCACACTCCTTTTTTGATAATGCAGGCAAAGATACATTTTATTTCAAGCATAGCCTGCCAGATCATTAAAGTAGTATTTCCAAATCTATCAGAACAGCAGAAACATTTGAAATCCTCAGATGTGGATCTCTAATTAGACCAAAAAAAATTTTAATGTGTATGAAGAGAAAGCTGGGAAATACAGCCCAACTTCCACCAGACAAATAAATAGGCATGGTTTCATATTGTTTCTGAGTTTTTTTCAGTCTTGCAGCAGAAATAGAATCTATTCATAATTTAACCATTATCAGAGCGCACGCATCAAACAATGGTGTTTTGCATTCCCACAAAGCACCCTTTCCATAATCGGTGCTTGATGAATGATTTGAACTACACTCAGCAGGAACTTGTCTTCTGTTACAGTTTTATTATATTGACATGCAGAAAGAGATTGAAAGCAAAATGAACTCATTTATCTTGTAATACTTCAGCAGCATGATCTCTTTATGCTCTCTAATGAAAGTTTATTTCTTCATTTTCCCTGACTTCCCCTTCTTTGAATCCTACAGTGGCTTAATCTCCATTTTCGGACTCTGGATTCTGCTTGTTCATCTAAGTTTGCAAACATCCTTGTGGCCTCACTTGTCTTTCTGCCAAACTACAAATGCGTGATCCAATATGTCATTATGTTCTGATTTGCACCCTGGAATGTCATCCCTTTGACCATCTGCCACACTCCTTACTACATGACAATCTTAAAATCCTGGATAAATACAATGTCCATTGTCTGTTTCTGCTTTGGATTCACAAAACATGCTGATACAAATTATAACCATCTTAACTGATTCCACCTAGTATATTAAAATAAATGTATTTATTTTATAATCTCCAAGGAGATTATTAATCAATCTGTTAGCGTTTGTCCTTTTTTTTTTTTTTTTTTTTTTTTGAGACTGGGTCTCTCTCTGTCACCCAGGCTGGAGTGCAATGGTGCAATCTTGCCTCACTGCAACCTCCACCTCCCGGGTTCAAGCGATTTTCCTGCCTCAGCCTCCAAAGTAGCTGGGACTACAGGCACCCGCCACCACACCTGGCTAATTTTTTGTATTTTTAGTAGAGACAGGGTTTCACCATATTGGCCAGGTTGGTCTCAAACTCGTGACCTTGTGATCTGCCCCCCTCGGCCTCCCAGAGTGCTGGGATTACAGGCGTGAGCCACCGCGCCTGGCCAATATTCGTTCTTTCTTCAGATGCTACACAGTAGCTCTTCTAAATTTCTTTTGTCCTTTTTCTTGCTGTTTTTCCATTCTCTGCCGAAAACATCTCTTTCTGCAAAGAAGCTGCCATCTATTACCAAGAATTTAAAAAACGTATTTTAGGCCGGGCGCGGTGGCTCACGCCTGTAATCCCAGCACTTTGGGAGGCCGAGACGGGCGGATCACGAGGTTAGGAGATCGAGACCATCCTGGCTAACACGGTGAAACCCCGTCTCTACTAAAAAATACAAAAAACTAGCCGGGTGAGGTGGCCGGCGCCTGTAGTCCCAGCTACTCCGGAGGCTGAGGCAGGAGAATGGCGTAAACCCGGGAGGCAGAGCTTGCAGTGAGCTGAGATCCGGCCACTGCACTCCAGCCTGGGCGACAGAGCAAGACTTCGTCTCAAAAAAAAAAAACAAAAAACAAAAAAACAAAAAAAAAACCATATTTTAAATTGTTCAATCTTTCTTTGCCATTACATCTGTATATTCAAGACTGTATTTTGGACTTTACAAAATAAGCACAAATACACAAAAAATAACTATGTGATTCTTGAAGAATATCAGGAAATCTGCTTATGAATGACACAAATTTGTCTAAGTGTTAATTTAGAAAGGAGGGAAATAAAGAAGAAAAAAGGAGCTTTTAAAATAAAGTCCAAGCCAAAATGCAAAATAATTCATAAAAACATAACAATAATATAATAACTGCAGGAGAGATAAGAACAGCTGTTTTAAAAATAAAATAGGAGTATGAACTCCAAGAGAAAACTTCTACCCATTATTTATCACAAACCTTTAATAAACAGTATTTTTTTTTAGTAGAGAATGAATTAGTTAAAGTAGAAAATACTATGTTTGGAGTCACTAGATTTATAAACACTAAAAAAAAAGTGTAAGCATAAATCCTTAGATAGTTTTAACAAGTGAATGTATCATTCTATTTTTAAAATAGTTTTTTTCACCTGCATTAATGTACAGGGTGGAGCAGATGACTCCTGTAGCACCATGTGGTTCTTAGCAAGGAAAGTATTAAAGCAGACGAATGGAACTTACATTTTCACAGAAGGAAAGCAAGGGACATGCAATGATAAAATTAGTTTTATATATATATACACACATACATATATACATACATATATACATATATATGTATTATTATTATTTTTTTTTTTTTGGAGATAGAGTCTTGCTCTGTCACCAGGCTGGAGTGCTGGAGTACAGTGGTGCGATCTTGGCTCATTGCAACCTTCACTTCTCGGGTTCAAGTGATTCTCCTGCCTCAGCCTCCCAAGTAGCTGGGACTACAAGCGCACGCCACCATGCCCAGCTAATTTTTGTAGTTTTAGTAGAGACAGGGTTTCACCATGTTGGCCAGGACGGTATCAATCTCTTGACCTTGTGATCCAACCACCTTAGCCTCCCAAAGTGCTGGGATTATAGGCAAGAGCCACTATACCCAGTCAAAATTAGCAATATTTTTGTTTTATTTTTCTACTTCTATATTTTTGCTTAGTGAATTTGAGTCAGTTTTCTTTCATTGTGAGTGGGAGTAAAAAGGTGAGAGGTGGTGTGGGCTGGCAAATCCATAAGGGGAGAAATAATTTCATATATATATATATGTAAAACAACAATGTTTATATGTTTTACATATATATATATAATCAATAGAGTTCAAAATAACCAGAGAGAAAACAAAAGCATATCTTTGTACCTAAAGCAAAAGAGCCACTAAAATGGATCACTACAGTTCATCCACAATCTTTTACATTTTAGGGTCAAGATTGTATACATGCTCTTTAACTTCTCACTAGCCAAGTTGGAGTGTCTGCATTCAGCTAAAGGATGGTGTAATTCTCTCAAGGCGCGTCCAGATAATGTTAGTATTTGACTGGTAGGAGAAAGGAGAGCCACTGTAGAATAAAAGCCATGTGTTCCAACCTTGTCCCTGACCTTAGATAACTGACTCAGCAGGACACAGTTGCAGTCACATCCATTAGAGGATATATGAGGCTTGATTTGTAATTTAGGGCAGATTATATGTGCCTTATTTTGTTTAGGAGTGTGAGGAATCGCTAAATGGTCTCTTGAAACCCTGTGGATAAAAACAAAATTTTAAATGGTTATACTCTGTAGAGAAATTAAGCATATTACAACACCAGCTGTGAGTTCTTGTTTGAAGGACAAAAATAAACTACGAGAATATTGACTGCTACAAATCTGGCAATACCAAAGAAATACAAGACAAACATTTAAAATTTCCCATGATTTCCAATGTGTATCAAACTACATACCTGCATTTCCCTACCAATGGAGTGTGAAATTTGAAAGGACTCCAAAAGACACCTTTCTAACAGTTACATAGTCAACATTAAAAATATCCCTTATTGTAACTTCCATGCAACATAAGCTTAAAGTCGTATCTTCTTTCACCAACCCCCAATGGCCACAAGAAAAACAAGTTTTCCTTTTTCCTTTTATGTGTTTTGTTAAAGGTTATAAAGCAACTTATAAATGTTATGATCATTTTTAGAAGAATGAATGCTGCAAAAATAATAAAAAGTAATAAAGCCAAGGAGAACACCAAATCTTCAGAATGCCACCAACAAAGTAAAAATGACACTCCAAGAAATCTTTTGTTTCATATGATTAAAAAAAATTAATTTCCAGCGCATTTTTCTTGTTTTAGAAACAATGTGTTATTTTGACTCATTTATTTTTAAAGAATTCAAGTATCTGTGAGAATGGACAACGCCTACCAAAGAGAGAACATAATAAAAACCAGTGTGAGTAGCAGATATTCCTGATAGCAAATCATCAAAAAAATAAGCATTTTCCAATATGAAAGACAAACTAAATGTGATTTAGAACCCTGTAAACAGAGATAGAAATGCACACATAATTACTAATAACCTTTTGCCCTAATCTGTAAGATTTACAAATGTACCTTACAGTTAGAATTAAGCCTAAGAATTAGGTTGGCAAATCTCTTCACATCAAATAAAGCACAGTCCCTCAAGAAACAGCATGAAGATCATGAAACAGAATGGATTTATCTTTGTAGACTAAGCATGATTTCATACTGGAAGGTTAGTTGTACTTGCGTATTACAAATGAATGAACATGGTTATTGTATTCCTGGAAGCCTGGCTCAAGTCTACATTCATAAATTTAGTGATAATATGGCCATAGTTTATTCGCTATGGATGTGAAGTTTAGCAGTTAAAATTATACAATGAAATTACTTGATATTATGATTAAAAATTGACATCACAATGTAAAGAGAAGGTGATAGTAAGAAAACAACTACATTTTAAACAGAAAACATTTTATACTTCTTTGTTGTTTTAGAAAATACAACTTTAAATGCTCTAATTCTCTTTGAACTCTGGTTTTTAAATTTTAAATACAGTTGTGTTATTACCAACATACTAATTAATGATAAAAATAGGTCAATATTAAGCAAAATTATGTATTTTACAATATACATTATAAAAGAAAAACCCTTCACTTGATTATTCTCTGAATCAATGTTTAATATTTAATAAATTGGGAGAAATAACTTTCCAGATAAATATGGAAGATTTATTGGCACAATTTTTTCTAGCCACCACAATTTGGTACTAAAGCAACTAAAGAATGAATGCCGGAGTATCTTATATTGGAGTACAGAATAAAGCACAGTGCTTAGTCATTAGTATGTTCCCATGAGTGAATTAAAATGCCACTGAGTCTCTGCTTTGCTACATTTCCCTCTCTAGATTTTTCCAGCCAAGAAATTGATGCTGCATTCTGTCATCTCTATGTTGTTTTAATCCACCACTTACTGAAAAGTAATCTCTGATTCACCTCCCTGGTGGAACAAACTCTATCCCTAACGTCAAACCATGTTCCACCACTTTTAACAATACAGTTTGTAGTGATCTCTCTAAAGTAGCTCACATTTCACCTCCATCCATGGCAAATTACATTTCATATCATCCTCATTTCCCCAACTAGACAGCAAGCCTCTTGAAAGCAGGTCCTGTGTCTTTGAATTCCTTGAATCAGGCAGTTTAAAAAACTGCTGTATTCCCAGCAGACAGTACATAACACTGGAAAAATTAACTAGGAGAAGAAAAACAATGTTAAGAACTGTCTACAGAATTTCTCTTAAGAGGAAAGGCATTCTTTCCAAGGAACATAAGGAAGAGGTGATGAATAATAATTTGATGTGAGGCTAGAGTGGTATATGCTGGACATATAGCTTAAAATGTCAGCTCGAGGGAATCAGGGTGTGTGTGTGTGTGTGTGTGTGTGTGTGCGCGCGCGCGTGTGTGTTTGTAAAGCGTTTGTCTTCATTTTGAATTAGGCCCAGTAAGTGAATATATTCATATTGACAATATGCAAAGTGCATTTAATAGACATTTCATAGGAAATACTATATTTTCTATCAATTTATCATTGCTTTTATATGTGATTATATTCAACACTTCATTGTTTCTGGTAAATGTTTAATCATATTAGTTTAGATAAAGTTTATTTTATACTTCACCTTTGAAAAATATTTGTTCTTATTTCATCTTATTTTCATTTGGCTGTAATAGCTCCAACAGTTACATAGTCAATACTGAAAAATCCCTTATTGTAACTTTTTGCCAAATGAATTTTATTATAAATAATACAGTTATTGTTTTCTGTAACATTCAGTATTTTGAAATATCACTGCTTAATTGTCACATGAGTGCTATCTTAGATAGAAAAGGATTCTTTTATTGTAGTTCTTTCTTTCCAATATCACTAAAAGTAGATCAATTGGCTGTTCACTTCCAATTTTACAAATGAGTATTTTGACACTGTCTAGTACCTTTACAAATTAAATTCACTGTGTGGAAATTTGTAACATTATTTCATCATCTGTCAAGTTAGAAGATTTTCACTCTTAAATCTATGTCTTTCTTCACTCAGGATAATTTCTTTAGTTATTCCATTATTGTTTTTCCATCCATTTATTTATGTTTTAGTTACCTTCTATGTGCCCATTATGACTCATTGCATTTCACGTGTGGTTTCAAATTCTTTATAGTTTCATCTCTATTTACACCGATAAAATAATAATTGCCTATATATCTCCATTTTACAAAAGAAAAAACAGAGATACCCTGAACATAATGTCGTGGCTATAGTTTCACCTATAATTAGCAGAGAAGCAAGGTTTCAAACAGTAGCAAGCTGTTTCTAGAGTCTCACTCTGAAACATTCTATTTGCTTCCCCTTTTGAACTTTCTGCTTACTGATGTAGTTTGTAATAGTGTTCATTTGAATTGTATCACCTTACCAGATTTTTTTAAATTGACAGTATTTTCATGTTAGCTCAAAAAGTCTCACTTAGATATATAATCATGTTTTAATATGTCCTAATTCACAATAACTGCCTCTGTCCTTCAACTAACTTGACCCCTGCCATGTCCTCTGATCTTTCTCTAAGAAAGGCGTTTTGAGTTCTGATTCCCAGAGATTCCTCCAACATAGTAAGGGATAGTAGGTAGAATTGAGCCAGCATCTAAATATGTTCTTGTTAATCTCAAAGTCTCTTTGCCTTGGAGGTGACTTTGGGGATCTATCCACAGGTCAAGTTTATTTAGCTGTCCATGTTATCCCAGTTAAGTTTTGGAAGAGAGAATGAGTTGGAAATCAATTCTTAGGCTATAATTTCTGTCACCTGATATTCTTTTTCAGATGGCTACTAAGCTGGCCTTTCCTTTCCCGGCAGTCTGTACACTCAAACTTTCAGTAATAGTTTGTACTGTGAGAATATAATTCTTTGGGAAGGGAGGATACATAGCAGGCATGTAAAAGTAACAGAGGCAACAAGTGCCTGAGAAACAGAGAATATTGGTTGAAATGGTGACTAATCCTCAGAAATTTTGGAAAGAAACTTGAATTTGCTCCGTACATAAGATGGGGTTCTAACCCAATTTTAATTAAATTTGAAAGAACAAATAGCTGTAGCATCTAAGGGAATATCAAGGCAACAATCATCTTCATGATGATTAGACTATCATTGAACGGTATCCTTTCTCTGAAGCTCCATTTATGCTCAATCACTTAATGAAAGTTTTCCTAAATGGTTCTTCATGTATAAAATGTAGGTCTAGGTAAAATATGCAGTTTTTGATCGACCAATTCTCCCACTGAAAACAAAGAGAGAAGCTTAAAATACCAAGAAAATCTCAGCTGGGCGCGGTGGTTCACACCTGTAATCCCAGAACTTTGGGAGGCTGAGGAGGGCAGATCACCTGAGGTCGAGTCTGAGACCAGCCTGACCAACATGGAGAAACCCCGTCTCTACTAAAAATACAAAATTAGCCAGGCGTGGTGGCGCATGCCTGTAATCCCAGCTACTTGTTAGGAAGAGAATCGCTTGAACCCAGGAGGCTGAGGTTGCGGAAAGCCGAGATTGCGCCATTGCACTCCAGCCTGGGCAACAAGAGCGAAACTGTCAAGAATAAAAAAAAAAAAAGAAAGAAAGAAAGAAAGAAGGAAGAAGGAAGGAAGAAGGAAGAAAGGAAGGAAGGAAGGAAGGAAGGAAGGAAGGAAGGAAGGAAGGAAGGAAGGAAGGAAGGAAGGAAGGAAGGAAGGAAGGAAGATCTCCATTTATAGGCATCAGAAAACTGCTGAAGCGAGACAAGTAGAGGAGTTAATATTCTAGAGAAGGAAAAACTGTGGAGATAAAAACTGTTGGTTGCAAAACATCCTTTCTTCTATAGGTATTTACTTACATTAGGAACTAACAAGAGGCTGGGATTCTAAGCTGGGGACAGAGAAACTAGGGGAGCTTTTGGAAGTTTCCTGAATCTGCAATTAAATTGGAAATTGAGGGACGTGGCTGATTTTCCCTAAAGACATTCGTTATGTTTAAAATTTAAATTGCAAGTTAAATTGGAAGTTTAACAGAATGCTAAATCTCTAAGCTGAAAAGCCCTGAAAGACAAAGAAAAGCTTTTTTGTTATAACTTGGTGTTGAACAGTGATTATAGCTAAGGACTACTGCGAGTGCACAAGGAGGCTCTCAGTCTAGAGCCCTGGAGGGTCATCCTCTGGAAACAGAGACAAATCAGAGACAAACTGAAACTAAACAAAACTGCAAATCAGCCGTGACTCAGTTCAGACTCCGAGTGGATTAAAGTGAATATAATCCTCTCTAATTGCTTACCAGAGAAATGGTGAATACTCTCTGGAGAAGTATATTATTATTTGATCTTCTGTTAGTACTATAGCTTGAATGTTTCTGTCCCGTCCAAAATTCATGTGTTGGAATCTTAGTCACTAACACAATAATGTTGGGAGGTGGGCCTAATGGGCGGTGTTTAGGTCCTGAGAGCTCCAGTCTCATGAAGGAATTAATGCCACAGTAAAAACGACTTTCAGGCTGGGCACATGGACTCACGCATGTAATTCCAGGATTCTGGGAGGCCAAGGTGGGTGGATCACTTGAGGTCAGGAGTTCGAGACCAGTATGGCCAACATGGTGAAACCCTGTCTCCACTAAAAATATAAAAATTAGCCAGGTGTGGTGGAAAGTGCCTGTAGTCCCAGATACTTAGGAGGCTGAGGCAGAAGAATCGCTTGAACCTGGGAGGCAGAGGTTGCAGTGAGCTAAGACTGTGCCATTGCACTCCAGCCTGGACAACAGAGTGAGACTCCATCTCAAAACAAACAAACAAACAAACAAAGGCTTTCAGGAGTGAGATTTTTTTCTCTTCCACTGTCTTGCTAATAAAGAAAAGTGCTCCTGGCATGGCGTGGTGGCTCACGCCTGTAATTCTAGCACTTTGGGAGGCCAAGACAGGTGGATCACGAGGTCACATCCAGACTATCCTGACTAACACGGTGAAACCCCATCTCTACTAAAAATACAAAAAATTAGTTGGGCGTGGTGGCAGGCACCTGTAGCCCCAGCTACTTGGGAGGCTGAGACAGGAGAATGGCATGAACCTGGGAGGTGGAGTTTGCAGTGAGCTGAGATCGCACCACTGCACTCCAACCTGGGCGACAGAGCTAGACTCTTTCTCAAAAAAAGAAAGAAAGAAAGAAAGAAAAGTGTTCCTTCTGTCCAAAGGTGTCATCTTGGAAGCAGAGACAAGGCCCTTACAGACAACAAATGATCTTGGACTTCCCAGTCTCCAGAACTGTGAGAAATAAATTTTTATTGTATACAAATTCTCAGTTTCAGGTGTTCCACTATAACAGCACAAAACATGTGTCATTCAATCAAAAAATTCTAGATATATTAAGAAATAAGACCATGTGTCCCAGTCCTGTCTCCCCTTTCCCCCTACCCCCACCAGAACAACAACAAAAAAAGGCAAACACACAAAAAACTGGCATTTGTTCTAGATATTAGAAAGGCTGACAATGATTGTAAAATCATTAAGATAGAAAGCTAAAGAGAATGTTAAAAATAAAGAATTTCACTAGTGATTTACACGTCTATCAAATAATCAAATGGATATCAACCAAAGCGGATTTTCTTTGAATGGATGTATTTGTTCTCATAGGACTTTTGCTTCTTTAAGCAGTTCATTAGCTCCATGCTAGCACTTCCACCAATATATTCCCAGCACATGTCACAGTGAGTAATAAAAACTAGGTCCAAAAATAAAGAAACTTTAAAAATAAACATGACGGAACATTAAAGAAGACATTTGTTCTGCAATGTTCAGGTGAATTATCAGATTCCAAATTCAAGAGGGTTAGAACGTATATCAGGAAAGATCCCACGGGAATGGGAAAGATCTGAGAAAAACATGGAACATCATGTTACATTTAGTTATTTAGCAAAGCATATTTAGATATTAAATAGGAGAATTTCATCAGAGTATAGATGGGCGAAGATCTTCTTAGTATAAGGAAATTAGCTAACTTATGTAATTCTAGGCATAAATACTGCTAAAGTATTCTCTGGTATGAACTTAGAATGCATACATTAAGAAGGTATAATAAGCACATAGGTGTTTTTACAATAGTTACTAGTAGGAGTTACTTCCATAAAGTGTCAAGAAATGTAAAGCATGTGAGCTGAGATCGTACCTACTTACATGCTAGTCAGCCTGATGCAATGTTATAGATGCCTGAAGAAAACACAAGCCTCCTGAGTCAAAGACAAAGGATTTTTTTACTTATATCACAGCAAGGAGCATAACCTCTCCTTCAGATTTGTTTCCTTATACCTTAAGGTGAAGCGGAGTGATGTGGAGGCCCCAGGTGCTGTGGAGCACGCAGTGGGTTTGTGCCTCAGCTAAGGAATCTTAAATTTACGGAGCCTGGATGTTTGATAACGAATTGTAAAAATACATGCCCAATCTCTGTATCAGAGAGTATCATTATCCTTATTAATACTATACATCAAATAAATAAGTCTTTTGAACCTAAGGAAGACACTGTATCTTCTAAGGCTGATTGTTATACAAACTTTGCAGAAGAGATAGTCTGGAAGAAAATAAAAAATTAATGCCCCTGCTGGCAAGACATGAAGAAATGCAAGAGTTTCATGAGAAATTGTGCCCTAGCATGAATATCCTGAGGAGAAGAATTAAAGATCGAAGAAGTTCTGGTATTATTGTTCACAAAGGGAAACTGTTCCAGAGTCTTAAGGTATTTTATAATAGTTACAATTAAAGATGATTGACACCACTGTACTTCTCTGCTCATAATCCATTATCTACATATCAACCAAAATACTCCTTTAGAAATCATACTACATCACTCCTGCTAAAAAGTTAGTTTCCATATCTTCCATTGAAATTATGATTGATTTTTTTAAAGAAACAAAAATGGAGATTGACTTCTCACAGACTAAGAAACCAAGCTGGCTATAGATTGCCTCTCTAGCCAACTCTAACTTTAATTTCCACTTTCAATACCTATGTTGACTTTATATGGAACTTTAGTCAGTCTGTTAAGTTCACTCTGCTACTCTTCCCCATACCTTAGGGCCTTTAGGCTAGATAAACTTCCTGCCTATGAATTTTAGCCATTCCCTCTTTTCTTGTTAAGCTTCATTCATCATTCAGTTGTCAGGTTATCTATCTCCGTCTTTAGGAACTAATCGTAATTCCCCATTCCAGGACAGACACATCTCTTACAAGACGGTTGAGCAGCATGTTTATTCTTTGTTCCATTTCAGTTCCATTTGAGAGCAAGAAGTAGGTCCTGACTACACCTGTAATGAGATCATCACTTGCCATAGAAACCTACAGGAATAGTGTTTACACGCACGCTGGTTGAATGAATATGTGAGCTCCAATTTTGTGCCTGGAAACATGCTAAACTTGTTTTAGTGAACTCTGTCCCTCATGTAGAAATTAAAAGAAAATATTACCACTTAGATTTGAAACACATTATTATGCCACATCTGTTTCAGATCTCTTTTTAAGACATAAGACATTACACTTACAGTCCTTGCTTTCTATCTGATCCCACTTCTTTTCTATCTAAAATTGATCACTCTTTTGAATTTGATGTGCATCTTTCCCAAATATAGATTTCAATTGTACTATTTATAAAATTCTATGAAGTTTCTAGTTGTTCAATAGCTATAATTATATATGCAATATATGTGCTATATATACACATGTGTGCATATATATAATTAAAATTAAAATTTCTGAACATATATGTATAGCTACATATATACCATTAAATTTCCACATATCTCTATGTGGTTCTGTATAGTTCTCTATATATGCCAAAACTATAATTTTATTTTCATATGAATTTCCTAATTATTTTTATACATATTTTCTTTAAATTTATTTATTTGCCTCATTTTGTCTAATCAATTTTTATCTTTTTGTAAATATGTTATTAATTTATTTTTGTATTTTGAAATTACAAAAGCGTTTTTGTCATCATTTATGCATTTTTCATTAGAGTAAATTCATTTTTCTGATTTCTTTCTCAATTCATTCACTATCTTTTAAATTTTTGGTTCTCAGGCTTATCATGAACAACAATAAGCATCTCTTTCTCTCTCTTTTTTTGAAAAATCTCTGTGCCCTTGCTTTTTGCCATATAGCAATTTGGGAGATGTCACTAAACCAATGGCTTCCTGATCGCTGGTCCTGGTTTGGGGGCTATGTCTGATTTCTGTTGTTTCCCTCACTATGGACTTTCATGTGAGAAGTGGGCACAGAAAGTAATATTTTTTTTCTAAATTTATTTCTTTATATTCTGGGGGCTTGTAAATGTCAGTTAACTTACATAGGCACAGAACATGATAAATTTTCTCCCAGTTTTTTTGTCTGTTTTTTTTTTTTTTTTTTTTTTTTTTTTTTTATGTTTGATGGACATGTGAATGTCAATTAACTTACATAACACAAAGCCCAAGCACACAAGACCTTGCAGTCCATCATTTTCTGACTTTTATTCCATTGTATTTCCTGACTCTAATTCTACTGTATTTTCATTTTTGTTGATCTCCAGATTACATAAGTAAATGTAGGTATATAAGCATGTGTATATGCATGTATGTATACAGTTTGGTAGGGCTATTTTATTTTTAATTTCATCTTTATACATTATTATCTATAATTGCTTTGTCTGTGGAGGCAAGATCATTTGATTCTAATATATTTATATATGGTATTATTAATTCTCCCAAGGGTACTAAGTCAGTGATTGTAATCATGGAAAATGGACTTAAAAACCGAGGCTCAGGAGGTTTAGGGGCTGAATTTATGGAGGACAGCCAAGACTGTTAACTCAAGTACATGTTTTCAGCTATGTGTTAATATTTCCATCCAAAACAATTGCTGTTTTTTTCTATCTGAGAGAAATTATTCTTGTTATTTATTATAGCTGGAATTTGTGAATTACACCTGTAATCC
Organism: Rhinopithecus roxellana; assembly: GCF_007565055.1. NCBI lineage: Eukaryota > Metazoa > Chordata > Mammalia > Primates > Cercopithecidae > Rhinopithecus > Rhinopithecus roxellana. Next base: position 52,840,663 of record NC_044551.1, on the reverse strand, counting down.
CAGCACTTTGGGAGGTCGAGGCAGGAGGATCACCTGAGGTCAGGAGTTCAAGACCAACCTGGCCAACATGGTGAAACCCTGTCTCTACTAAAAAATACAAAAAATTGGCCTGGCATGGTGGTGGGCACCTGTAATCCCAGCTACTTGGGAGGTTGAGGAAGGAGAATCACTTGGACCTAGGAGGTGGAGCCTGCAGTGAGCCAAGATCACACCATTACACTTCAGCCTGGGCAACAAGAGCGAAACTCCATCTCAAAAATAAATAAATAATAAATAAATAAATAAATAAATAAATAATTTAATTCACAAATTCCAGCTATAATAATCTTGTATGAAGAAATTTTCATTAAGAATGTGGGATTCGGCCAGGCACGGTGGCTCATGACTGTATTCCCAGCACTTTGGGAGGCCAAGGAGGGTGGATCACCTGAGGTCAGGAGTTCGAGATCAGCCTGACCAACATGGTAAAACCCTGTCTCTACTAAAAATAATAATTAAAAAAAACAAAAAACAACAACAAAAAAATAAACTAGCCAGGCGTGGTACAAGAGCGAAACTCCCTCTCAAAAAAGAAAAGAAAAAGAATGTGGGATTCAACAATAGCAAAATTATTCTGTTTTTCTAAAGTACATTCAGAGTTATACTTATGTGGGTTAAATAGCTTGAATTGAACATATCTTCAAATCTAAGTCGAATATGTTATCAAATTTAAATTATTTTAAAATATAAAGTTTTTATTGGAATAGAAAAAAATGCAACTGAAACATAAGTGCATGGCTCAACATATGATCCCAATCTCTTAAGGAAGCAAATTAAATAACCTCTGCCAAATTATACAATTCTTTGAAATATGGAAAAATATTTTTTTCACGAGTTTCACATATTTAATCATACTAAGTATATTTGAATTATAAGACAGCCTGTTCTAATGTAAGTAAATGTACAATAGTCAGTTAAATGCAATTTGTCATACACTAACATGCACAAATATTTATTCCCATAAGCAGAGCTGACCTAGGGCCACTTAAAATGTGAGGGACAATTAAGCTTTAAATGTTCATATAAATCTTATGGCTTTGTGTACATTTTGATCCTTTTTTATATTTAAAGATGTTTAGGGAAAATGGGAAAAATGCTTTTGGTAGGTTGTCATTTAGTAACTTGCATTTGAAAATCTTCTCCCGGAAGTAAAGAGAGAGGGAATTCAATGTTTACTGAAAATGTATGTGCCACTGTTTTCTTCATGTCATTCTGAGGCAACTGTTAAATTCCAAATAGCAGCATATTCACATAAACATAATCAAATATATAGTTTGGAGAAAGAAAAAGTTGATCCTAATCAGAAAATTGTACATACCGTATAGCTTAATGTTTCCCTAAGGTATGAAAAATGACTTACATGGAACCTTGAGAAATGTACCAAAGAGGACATGTAAATAATGAAGGAACTTCCGTAGTTACTATATTATGGGATTATGTTTAACCACACAATACAGAAGGCTAAATAAAAATGATTCAAAAATTTCCAAAATATTCTGCATACTTGTGCATATCTTTCTACGTATATTTTGGACAATGTTCATAATAAGAGGAAATATAATTTGTACAGCACATCTTGATAGTCTTGCTCATACAAGATGATTGCAAGCATTGCATTTCCTTTAGTAACTGTCTCTAGGATACATTTTTCATTTTTCCTAATTTGAATATTTTCTACCTCCAAGCAGTAGCAGCAGCTCTCATAAACAAGTTTGTCAGCTAAGATTTCTCTTAAAATTTGCCCAAGAGCATATTACATGTACATTTCTTGTTTAAAGAGATGCTTCTGAATAAATTCAATGAAAGTTATTTGTACATATGGCTCAATTTTAAATACAAGCTATTCACAGATCATAACACAGTAGCATCAAACTGACTTTGAATGCTGATTTGCAAGATGTTTGTGAGTATATAAGAATAAAGCCTACTACATATAAGGTCAAAGCAGAAACCACATAGATAAATAAATATGTGTACATATGTTCACCTTCATTGTCCTTCAGAGTGAAGTTTGGATTTACAGGCAGGTGTTCATCAAGAAAGAAGTTAAACCTTGGCCCATTGGCAAAATCATCTTTATCAGTGGCACTGATGGTGTGAATAACCTAAAGAAAAGACAAACAGTAAACAGTAAATTTAATTTTACTTGTTCTCTTGATTTTAATTACATTGTATTCTTTCTGCTAAAAAATATTTTTAGAAGATCTTTTCTTCCAAATTGAGTTATTTTTTTCAAATTCAGGTCATAAAACAATGAATTAAATTGCTCTATCCTACATTTGATTTTAGGAAAAACATGGTATATAATTTCTAAACATTCATCACACTTTATTTTCTAGCAATGCACACACATTGATTTTATGTTTTCCTTAATCGGCCATGGTACTGTGGGGTCAATTCGATGCAATGTTTTCACATGAACACCTGTTGGAGGAGAAATAAAATATTGTTTGCACAAATATAAACATCCCAGTGTTGATTCAGAACAGCTGATCAGTGTATGTTGGTCTAAGTAGTAAATGCAAGAACAGTGGAGTCTTGGTTTTATTATTTTTCAAGAGGCCTTTAAGATCATGATCTAGTCCCTATATATTACAGACGAGGAGCCTGAATCCTGGAAGGATGGTGATGTGCCCCAAATCTCTAAAATAATGGCAGAGGCAAAACAAGACCCTCAGTGATTTACGAATAACTTCTCCTCTCTAGTGCTCAGGAGAAAGCAATTCTTCAGAATCTGGACTTAATGTACACTAAAAAGCAGAGTAAGTTAGAATTTATGGTGGCCCAAGAGAAGAACATGAATTTCAATAAGTGTGGCCAGTCTGCTCTTAAAAAATAAATATCAAAATAAACAGACAAAAATATATTTTCCTCTTTTGAAAATTATTATTGTAATGCTTAGGTGTCTTCATTCAACCCTTTCCTTAGAAAAACAAGAAACAAAGAGGGAGAAGATAGTGCTATGAAAATAGTATTTCCTGCTTCTGACATACAATGTGTCCGTTTTAGAAACTAATATCATTTCTTAGAACATTATACTTAATTTCAACCAGTTCAATATTTTACAAGGGAGGTAATTCACCAAAGAATATCACAGTTAAAACCTAAATTTCTCTCCATGTTCTGAACCCATTAGTTTGTAAGAAAGATGAGGAGGAAAATAAAAGTACTGAGAAGTGGGGGTGAGTGAGAGTAAAACCAGAAAAGCCTATGTTTTCATGAAGTGACAGTGAAGAAAGTACTTGAGGATATAAAAAGGGATCAACTTCCTCATTATGTTTACTGGGCTCACTCTTTCACCTCCTTTCCATCACTGCTCGAAAGATACATGTTTAGCAAGATCCTATGTGCTCCTTACCCCTGCCTCCATCTCCAAATAAGTCTCTATCCTTCTCCATTTCCCTCCATATTTATTTATAAGCTGAAAATCTTATTGTTTTCTTTTTTCATTTGAAGTACAACTAGTCTCTGTATAGACTATTTTTCCCCTTGTTTGCACTTGGAGTCGGGGGATACATTGATGGATAATCAGATACATTGTGACCATTCCAATGCTGCCTCATCTGAGGAACATACCTACAATGGCTACACATTAGTTACTTAATATACAATTGAAATAAAATGTCAATATTTTAAGTTTTTTAAGAGTTAAAAAAGTAAGCAGGCATCACATACTCCATCACTTCCTCCCATACATACAAATACATAATGTTACCTCTCCTTTTTCCCCTTTTTTATAAAACAAATGTTCTCTCTCCTTGCTCTTGAATTTTAGTGATTCTCCAGTGCGTGACCCTATTTTCTCCACCATACCTCATAACATACTGATACATTTGCAAGTTTACTTTTTATCCAGAACAAAAAAGTTTTCAGCAGAAGAGTTACAAGATCTGATTTTTGGATTAAAAGGATATCACAGTCTGACTACTATTAATACATACGTTGAGAATAAACTATAGTTTATTTTTATCCAATAATAGAATTTTGGATTAGGTTGGTGAAGAACATTTCCTTTGAGTTAACTGAGCTAGTTTATGGTTTCTGTTATCACTGCTGTGGGATTATTGTTTTATTTATTATTCATTTCAAAGTTAGTATATAAATCATTTTAATTATTTCTTAATATTTTTACAAATAGGAGCTTACTATATCTGTTAAATGCTGATATAATTCATATTCTATTGTGTTTGTAAGGCATCTTTTTCACTTTTTTACAGATGATTTTAAATGCAAATTGAACAGAAAGCTCACACATGACAATTGTGTTCTTTTAAGAGAGAAACTCCTGGTCTCTACATAAAAAATGAGGATTTGATTATCATGTTTTGTTTAACAATGTCCCAATCATCTGGAACTCTTATAGAATTGTTGATAATGTATCTAAGCTTAAATTTTTATTAATCATATTTCTGAAAAAAAAATGTTGCCAAAACCTAGAACGTTAGTCTGACTTCGTCCAAAATTCTGTCATATTTGCTTGGTCTGTGCTCTGTAGTGGTATATTCAATTTTTCTGTTTTACAAATCACCTTGTCTCTTTCATTAGGTAATAGAATTTGCATTCATTGTTACCTTAGACTTTCTTTAGAAAAAATACTTGAGAAGTTAACATATTTATGATTTTTAGAAGTTATAAACTTCTGGCAGATATCTAGATAATTGCCAGGCTTCCATCATCAGTATTTTCTATCTGTTTGTCAAAATTGTGATTTATAGGCACTGTGTTACCTTGCTATCTCTTTGTACAATTGCTTTAGTAATGTAAAATCCCTAACAATCTTTTTTGATTCCTGTGTCTTCAATAGAACACAAATGTTATTTATCATATTTACATGATCTAATTAGTGCATAGAATGTTTATTTATTTTGAAAGATATCAAATAAATGATATTACAAATTTAGTCTACATTACAAAAGCAAAGGTTAAAAAAAATAGACAGTTGCTATTTATAAATAATTACCAGGGAGTATTTTTGATATCTACAAATAAATGTATCCACTTTTAAAAATATACTTTCAATTGTATGTTAATACTAGAGTACTTTATTAGGGAAAAGTCAGTATCACAAATATATAAAATTTTTCTAATCTAATACCTTAATGTTAGATTTGGCAAATGAAATTGCTTGGCTTAAGCATTTTATATTTTAAAAAGAAAGTTCTTTCTTTTCTTTCTTTCTTTCTTTTTTTTTTTTTTTTTTTTTGGCAGAGACTCACTCTGTAACCCAGGCTGGGGTACCAGAAGCTCAGCCTCTCAATCTCAGCTCACTGTAACCCTCACCTCCTGGGTTCAAGTGATTCTCGTGTCTCAGCCACCGAGTAGTTGGGATTACAGGTGTGAGCCACCATGCCCAACTAATTTTTGTATTTTTGGTGGAAATAGGGTTTTGCCACGTTGGCCAGGCTGGTCTAGAACCCCTGGCCTCAAGTGATCTGCCCGCCTTGGCCTCCTAAAATACTGGGATTACAGGTGTGAGCCACCATGCCTGGCCAAGAATGTTCTTAACTCAGAAATAGAAAAACAAATACCATATGTTCTCACTTATAAATGGAAGCTAAACAATGGGGACAAATGAACAGAAAGACGAAAATAATAGACAATAGGGACTCCAAAAGGGCAGAGAGTGGGAAGGGGCGAGGGTTGAAAAATAACCTGTTGAGCACAATGTTCACTTTTTGAGTAATGCATACACTAGAGGCTCAATCAATCCCAGCACTTTGGGAGGCCAAGGCGGGCGGATCATGAGGTCAGGAGATCGAGACCATCCTGGCTAACACAGTGAAACTCCGTCTCTACTAAAAATACAAAAATTAGCTAGGTGTGGTGGCGGGCGCCTGTAGTCCCAGCTACCTGGGAGGCTGAGGCAGGAGAATGGTGTGAACCTGGGAGGCGGAGCTTGCAGTGAGCCAAGATCCCGCCACTACACTGCAGCCTGGGTGACAGAGCGAGACTCCATCTCAGAAAAAAAAAAAATGCCCATGTAACCTCTCAATCAAAAAAAATTTTTTTTAAAGACATAGTATCCTGTTTAATCAATGCATCTGCTTCACAATATAATCTTTAATAGTATCTCCATACATTTATTTGATAACATCAACTTTTGTTATTTAAATGAGCTTGATTTTTGACAGTAAAGAATCTCTATTGACCTAGTTAATTTTTTCATGCAAAGTTATATGGTTAATAATTGTATGTGGTGGAAGCATATAATGTTATGCAACAAAATTTCTTTTATGTGTTATTTTTGTATGTTCATTTACAATAAAAGAAGGAATACATAGGAAATTTAATATGCATAAAATAGAATAGACTCCCTTTATTTTTTCAATGTTTCTACTTTAGGCATATCTAATTTTTTCTTAATTCATTCTACTTTGGGAACTGTCTTCAAATTTCATGCATGCATGCCTTTCTTTTTAATATTTTTCTCGGGCAATATACTTAAAAGATTTTTTTTTTCAGAACAGGAAAATATATTAACTTAGAGAACTATATTGTTGCAGGTTACATTAGTATCACAATTTACCTGAACTCTGCTGTTACATGGGGCTTAAACTTTCATAAAAAGCCAATCTCTTTGCCATAGCTACATTCTGATACGTTTAGATGTGCAGCATTCATAATAGAAATATCCGTAATTCTAAGAGCAATTGTCATTGAAAGAGGAACTGTCACACAGCCTGGCAATACAAATACACTTCAGAAAACTGATTTCACCAATTGTTGTTTAAATAGAGTTTCTTATTCCAACTCTGCATCAGAATGCATCGGATTTCTTCAGAAGTGTTTTCAATATATGGCTAAAGGAGTCAAACACTACGAAACTAAAGAACACAGATTTGGGCCTTTTCACTCTGTAATGGGTTAATCACACAAGTAGAGCACATACACCGGTAATGATTTGTCTAAATGTGAGTGCCACAAGCTACACTTTCAAACAATCTTTTCTTCCATCAATTAAAGCTTAAATTTATTTTGGTGGAAGAGGTGAAAACAAATACACAAGCAACAGCATAATAAGTTCAGTTATCTTATGATCACATCTAAAATCGTTCAGTGGTAAAGGCAACAATGATAGCTAAATGTATAGTATTTTAAAGTGCAAAAAGGAGTAACCACATAATCAACTAACAAAACTTAATCAAAATATTAGAAGTGTAGTAATGTCAAATGCTAAGTGTAGTAATTACCTTTTCGATATGGTTAGGTTTTGTGTCCCCACTAAAATCATGTTGAATTATAATCCTTATAATCCCCATAATCCCCACACGTCAAAGGAGAGACTAGGTAGAGGTAATTGGATCATGCGGGTGGCTTTCTCCCATGCTGTTCTCCTGATAGTGAGTTCTCAGGAGATATGATGGTGATGGTGGTGTTGTCGTTTGTTTTGTTTTGTTTTTTGAGATTGAGTTTTCCTCTTGTTGCCTAGGCTGGAGTGCAGTGGTGTGATCTCAGCTCACTACGATTTACACCTCCTAGGTTCAAGTGATTCTCCTGCCTCAGCCTCCCAAGTAGCCGGGATTACAGGCACCCACCACCATGCCTGGCTAATTTTTTGTATTTTTAAAGAGATGGAGTTTCGCCATGTTGGGCAGGCTGAACTCCTGACCTCAGGTGATCTGCCTGCCTTAGCCTTCCAAAGTGCTGGGATAACAGGCATGAGCCAACACACCTGGCCAATCTGATGGTTTTATAAGCAGCTCATCCCCCATCTCTCAGAACTTCTCTTTCCTGCAGGATTGTGAAGAAGGTGCCTTGCTTCCCCTTGGCTTTCCCCCATGATTTTAAGTTTCCTAAGGCCTCCCTAGCCATGCTGAACTGTGAGTCAATTAAACGTCTTTCCTTTATACATTACCATGTCTCAAGCAGTTCTTTATAGTAGTATGAAAATAGACTAATACAGTAAATTGGTACCATGCAGCGTGGGGCACTGATATAAACATACCAAAAAAATGTCGAATTGACTTTGGAACTGGATAAGAGGGAAAGATTAGAACAGTTTGGAGGGCTTAGAAGACAGGAAGATGTGGGAAGGTTTGGAACTTTCTAGAGACTTGTTGAATGATTTCGAACAAAATGTGGATGGTGATATGGCAAATGAAGTCCAGGCTGAGGATGGAGAAGAGGAACCTGTTGGAAACTGGAATAAAAGTGACTCTTGCTATGCTTTAGCAAAGAGACTGCTGGCATTTTGCCCCTGCTCTAGGGATCTGTGAAACTTTGAAGTTGAGAGAGATGACTTAGGGTATCTAGTGGAAGAAATTTTTAATAGCAACGTGTTCAAGATATAACCTGGGTGCTCTTAAAATCATTCAGTTTTATGCATTTCAAAGGGATGGTTTAAATTCGGAACTTATGTTTTAAAGGGAAGAAGAGCATAAAAGTTTGGAAAATTTGAAGCCTGACAATGCAATAAAAAAGAACAACCCATTTTCTGAGGAGAAATTTAAGCTGGCTGCAGAAAGTTGCATAAGTATCAAGGAGCTGTATGTTAATCACCAAGACAATGGAGAAAATGTCTCCAGGGCATGTCAGAGGTCTTCATGGCAATCCCTCCCATCAGGAACCTAGAGGCCTAGGAAGAAAAACTGGTTTTGTGGGCCAGCCCAGGACCTTGCTGCTTTGTGCAGGACTTGGTGCCTTGCATCCAAGCCACAGCTAAAAGGGGCCAATACACAGCTCAGGCCATTGCTTCAGAGGGTGCAAGCCCCAGCCTTCGTGGCTTATATGTGGTATTGGGCCTGCAAGTGCTCAGAAGCCAAGAATCGAAGTTTGGGAACCTCCACTTAGATTTCAGAGGATCTAAGAGAATGCCGGGATGTCCAGCAGAAGTCTGCTGCAGGGCTGGAGCCCTCAAGGAGAATGGCTACTAGGGCAGTGTGGAAGGGAAATTTGGGGTTAGAGCCCCCACAACAGAGTCCCCAATGGGGCACTGCCTAGTGGGGCTGTGAGAAGAGGGCCACTGTTATTCAGACCCCACAATGGTAGATCCACCAACAGCTTACACTGTGTGCCTGGAAATGCTGCAGACACTCAATGCCAGCTCTTTAAAGCAGCCAGGAAAAGGGCTGTATCCTGCAAAGCCAATGGAGCTGAGCTGCCTAAGGTTGTGGGAGGCTACCTCTTGCATCAGCATGACCTGGATGTGAGACATGGAGTAAAGGGAGATCATTTTGGAGCTTTAACATTTGACTGCACTGCTAGATTTTGGACATGCCAGGGGCCTGTAGCCCCTTCCTTTTGGCCAATTTCTCCTATTTGGAATGGGTGTATTTACCCAATGCCTGTAGACCCATGGTACCTAGGAAGTGACTAACTTGCTTTTGATTTTATAGGCTCATAGGCAGAAGGGACTTGCCTTGTCTCAGATGAGACTTTGGACTTGGACTTTTGGGCTAATGCTGGAATGAATTATAACTCTGGGGGACTGTTGGGAAGGCATAATTGGTTTTGAAATGTGAAAGGGACATTAGATTTGAGAGGGGCCAGGGTAGAATGATATGGTTAGGCTTTGTGTCACCACCCAAAACTCATCTTGATTTATAATCCCCATATATCAAGGGAGAGATTAGGTGGAGGTAATTGAATCATGGGTATGGTTTCCCTCATGCTGTTTTTGTGATGGTGAGTGAGTTCCAAGGACATTCGATGGTTTTATAAGGGGCTCTTTCCCCATCACTCAGCACTTCTCCTTCTTGTTGCCTTGTGAAGAAGCTACCTTGCTCCCCCTTTGCCTTCCGCCATGAGTGTAGACTTCCTAAGGTGTCCCCAGTCAAGATGAACTGTGAGTTCATCTTTCCTTTATAAATTACCCAGTCTCAGGTAGTCCTTTATAGCAGTATGAAAATGAACTAATACACTTTTGAAAATAAGTAACAAATGAGTTTCCTCAGGACTCCCCAGTCATGATGCTCTGTGAGTTCATCTTTCCTTTATAAATTACCCAGTCTCTAGAAGTCCTCTTTCCTTTATAAATTACCCAGTCTCCGGAAGTCCTTTATAGCAGTATGAAAATGAACTAATACACTTATGAAAATAAGTAACAAATACATAAAGAAAGGAGGAATACTATATAAATAAATAGTTAATGAGACTTACCAAAGAAAAAGCAAGTTGTCAGAGACACATCCCTCTCCAAAAAGTATCAAATAGAATAAGAATAAGGTAACTGAATGCACAGAATAAGGTAAATCATATTTAGAGGAAAGAATAAGATATGCATAGAATAAGATAACTCATATTTAAAGGAGTTTGAAACTTATTTAGTCCTATACTTATAGAATTTCAGTCTTGGAAGGGCCCTGAAATTCTGACATTTGTCTTTTCTTTGGAGATGAAGAAAGCACCTGTTAATGTGAAATAATATCATTTCTTAGACCTGCTGTAGAGCTTTTGCAGTCAATGCAGAGGGTAAAACAGAGGACCCATAACAGCAATGTCACATTGAGAATGGAGCAAGTCCTAGGGAGAATGGATAAGTGAACCTATCTCATGAGAAAGTGGTGGAAAATATCAGAGGTCAACAGAAAAATTCAAGGTCATAGGCCAGAAAACTGAGCCCAGAGTTTTAAATTTGGGAGCAGATGTTCACATATAGAGAAAATAAGTATCAATTGAGCCAAGAGCAAGGGCTGGGTGTTATTGGCCCAGATTTGCAGCAGACTACATAGGTAGCATTGGACTAGCAACCATTGTTGTGCCACATTATGAGAATATACTTTAACCTTAAAGCTTTGAAATGACATTGAAATTTAAAAATAAAATTTACATGCTTATTTAAATGAATTTTTAAAACTATAATTAGTCACAAAACAATGTCTGATGCAAACATAAGCCCATGCTTGGTTATTTACATCACATTTCAAATGACATTTTTAATTTACCAATTTTAGATCTCTGAGTAATCTAAACATCATGGAAATAGCCGGGCATGGTGGCTCACGCCTATAATCCCAGCACTTTGGCAGGCCGAGGCAGGTGGATCAACTGAGGTTGGGAGTTCATGACCAGCCTGACCAACATGGAGAAACCCTGTCTCTACCAAAAATACAAAATTAGCCAGGTGTGGTGGTGCATGCCTGTAATCCCAGCTACTCGGGAGGCTGAGGCAGGAGAATTGCTTGAACTCAGGAGGTGGAGGTTGTGGTGAGCTGAGATCATGCCACTGCACTCCAGCCTGGGCAACAAGAGCGAAACTCTGTCTCAAAAAAAAAAAAATATATATATATATATATGTATCATGGGAATAAAGATTCACTGAGGCAAAGGACCTAAGTTTTAAGAGTTGCCTTCTAGAGAGAAAGCAGTTGAGTGCTAACAAGTGTAACATTTATTCTTAGGCGTCTTATTTTTAATGTGATGGAAAATGGTCTACTGTTTCAAGTTAATTTTCTAATCGTTTGTGGTATGAGAAGTCCAAATAACATGTTTACATTGACCTGTTATTTAGCAAATTTGCTAATTTCATTAAAAAATTCTACCCGTGTATAGCAGCATTGTCACTGTTGTTGCTGTTATTAATGGGTGTTGAATTTTCACAAATGCTTTGGATTCTCCTGATTAGGTAGGTTTTTATTTTTCATCATCTCATTTTAAAATACTATTCTTTTTTGCTTTACATGGTTTACAAATATTTTATTTATGACATTTATTATATCTGTGATTGTGGAGAGAATAACTATAATTCCACTTTTACCTTTTGATGTTAAGGCTACGTTGGCATCACAAAATGTGTAAAAAAAATGGTCCTACCACCCTTTTCGGAACTCTTGAATGCCTTTTACAATTATTCTCATGATCTTTCTTAAATTTTTAGTAGAATTCACCATTAAAGGCAAGAGAAGAGAATTTATTTGTGGAAAGGAAAGGTTTTTATTTATATATTTAATGAATTTAATAAATACAACCTTAATCAGTCTCAGTCCTTATTATTATTATTATTATCATCATCATCATTATTATTTTTGAGATGAAGTCTCACTTTGTCACCCAGCCTGGAGTGCAGTGGCATGATCACAGCTTGCTACAGATCTGACCTCCAGGGCTCAAGGGATCCTCCCACTCAAGCCTCCCAAGTAGCTGGGATTATAGGCATGAGCCACCAAGCCTAGCTAAATCTATTCTTGTGTCAGCTCTGACAAACTGACACAAGAATAGATTTTTCTAAAAATATATGCATTATGTCTAAACTTTCAAATTTTAGTAAAATATGACATTGTCATACACAATTGGCTTTTGATATCTGTAGGATCTATAGTTATCACCTTTTGATTTTTTCCTAATATTCCTCATTTGTTCTATTTCTCTCTCTTTTGTCTTTAACAGCTGACCAGGGACTTGTCTGTCTTTTCAAATAACTAAGCTGTGAACTTTTGAATGTTTTCTTTTGATTCATTTCATTACATTCATCTCATAAATTGTTATTCTATTTCATTTTGACTAAATTTACTTATTTTTCCAACTTCTTAAGAATGATGCTTAGGCTTTCAAATGCATTATTTTATCTTCTTTATTATATGCATTTAAAATTATAAATTTCCTGTTAGTTATGGCTGAACCGTTTCCTAGAAATTTTGATATGGACTTATTTACATTACCATTTCATGTAACTAGTTTATTCATTTAAGTTTGTTTTTCTTCATGGAATCTTTGTTTACTTAGAAATGCATTCCTTTATTTGCAATATGTATTTTGTTTTTGTTTTTGTTTTATTATACTTTAAGTTCTAGGGTACATATGTACAACGTGCAGGTTTGTTACATATGTATACATGTACCATGTTGGTTTGCTGCACCCATTAATTCATCATTTACATTAGATATTTCTCCTAATGCTATCCCTCTCCCATCTCCCCACCCCATGACAGGCCCCAGTGTGTGATGTTCCCCACCCTGTGTCCAAGGGTTCTCATTGTCCAGTTCCCACCTATGAGTGAGAACATGCAGTATTTGGTTTTTTTCCTTGCGATAGTTTGCTCAGAATGACAGTTTCCAGCTTTATCCACGTCTGTACAAAGGACATGAAGGCATCTTTTTTATGGTTACATAGTATTCCATTGTGTATATGTTTCACATTTTCTTAATCCAGTCTATCAATGATGGACATTTGGGTTGGTTCCAAGTCTTTGGTATTGTGAACAGTGCCACAATAAACACACATATGCATAAGTATTTACAGTAACACAATTTATAATCCTTTGGGTATATACCCAGTAATGGGACCACTGGGTCAAATGTTATTTCTAGTTCTAGATCCTTGAGGAATTGCCACACTGTCTTCCACAATGGTTGAATTCGTTTATACTCCCATCAACAGTGTAAAAGGTTCCTATTTCTCCACATCCTCTACAACACTTGTTGTTTCCTGAATTTTTAATGATCGCCATTCTAACTGGTGTGAGATGGTATCTCATTGTGGTTTTGATTTGCATTTCTCTGATGAGCAGAGATGATGAGTATTTTTTCATGTGTCTATTGGCTGCATAAATGTCTCTTCATATCCTTTGACCACTTTTTTTTTTTTTTGAGACAGTCTCGCTCTGTCACCAAGATTGGAGTGCAGTGGCACAATCTCGGCTCACTGCAAACTCCGCCTCCTGGGTTCACGCTATTCTCCTGCCTCAGCCGCCAAAGTAACTGGGACTACAGGTGCCCGCCACCATGCCCAGTTAATCTTTTTTTTTTTTTTTTTTTTGCTTTTTAGTAGAGATGGGGTTTCACCGTGTTAGCCAGGATGGTCTTGATCTCCTGACATTGTGATTCACCCACCTCGGCCTCCCAAAGTGCTGGGATTATAGGCATGAGCCACTGTGCCTAGCTCTTTGCCCCTTTTTGATGAGGTTGTTTGATTTTTTCTTGTAAATTTGTTTAAGTCCTTTGTAGATTCTGGATATTAGTCCTTTGTCAGATGAGTAGATTGCAAAAATGTCCTCCCATTCTGTAGGTTGCCTGTTCAATCTGATGGCAGTTTCTTTTGCTGCGCAGAAGCTTTTTAGTTTAATTAGATCTCATTTGTCTATTTTGGCTTTTGTTGCCATTGTTTTTGGTGTTTTAGTCATGAAGTCCTTGACCATGCCTGTGTCCTGAATGGTATTGCCCAGGTTTTCTTCTAGGGTTTTTACAGTTTTAGGTCTAACATTTAAGTTTAATCCATCGTGAATTAATTATTCTATAAGGTGTAAGGAAGGGATCCAGTTTCAGCTTTCTACATATGGCTACCCAGTTTTCCCAGCACCATTTATTAAACAGAGAATCCTTTCCCCATTTATTGTTTTTGTCAGGTTTGCCAAAAATCAGATGGTTGTAGATGTGTGGTGTTATTTCTGAGGCATCTGTTCTGTTTCATTGGTCTATATCTCTGGTTTGGTACCAGTACCATGCTCTTTTGGTTACTGTGGCCTTGTAGAATAGTTTGAAGTCAGGTAGCATGATGCCTCCAGCTTTGTTCTTTTTGATTAGGATTGTCTTGGCAATGAGGGTTCTTCTTTGGTTTCATATGAACTTTAAAGTAGGTTTCTCCAATTCTGTGAAGAAAGTCATTGGTAGCTTGATGGGGATGGCATTGCATCTATAAATTACCATGGGCAGTATGGCCATTTTGGTGATATTGATTTTTCCTATCCATGAGCATGGAATGTTCTTCCATTTGTTTGTATCCTCTTTTATTTCATTGAGCAGTGGTTTGTAGTTCTCCTTGAAGAGGTCCTTCACATCCCTTGTAAGTAGGATTCCTAGGTATTTTATTATCTTTGTAGCAATTGTGAATGGGAGTTCCCTCATGATTTGGCCCTTCATCTGTTATCAGTGTATAGGAGTGCTTGTTATTTTTGCACATTGATTTTGTATCCTGAGAATTTGCTGGAGTTGTTTATCAGCTTAAGAAGATTTCGGGCTGAGACGATGGGGTTTTCTAAATATACAGTCATGTCATCTGCAAACAGGGACAATTTGACTTCCTCTTTTCCTAATTAAATATCCTTTATTTTTTTCTCTTACCTGATTGCCCCCTGGCCAGAACTTCCAACACTATGTTGAATAGGAGTGGTGAGAGAGGGCATCCCTGTCTTGTGCCAGTTTTCAAAGGGAATGCTTCCAGTTTTTGCCCGTTCAGTATGATATTGGCTGTGAGTTTGTCATAAATAGCTCTTATTATTTTGAGATACATTCCATCAATACCTAGTTTATTGAGAGTTTTTAGCATGAAGGGCTGTTGAATTTTATCAAAGGCCTTTTCTGCATCTATTGAGATAATCATGTGGTTTTTGTCTTTGGTTCTGTTTATGTGATGGATTACATTTATTGATTTGCATATGTTGAACCAGCCTTGCATCCCAGGGATGAAGCCAACTTGATCTTGGTGGATAACCTTTTTGATGTGCTGCTGGATTCAGTTTGCCAGTATTTTATTGAGGATTTTTGCATTGATGTTCATCAGGGATATTGGTCTAAAATTCTCTATTTTTGTTGTGGCTCTGCCAGGCTTTGGTATCAGGATGATGCTGGCCTCATAAAATGAGTTAGGGAGGATTCCCTCTTTTTCTATTGATTAGAATAGTTTCAGAAGGAATGGTACCAGCTCCTGTTTGTACCTCTGGTAGAATTTGGCTGTGAATCCATCTGGTCCTGGACTTTTTTTGTTAGTAGGCTATTAATTATTGCCTCAATTTCAGAGCCTGTTATTGGTCTATTCAGGGATTCAGCATCTTCCTTGTTAGTCTTGGGAGGGTATATGTGTGCAGGAATGTATCCATTTCTTCTAGATTTTCTAATTTATTTGCATAGAGGTGTTTATAGTATTCTCTGATGGTAGTTCGTACTTCTGTGGCATTGGTGGTGATATTCCTTTTATCATTTTTTATTGTGTCTATTTGATTCTTCTCTCTTTTCTTCTTTATTAGTCTTGCTAGTGGTCTAACAATTTTGCTGATCTTTGAAAAAAAAAAAAATCTCCTGGATTCAGTGAATTTCTGAAGGGTTTTTTGTGTCTCTATCTCCTTCAGTTCTGCTCTGATCTTAGTTATTTCTTCCCTTCTGCTAGCTTTTGAATTTGTTTGCTATTGCTTCTCTAGTTCTTTTCATTGTGATGTTAGGGTGTTGATTTTAGATCTTTCCTGCTTTCTCTAGTTCTTTTCATTGTGATGTTAGGGTGTTGATTTTAGATCTTTCCTGCTTTCTCTTGTGGGCATTTAGTGCTATAAATTTCTTTCTACACACTGCCTTAAATGTGCCACAGAGATTATGGTACGTTGTGTCTTTGTTCTCATTGGTTTCAAAGGACATCTTTATTTCTGCTTTCATTTCGTTGTTTACACCCAGTAGTCATTCAGGAGCAGGTTGTTCAGTTTCAATGTAGTTGTGCGGTTTTGAGTGAGTTTCTTAATCTTGAGTTCTAATTTGATTGCACTGTGGTCTGAGAGACAGTTTGTTGTGATTTCTGTTCTTTTACATTTGCTGAGGAGTGCTTTACTTTCAACTATGTGGTCAATTTTGGAATAAGTACGTTGTGGTGCTGAAGAATTTATGTTCTGTTGATTTGGGGTGAAGAGTTCTGTAGATGTTTATTAGATCTGCTTGGTGCAGAGCTGAGTTCAAGTCCTGAATATCATTGTTAACCTTCTGTCTCATTAATCTGTCTAATATTGACAGTGGGGTGTTAAAGTCTCCCATGATTGTTGTGTGGGAGTCTAAGTCTCTTTGTAGGTCTCTAAGGACTTGCTTTTTGAATCTGGGTGCTCCTGAATTGGGTGCATATATATTTTGCATAGTTAGATCTTCTTGTTGCATTGATCCCTTTACCATTATGTAATGGCCTTCTTTGTCTCTTTTGAACTTTATTGCTTTAAAGTCTGTTTTATCCGAGACTAGGATTGCAACCTCTGCTTTTTTTTGCTTTCTATTTGCTTCATAGATGTTCCTCCATGCCTTTATTTTGAGCCTATGTGTGCCTCTGCACATGATATGGGTCTCCTGTATGCAGCACACTGATGAGTCTTGACTCTTTATCCAATTTACCAGTCTATGTCTTTTAATTGGGGAATTTAGCCCATTTACATTTAAGGTTAATATTGTTATGTGTGAATTTGATCCTGTCTTTATGATGTTAGCTGGTTATTTTTCCTTTAGTTTATGCAATTTCTTCCTGGCATCCATGGCCTTTACAATTTGGCATGTTTTTGCAGTGGCTAGTACAGGTTGTTTAGTGCTTGCTTCAGGAACTCTTGTAAGGCAGGCCTGGTGGTCACAAAATCTCTCAGCATTTGCTTGTCTGTAAAGGATTTTATTTCTCCTTCACTTATGAAACTTAGTTTGGCTGGATATGAAATTCTGGATTGAAAATTTTTTCCTTTAAGAATGTTGAATATTGGTCCCACTCTCTTGTGGCTTGTAGAGTTTCTGCCGAGAGATCCACTGTTAATCTAAAGGGCTTCCCTTTGTGGGTAACCTTACCTTTTTCCCTGGTTGCCCTTAACAATTTTTCCTTCATTTCAACCTTGGTGAAACTGACAATTATGTGTCTTGGGGTTGCTCTTCTCAAAGAGTATCTTTGTGGTGTTCTCTGTATTTCCTGAATTTGAATGTTGCTCTGCCTTGCTAGGTTGGGGAAGTTCTCCTGGATAATATCCTGAAGTGTGTTTTCCACTTAGTTCCATTCTCCCTGTCACTTTCAGGTATACCAATCAAACGTAGATTTGGTCTTTTCACATAGTCCCATATTTCTTGGAGGCTTTGTTCATTACTTTTTACATTTTTTTCTCTAAACTTCTCTTCTCGCTTCATTTCATTCATTTGATCTTCAGTCACTGATACCCTTTCTTCCACTTGATCAAATCGGCTACTGAAGCTTGTGTGTGTATCACATGGTTTTCATGCTATGGTTTTCAGCTCCATCAGGTCATTTAAAGTGTTCTCTACACTGTTTATTCTAGTTAGTCATTTGTCTAATCTTTTTTCAAGGTTTTAGCTTCCTTGCGGTGGGTTTGAACATCCTCCTTTGGCTCAGAGAAGTTTGTTATTACCGACCTTCTGAAGCCTACTTCTGTCAATTCATGAAATTCATTCTCTGTCCAGCTTTGCACCATTGCTAGCGAGGAGCTGTGATCCTTTGGAGGAGAAGAGATACTCTGGTTTTTAGAATTTTCAGTTTTTCTGCTCTGGTTTCTCCCAATCTTTGTGATTTTTATCTACCTTTGTTCTTTGATGATGGTAACCTACAGATGGGGTTTTGGTGTGGATATCCTTTTTGTTGATGTTGATGCTACTCCTTTCTGTTTGTTAGTTTTCCTTCTAACAGTCAGATCCCTCAGCTGCAGGTCTGTTGGAGCTTGCTGGAGGTCTACTCTAGACCCTGTTTGCCTGGGTATCACCAGCAGAGGCTGTAGAACAGCAAATATTGCAGAACAGCAAATATTGCTGCCTGATCCTTCCTCTGGAAGCTTCGTGTCAGAGGGGCACCCAGCTGTATGAGGTGTCAGTCAGCCCCTACTGGGAGGTGTCTCCCCGTTAGGCTACACAGGGGTCAGGGACTCACTTGAGGAGGCAGTCTGTCCGTTCTCAGAGTTCAGACATTGTGCAGGGAGAATCATTGCTCTCTTCAGAGCTATCGGACAGGGACATTTAAGTCTGCAGTAGTTTCTGCTGCCTTTTGTTCAGCTATGCCCTGCCCCTAGAGGTGGAATCTACAGAGGCAGGTAGACTTTGTTGAGCTGCGGTGGGCTCCACTCAGTTCGAGCTTCCAGGCCGTTTTGTTTACCTACTGAAGCCTCATCAATGGCAGACGCCCCTCCCCCATCAGGCTGCCAGACTGCTGCGCTAGCTGTGAGTAAGGCTCCGTGGGCATGGGACCCACTGAGCCAGGTGCAGGATATAATCTCCTGGTGTGCCGTTTGCTAAGACCATTGGAAAAGCGCAGTATTAAGGCGGGGACATCCTGATTTTCCTGGTACAGTCTGTCACGGCTTCCCTTGGCTAGAAAAGGGAAAACCCCCAACCCCTTGCACTTCCTGGGTGAGACAATACCCCATCCTGCTTTGGCTCACACTCCATGGGCTGTCTGACTAGCCCCAATGAGACAAACAAGGTACCTCAGTTGGAAATGCAGAAATCACCCATCTTCTGCATCAGTCATGCTGGGAGCTGCAGAACTGATCTGTTCCTATTTGGCCATCTTGGCAGGTCTTAGGTTACTTAGGTTACTTAGAAGTACATTCCTTTATTTGCAATATGACTTTTTAAGAAATAACTTTTAATTATCATCTAGCTATACTTATTGTAATAAAGAAAAATGAGGCCGATTTTGTACATTATTCAATCTTGTGTTGTGGCGCAGCAGACGGTGTACTTTTGGTCAGTATTTTGTGCAAATTTTGAAAGAATGCATCATCTGAAGTTGGCATATTTGTCTATCAGTAAATTTTTATAACCATAATGTTTAATTTTTAATATTACTCAAATTTGATGTGAATATTCTTTCAGTTACTTGGAAAAGTGTATAAAATCTCTCAATTCAAAAATACTTTGATTTGCTTATTTAGAGGCAGGATTGACAAGTACATATACATTTAAAATTGCTATTTCTACCCAGTGTACAGACTATGTTTATCATAATGAAGTTTGCCTTTTTACATGTGATGTTTTTCCTTTGATAATTTTTATGTGTGTGTATAATTGCATAGGGATATTGATAAAGTTTCCATTAGAAATATGTGTATAATTTCCTGTATTTTTTCTTTCAATTTTTTTCTCTCATATTTATAATACACCTCTTATAAGAAACACCTAATTGACTTTTAAGTCTATTCTGATAACAGGCACCATTTAATTTGAATATTTAAGTGGTTTTATTTTAATATAAACACTGAAACACACTTTATATATTTTACATTTGTTCATGGTATTTTCCACTTGTTCTATATAAATTTTTGTCTCATGTTTTGTTTTATGAAGTTCCACTAACATTACCCATTCAAATATTAAGTAATAAAATCTTTATTGTCCTTGTTTAATGAGATGAAACTATATTTCTACAGCAAATATGAAAAACTGTCACTCTAACTTTGAGTTTTACAAACTTCATGCAAATTTCAGGATTATTTTGGCACTATTACATTAGTTATAATCTTCATATTTTGTTAGAATTTACATTTAGCTTGGAAATGTGTCATTCTAGAATCCTTGAACATACATTCTGTGTGAAATACTTTAAAAAAAATCTTTGTACTGTAACATATAGAAAACCATACACAGTAATTTTTCAAGTAATTGAGTTATTCTAATGTTAATGAATATTTTATAAACATAATTAAAATCAGGAATTAGAGCTTTAAACTTTGCCTTCTTTGGGATTAAGTATTTTTTAAAATTCCAATTTCTATCAGCTTCTTAGTTACATGTTCTTTTACTAATTTGATTGGTTAATTTATAAATTACAAAATACATTTGCAACTTATAAATTTTATTATAAATTAATAGATTATCAATTTCCTCAAATGTTAGGAATTTAAAATATTTTAACTTCCCTTATCTCTTTCCTTTTTTATTATTTCTTAGACTATGTATACTCTCTATATTTTAAATCCTAGAAACCTTTCATTTGATTGCTTAGTTATTAATCATTTAGTTCTGCTTTGTTCTTTAATGTGTCTTGCCAATAGAGTTACTTTTGTTTTTACTCAAGAAAAGCTTTAATGGTGTTTCTGACTTATGCTAAATAATGTTCACATTTTTGTTTGCCTAAATATGAGCTTTATTTGACTTTACTTTTGAGGAATATATTTGGTAGAAAAATCATATATGACTGTCAGTTATTTCCTAGTAGCTCTACAATAAAGTTTTCCAGCTTTAATTTTTCCTCATGAAAATCTGATTTATTATTGTCCTTTTGAAGGTATTTTTTAAAATTTTTAATTAAAACTTCTATTTTGAGGTAATCGAAGATTTATAGGTAATTGTAAGAAATAATATTGAGAGATCTTATATATCTTTACCTACTTTCTCCCACAGGTAACATCTTGCAAAACAATGTCACAACCAGGATATTGACATTGATAAGAAGAACATACAAGCATTTCCATCACCATAAGGATAGCTCCTGCTGCCATGTTATGGCCACACCCACTCCTCTTCATCTTTACCCTTGCACCCAGCCTCTAGGAACTAATAACCTGTTCTCTATTTCTATAATTTTGTTACGGTAAAAATGCTATTTCAATGAAATTATACTTCATGGAAACTTTGGACATTGGCTCTTTTATTCACTCAGAACAATTTTCTAGAGATTCATCCAGGTTATTGCATGTATTAATTATTCATTCCTTTTCTTTGCTGAAACGTATTTCATGCTATGAATTTACCGCAGTTTGCTTAATCGTTCATCTATTGAAGGATGTCTGTGTTGGTTCCAGTCTGGATTTATTATAAATAAAACTGCTATAAATAATTTTGTACATTTGTTGTATAAATATAAAATTTCATATCTCTGTGGAAAATGCCCAAGAATATAGTTCTGAATTTTATGATAATTGCAAATTTAATTTTTTATGAAACTGTCAAAATATGTTCCCGAGTAGTAGTGCCATTTTACACTTTCACCAATGATGCAGAAATGACCTAATTTCTACACAATTTACCACAAAGTTTAGCTTTTATGATAGGCCTGTAGTGATATCACATTGTAGTTTTAATTTCTATTTACCCAATGTAAATAGAAATAAATTTTTAAAAAGATGTGGAATACCTTTGCATATGCTAGTTGGCTCTTTCTATGTCCTTGTCAGTAAATGTCTGTTCTTGCATTTTGCCCATTTTCAAATTGAATTTTATCTTCTGTTTTTATTGTTGAGTTTTGAAACCTTTTTATAAAAACAAACTATAGGCCTAAAAGTAGAAACTCCGTAGTTTGTCTTTTTATCATCTTAACAGATTTTAAGAGCAAAACTTTTAAATTTTGATGATATTCAATTTATCACTGTTTCCTTTTATGACTCATGCTTTTGGTGTCAAGTCAAAGAATGCTTTGCCTCATCTTAGGTCCTGTGATTTTGATAGTGGTATCATATCTTTTTTTCTGTTGCTGCTTCTAATTTGCTAAAGTTTTACTTTAATGCACTGAGGTAAATTTAGCTTTGTAGGCAGTATGCTTGGTGGTTTTGTTTCTCTTAAGTTTATTGAGTGTTTGACTTGATATTTCCATCAATTTGGAATAACTTTCCACTATAATCATCTTAAATATTTTTTCAGTCCCATTCTTTCTCTCATATGCCTCTGAGAATTGAATAACTTGTATGTTAGACTTGCATGTCCCATATGTCTCTCATATTCTTATTTATATTTTATCTTTTCATGCTTCAACATGGCTTTTTTATTCTGATCTACTTTCCAGTTCCCTTATTTTCTCTTGCACCATGTCTAAGTTGCTGTTATTACCAACAATTGAGCTACTGTATTTTCTTAAATTTAAATTTTCCAATTCCATTATTTCCTCTTTCACTATGTCTAAGTTGCTGTTATTACCAACAATTGAGATACTGTATTTTCTTAAATTTAAATTTTCCTTTAGAATGTTTAACATTTTTTTCATCAATTGTGATTTTATAATGTATTTCAAGAACATTATGTTAGGATGTATGCATCTATTTTTAATAGACTTGAAAGAAAATTTGATATATATTTAATAATGTATTTATACTATAAAATTACTTATTGGTTTTAAAATCATTGCATAGTAAAATACTTAAGCATATAAAATAATAATCTTAATATTTTAAGTGAATAAATTATATAAACCATATAATGCTTTCAAATATGACTTTACTTTGTCCTTATTCATATTTATAATTTTCTCATGGGAAATATTAAATTAATTAAGTAGAAGGCCATATCAGCCTGAGGCTATCACTGTATTTTTAGTTTTTGTGTAACAAAATGCTACCTAGGTTTGTTTGATGGTTAATATTGAGTGTCAACTTCATTGGACTGAAGGATGCAAAGTATTGTTCCTCAGGGGTCTGTGAGGGTGTTACCAAAGGAGATTAACATTCGAGTCAGTGGACTGGGAGAGGCAGATCCACCCTCAATCTGGGTGGGCACAACCTAATCAGCTGCCAGACAGGCTAGAATAAAACAGGCAGAAGATGGAAGAGCAGACTTGCTGAGTCTTCCGGCCTTCATCTTTTTCCCGTGCTGGATGCTTCCTGACCTCGAACATCGGACTCCGTGCTCTTCAGCATTTGGATTCTTGGACTTCACACCTGTGGTTTGCCAGGGGATCTCAGTCCTTTGGCTGCAGGCTGAAAGCTGCACTGTTGGTTTCCCTAATACTGAGGTTTAGGGAATCAGACTGGCTTCCTTGCTCCTCAGCTTGTACACGGCCTACTGTGGGACTTCACCTTGTGATGGTGTGTGAGTCAATACTCCTTAATAAACTCCCTTTCATATATGTATCTATCCTATTAGTTCTGTCTCTCTAGAGAACTCTAACACATTATGTCAACTAAAAGAAACCTAATTTAGGAATATAATTTTAGAAACAAACAGCTGGGTTTCAGGCAATTACAAGACAGCCAATTGGTCACTTTAGGCCCAAATAAAGCAAACACCTAGCTGTAGCCAGTCAGGTAATTTCTCTACTTGGCTTCTGCGTTCAGCCTTTGAAAGCCTGTCACTCACGATGCTGGATGGAGCTCTTTAAACTTCTTCTGATTCTGAGTGCAGCCCAATTTCTTACTCATTCTTTGCTTAA
The DNA here is from genome assembly GCF_007565055.1 of Rhinopithecus roxellana. Taxonomy (NCBI): domain Eukaryota; kingdom Metazoa; phylum Chordata; class Mammalia; order Primates; family Cercopithecidae; genus Rhinopithecus; species Rhinopithecus roxellana. Next base: position 52,816,891 of record NC_044551.1, on the reverse strand, counting down.
ATAAACCCTTTTAAATGTATTATGTCTAGAGTTTTTGTTTTATTTTAACAACAGTGAACATGAAAAAAGCTTTATGTTACAAAGCCAGCCATTCAGATATACATATATTTTTCCCTGACAGTATTAAAAATAAATAGGTAATGATTACTTTAGCAAGCCTCACTGATTGTCCTTCATACACAAATACAAAAAAGGATGCTTCTCAGGAGTATAATTTCAGCACAAGTTTCAAAATGACTTGGCATCATTTGGGAAGGGATACTCATTCTTGTTCACTACAGATAATAATAGAGTACTTTTGACTCAGAAAGGGTATATTTTGACCTATACCCTTTGAATGCACACCTTCCTGTAATCCCTCCCCCTTCAGTGTGGGTATGACCTGTGTCTTGGTTCTGACAAACAGAATATGGCAAATGTGTTGATGTGTCACTCACTTGATTATATTACATTATATGAGGCTGTTTTGCCTGCAGGCTTGCTCCTCTTATTTGCTTGATGAAATAACTGGACATATTGGGGAGGTCCAAATGGCAAGCAACTGCTGGTGGTATCTCAGAGATATGGGCAGCCTTGAGGAATAAAGGAAAGTCTTGACTTTTTCAGGTCTGTATCAGAGAGAAACTGAATGCTCCCAACAGCCCTATGAACTTGGAAGAGATCCCCAAGCCTCGGGCGAGAAAACAGCCCTAACAGACACCTTGATTATAGTCTTGAGAGACCTCTGCAAAGACCCAGCTAAGCCATGCACAAATTTCTGACCTATAGAAACTGTGAGATAATAAATACTTTTTGTTTTAAGTTGCAGGTTTTGTGTAATTGCTTATACAGCAGAAAAACAAATACACAACCCCTTTCAGCCTCCTACTTGCTCTATTTGCTATAGGCAACCAGCCTTCCAAATTGCCTTGCTTCTTTAAGTAGATGCCACACAACAACCAGCCTCTTGCCCCACGTTTCAGATTCATCTTCACTCTCACCACCTTATTAATACATATATACTCTTCATGTTTTTAACATTGAATCATCGTTTAGTATCAGCATCACTCAATCATCATTCCTGTGTCACTCCTGCAGATCCTCCAAAATAGACAGAGCTATCCCTCTGACACAATCAAGTCCATCAGCCTCATTAAGAGAAACACATTTGCTATTTCCACCTCATTTAAAGTAGGGTTGGACATAAAGCATTCAATATCATTTTATTGGTATAATTTGTGCAGCATTCATGAATGAATTCATTTTTCTGAGTTACATTTCGGATCCAAAGAAAATTCAATTGCTATGATTCTCCAAAAATTATTTGGTACTTAAAATAAAGCTTTATGAAATTATTTTCACTGAGCACAAAATTACACTGTGGGCTTTGGGGGATTATGCCTAAGAATAATAAAAATAAAGCTGCTTGCATTTATTCCATTCAAATGAGGAGGAAGGAAACAATTAACTTACCTGGCCAGGCTTAGAATTTTCACAGACAACAATATCATATTCCCTGGCAAGTTCGGGTGGATTGTCGTTGACATCCAGAACTCTAATACCCACTGTGACATGGCTCAGCAAATCAGGATTATCTGAAAAATACACAGGAATGTATTTAGTATTTCCATGCACACTTTAGAGGCTCGGTTTAAAACAAATCTCTTTAATACTGCAGCTTGTCACTGGTTCCATATGCTGCAGCAGGACTTTTGGCAAACGACAACTTTATGAAGGTGCTCTTTGCTAGAACTCATTAACTTACAGGAAAATGGCAAATGAATACCATGGCATGACATGAATGCTAAAATGATATTTTGTCATATCAAGGAAATTACACGTTATCAGGAACTTGAGTGGGAGAAAGTTGTCAGAATTCATTGTATGCTGTCAGAGTCTACAGGATGAACAATTGGTTTCATCATTAATCTAAGAAAAACACAGTAGCTAGTAAAAAATAATCACATAATCTTTAAAAATGTCTAATGTTCAAATCTACCTAAACTCAAAGAAAACAAAAAATAAATTTATTTACACAAAGGATCATTTTCTTATGGCAGGATATATGTAGTGTGTGATGTTGAGTCACACTTGTGGAAAATAAAGAATAATTGAAATCAAAATTTAGCATGAGAGTCAACAAGAAATTGACATGTAACTGGGAGATACCAAAATATATTCAATAATTGCAAGTCCATCTTAAATCAAGTATTTTCGTTTTTTCAGTGGGTTTATTAATTCTGAGATATAACAAAAACGTAAATGTCTGGTTTATTTTACAAGTCAAAGCTGGAAATTCAGAATACATAATGGACAAATTAAATCTCTCTGTCTGGTTTTCTCTCTGCTAATGTATCTGCCATTCTCTGAAACAATTCAAATTTAAATTATAACAACATACTAATACATCAATAATAACACTAGTTAAAAAGATATAACAATATTAGGAAAAAGGGAATAAATACTTATAGAGAAGTTATTCACGATAGTAAGAAAAGAGATGGTTTAAAAAGTATATTAAGTAGCTCTAACGTAAATAGAAAATCCAAGTAGCAATGTATTAAAACAACTAGAGAAAATAAATTCTTCAGTAAAAAGTTAATTTTTGCAAAGAACGAAAAAAATGTATCCCTGATTTTTTACTTAAACAGGTAATTACAGTCTACACATTTTTCCCCTAGAAAAATAAGAAAGAGGAAATATTTCAAAATTTTATTTATTTATTTATTTATTTATTTATTTATTTATTTATTTATTTTGCTTGTGAAACTTTGGAACCAATACTAGACACTGCCACTCAGGAGACATATGAAGTGTCAACTGCCTAAACAGAATCATAGTAAACACACTCCACTGCGTTGTTCTTGATCATTCTTGATCAATTTTGTACCAGGAATATTTGTTTAGTTCAACAATAAAAGACGGAAGAGGTACAGAAAAGAAGGAAATTTTTATAAAGATAAAATAAAAGTTATTCACAAGTTAGTGAATTAAAGGAATGATGAAAAAGCATATACATAATCGCTCTGACTGCTATCAGCTGTCACCTCTCACTGTCCTACCTCTGCCTTGTTGCAGCTTTCCCCTGAAACTGGAATGTGTTCTCAGGCATTCCACACTTGAGCACAGGAAACTGAATCCTTTTACTTCAAAATAGACTCTTTCCATTATGACTCAATATTACTTTACGTCCCTAATGTACAATCACTATTCTGTAACAATGATTAAAAGCATAACATTTGGGATCAGGCTAAAATCAGTTTTGTCTGTATACCTACTACCATTCTATGTCCTGTAGGAAACATCTCACCTTTTTGAGCACGTGACTCATGACACTGCCTGCCCTTTCAGGGGCAACCATAGCAGTTATGAAAACCAAAAGGTTAGAGTAAATTTAAAGTAATTTCTGGTGCAAATTCAATAACTGCTGTTACTAAAAGTAGGATGATGTATAAAAATGTGGCTGTGATTTCAGATAATTAGGGGTGAAAACTCACTATCACTTTATAGCCACTTGCAGTCTTCTTGCAGACTTCTTGCAGCATTCTGGTCTTTTATGATATGAGATATTTCTATATTTGTGAACTGAAAAGTACCCATGGGTCTCTATATATCATTTATTGTGTCCTTGGGTTAGTATTTTATCCTTTGAATGTCAATCACTCTACCCATAAAATGTAAACCTGTTCATGGGATTTATAAACATTTTGCCAAGGCTAAAACTGGGTAATTCTCTAAGGTCTTAAAACACTATTTCTATTATTGTTATTATAATTTTTATTTTTATGCTTTGTTTCTAGAAAACAATTTTCATATTCTTTTGACAGCAGAGGAAATAAAATACATTGAAATCATACAAACTTAAATATAAATCATATTCTCAGCACTCTTCAGGAGCAGAACTTCAAAAAGTTATTTGCAATTTATTGATGTACCTTAATTATTTAATCTGTAAGCCTATAATAAGAGTTATTTGACTTGCCAAGTTGTGTTTTTGAGAAACAATTAACGGTAACTATGTCGACTTTATATAATACTGAGCCTGGGAAAGAGCAGAATGTACATTTTAATAATTTCTGAATACTAAAATAGAAACAAAGCCAAAATACATGCATGCAATTTCCAGCACAAACTATGCTACATAAAAATCATCTGTGCTTTATGCAACGCTAATACAATAAGGACTCATGTCATCAGAGTGCCCCCTCTAGAGATAGTGATACGGAGAAAGTGCTATTCCACTGCAAGTGGAAGCGGTATGCTACAATATCTAGAAGATCTTTTATAACTTGAGAAACAATAACTTTTATCCAGTGATTACTTTTGGAAAGACCGATGTGTGGGTAACACTATGATGGGCTCTAGAGAACACAGGACAACAAAATATGTCATTCTTCCAGATTTCCCACTTATCGAAATTGAATGGAAAAAACAAATACTATTTTTTTCTTAAATATCACGACTTAACTGTTTAATTTACTTCTAGACCAAAGCCATTATTATTTAAATATGTGCCACCTAAACAATCTAAATCATGTCTATTAGTATATGCCTACTAGGGAATTTGGTAGATTTCTAATTTGATTATTCATATTCTAAAATTAGTATTAAAATATTTGTCAAATACATGAATAGGTTAGTGTAATATTGTAGATTATTTTCCTAAAAATATGCTTTTATTGCTTTCATTATGAAAATTCACTCAAAATGAAAAGCCTTATCTACTATTATAATAACAATTTACAGGGAATATGAACTTAAATAACCACATTTATTGCTATCTAAGTTTCATAAATGCCCGTGAGAATAGCGATGGTTTATAAATTGTATTTTTGGTCTGTCTGATTGAGAGTTCTATGAAAAGATTTCCTTATAGGAAAATGTATAACTAACATTATGCTCATTCTTTTGAACACTTACTGTGGACTGATGCTGGAACATGTTAACGTGCTTGGTTAAGTTCTGCTTGTTAACAAATAAGTTTCCACTATTTTCTTTAATAAATATACAACAATAAGTTTTGCAAATAGGTGCTCAAATGAAAACAAATTTCCACTTAAGTGTACTTGTTTGATTTGAAATGAGAGTAGGTTTTCCATTGTAAAATCTTGTATATGAAAGTCATATTTAAGTTTTAGGTAGAAAAAGTGAGCTAAATCAATTAATACATATTATAAACTACTTTATAATATGATTACATCTACTTAAACAATAATTTATATGTAAAACTCTCACAATGCCTGGTACATGCTGGTGCCACTAATATGCCTCTTTTTCTCTTTTCTTTCTATATGATTTAAATATCAGTAAAAAAATCAAATATTGTATTCAAAATAATTCACTATAATTTATATGAAAGATGTATATCATATATAATAAATTACTCCTCAAATATCTCTTTATGGTATCCACATAAAAAGTCTTAAAATAAAGAATTCTGTGAATTTTATGTGATAGAAAATTTAACTAACTCTATGTATTTAAGGTCACTTATTTCACAGGAAGGAGCATAACATATGTGTAGAAATATTTCAAAAATTACAAAGCATTTAGAAACACATCACACAAGATTTACCCCATATATTTATTCTTTTGTCAGTTTACAATAAGTGCTCTCATTTATTACATAGTTATCATATAAATTCTAAATTGAAGTGAATTATTTAAAATGAATCTTGACTCTTTTCGATACATTATTTTGTTTCAGTTGCCTATAAATCCTCCATCAATTCCTTATATATCATTAATATTATTATCTGAGAGTAACATGAGTTAGAAGCTTTAAAATTAAAGCTGTGCCTTTGCTGTTAGGAATGAACACTTTGTTCCATTAACCAGAACTACAAAGTCAAAGTAATTTACCTCTACTTGAAAGTAATTACATTGAGATAATGTAAGAAATTTTATTGATTAAAAAGTAAATGAAAAACTGTATTCTATTCTTGTGAAATGTCACAATTGGCCCACTCAATTATATAACAAAATCTAACAAATATAACATTTATTTTTCACTTTTTGTAATAATTCAGTTTTAACATGTTTTCTCTATCTTAGGCTACTTGTCTATAATGCCTGTGAACTTTTCTATCTTTCATCTTTATAGAGTATACAGGATTTATCTTGTGATGAACTGTTATGCTCTCTTTTGCACTTATAATTACAATCATATTTTTAATACTGCTTAGAACCTTACTAACAAAATGGATTATAAGTTTATTCTTTCTTTTTCTGGGTGTGCAATCTAATTATAATAAAAATTTCCTGGCCAGACACGGTGGCTCACGCCTGTAATCCTAACACTATGGGAGGCCGAAGCAGGTGGATCATGAAGTCAGGAGATCGAGACCATCCTGGCTAACACAGTGAAACCCCGTCTTTATTGAAAACACAAAAAATTAGCTGGGTGTGGTGGTGGGAGCCTGTAGTCCCAGCTACTCGGGAGGCTGAGGCAGGAGAATGGCGTGAACCAGGGAGATGGAGCTTGCCGTGAGCCAGGATCGCACCACTGCACTCCAGCCTGGGCAACAGCGAGACTACGTCTCAAATAATAATAATAATAAAAAATAATAATAATAATAATTTCCTTATAGAGAGCATCAACATCAGAAAATGTTAATTAAAGCAAAACAGTTACTATGTAAAATAATTAATAAAAATAATGATAACATATATATTTTAAATGTTTGTATAAAAATATTGAAATGCATAATTATTCATCAAACTGCAATCTCTCAATGTAGGAGTATGGACATAACTCTGAGAACAGATTTGTTGCTGCTCGGGGTTAATGCCACCATTCTTGTAAAGATAACACACACTGAGTTACTTACGAAGTTATTTATGAAGTCCAAAATTGATTGATTCTAAGTGAGGGAAGAATTTGAAGATTCTTTCAAAACACTAAGCATGGCAACACTTCTAATTCTATAAAATTACCTGAGATTTTATAATTGCCTAATTGTTCTTGATTGCAACATAATTTTAGCAAATCACTTTTATCAAGTCTTGGGAAACTTTCAACTTAAAGTACGTTACACAAATTCTGAATCCATTATGTACATATATGTCATTATTTTGTTTAATATTTAAATAAACTACATAATTTCAATAAGAAGTTTGACTGGTTTGGAAATAGAACTAAAAAAAAAAATCCACTTTGGTCAGGAAAAAGCAACTGATTAAAACTTGTCTGCCATCACAAAGGATAGTAAAATGGAACAAAATATATAAAATAGAAAATAGATAATGTGAAGAATGCTCTCTGGGAGAAGAGAGCTACATAAGCGGAACCCCAGGACTATCTCAGGCTTTGATAATACATTCATTATGACCAAGTGAGGGATATCCTAGGAAAAGAAGACTGGTTGATTAACATTTAAAAATCAGTGAATACAATTCACTGCATACATTCAATACACACATAATAAAAGTTAACAAATATGACATAAGAAATAAAGAACACTTAGCAAGTTACAAATAGAAGGAACTTTCTCAACCTCAACAAATCTATAACTATGATCACTCTTATCGGTGAATACTGAGTGCTTTGTCCCAAGGATTTGAAATAGACAGAAATGTAGGGATATATGCTCCCAGAACTTCTCCTGAACACTATCTTTAGGGTTAAATAGTAAAAGAAATAAAAGTTACATAAATTGCAACACGAAAACCAAATTTATCTTCTTTCAGAGCCAGAATGATTATCTACGAAGAAAATACCATATACAAAAAAATCAGAATTATTAAAACAGTTTAGCAGTGTCACAGGATACAAGCTCAGTATTTACATATATTTCTATAAAAATGAAAATAAAGGAAGATTTTAACATCTACTTTATATAACGTGAATAAACATGAAAACAAACATGAAATACTTGTATGCTGAATTCTACATATATTGCTATGAGAAATGTTTAAATGACCTAGATAACTGAAAACATACTGTGTTTACTCATGGATAAAATGCTCGATATCATTCACTGAGGTGTTCACGCTCCCAAAGTGAAACTTAGATTCAATGTAATACGAATCAAAAATACAACATTGTTGAATAATTTGATAAGCTGATTCTAAAAATTATATGCAACAAAAACTGTTCTAAACAGTTTCAAAAAATTTCAAAAAGAAAGAAGAAAAATGTGGGAGAATTCACACTGATTTTGTGTCATTATAAAACGATAGTAATCATAACACTGTAGTAATAGTATGTACATTGTCAGTGGTACTAATGAGAGTCAATAAATTGATAAATACATAAATGCTCAAGTGTTTATGGACAAACTAGCCATAATAATTGGGAAAATGATAGCATTTAGACAAATAGTGGATCCCCTGTAAATTCATATTAAAGAAAATTAAACTTGACCTTTACCACTCATTGTATATAAAATATGGCCCAAAGGAAGCCATAAATATAAATATAAAACCTCAAGGTTTAAATATATAAAACTAATAAAGGAAATTTTTGTTATCTTTTGTTTGGCAAAGAATTATTAGAAAAAAACACAGAATATTAAAACCATAAAAGAGAAAAAGCCAACAAATTATAATTTTCAAGAAAATGTTATTTGAAAAACTCATTAAATATAGCATTTATTAAGAAAATGGAAAGATAAGACACAAATATGTGAATATATTCAAAAAATGTACATCTGATTAACTCATATGTCCACATATGTTAAAACCTCAAAATCAAACAATAAAAATCTAAACAACTTTATAAAATTTTGCAAAATCCTGAATAGAAAATCCACCAAAGAAGAAAATACAGAATCCACATGAAAATATTCTCAACCTCACTTCTCTGTGGTGAAATGCAAATAAAAACAACAATAAGTTGTCACCACATACTTATTAGAATGAGGGGAAAAATACCCTGGCAACATATGTGAAGGACGTGAAGCAACTACTGATAGTAATGCAAAGTTGTATAGCCAGTTTGGAAAGCAATTTGGCATATTTCCATAAACTCGAACATGGTATTTTGTTTAACAGTCCCACACTTAGCCATTTACCCAAGACAAGTTAAAATGTATGTACACACATACACACACACACAAATTAGGCTGGGCACGGTGGCTCACACCTGCAATCACAGCACTTTGGGAGGCCGGTGGGGGTGGATCAGCTGAGGTCAGGAGTTCGAGACCACTCTGGCCAACATGGTGAAACCCCGTCTCTACTGAAAAAATATATATAAATTAGCCAAGTGTGGCTTCTTGAAAAGAGTAACTCATAAGCTTGACTCACTAACGCAAAAGCTTCCTGAAAGGAATGACTCAAAGGAGTCCACAGTGTCTACTTGTCATTCTCATTACATTTAAAAAAGGTAAAACTATAGGTAGTTACCAGGACTTGGAGGTGAGGGAAGAGAAATCACTTCAAATTTAACTTTTGTGGAGGAAGGTTGTGGAAAGTGACTAGATGCCTCTGCAAAATTCATTATGCTTTACACATAAAAATGGTAATTTTACTATGTAAATTGCTCCCCATGAAACTTGACTTGTTAACAAGAGTGATGTATTCTGAGGCATTAAATTTGTAGCCAGTGTATTTTTTTTCTGTCCTTTTTTTAAATAGACTTCCCTTTGACAAAATTTTTCCAATGCATCATTCTAACAAATTTCTTTAAAACGAACTTTTAGTAACAACATAAACTTTATCAATGTATTGCTTCTATTAAAATAATAAATACTATAAATTATTGAGAATATTCCTCATTTATGCTTATCACTGGGTTGTTGACATCAAGCTGATCTGAAGCAATAGTTAAGAAATAAAAAAAAAAAAAAAAGGAAAAAAAATAATCAAAGAACCTTCAGTCAAAGAGACTGGTGTTTCCTGATTATTATAACATTTGCGATTTACTTTCAAATAATTCCAATAAGACAAAATCACAAAATTCAAAAGGCAGCAGCAATAAGTTATTGTTGTACTATTCTTTTTCTACTTGAATATTTTCATCATAAAAATTGTAAAAAAAAAAACAAAATACAAAAAACAAAAACCTGGTTTCTTTAATAAAATAGCACAAACCAAAAAAAAAAAAAAAGAAGTGCCTTATACATAATTTCTGATGATTAACATTTTTATTTTTTCATTTCCTCTACCCAGAACTAAGGTAAAAACAGAAAACATTCCTTATCTTTAACTTTCGACAACATAATTATATATGTGTGAGTGTCTGGGTTTGTATCTTGGTTCATTCATAATGAGTGTCACATTTTCATTTATTTGGGAGTATTTGATTTGACTTAGTAGTATGTAGTGTCACTTATGATTTAAAAGGCACATTATGACAGGTGGGTGAATAACAAGAAGGCTAAGGTTAGGACCCAAACACAAAGGAAGCTAAGGTTAGGATCCAAAGAAAGCTATTAAAATACCCCAGGTAAGGGGTGAAAGTTGTTGAAGTGGAGTGGAAGTGAGACAAATGATAAGAAATTGTTGACTTATACATAGTTTTTAAAGGTATAGCTGACAAAAGTTTCTAGTGGACTGGATGTGGAACATGAGAGAGAAGAGACAAATGACTGCATGGTTTATATAAGCAATCTAAAGACTACCATCATCATTCCAAAGATAGATAAGACAGCTGAAGAAGATTGAGGGAGAAATCGGATTTGACAGAGATTTACTTGCAGCATGTCAAGTTTGAGATCTTCAGGAGCAGATATTAAAGTGGCTAATACGGAATGCAGGGGAAAATAACATTGCAGCTGCAGATTAAAATTTGAGAGTTATGAAATCTATGAGGCTGAATGAAATCACCATCGCAACAACTCAAGATACATTTAAAGTCTAAAACTTGGGGTCCCACAACTCAGTAAGTAGAGAAGTGAGGAGGAACTAAACAGCATGCAGAAAGAAGAGCCAAAGAAGGATGGAGTTAATCAAAAGGATATTATGTCCTTAAGCCAAAGAAAGAGTCTTTTTTCTTGAAAGAGTTGTTAATCGTATCAAATATTGATGCTTTGTTCAGTAGAGGAATGAGAATTAGGCTTTGGATTCTGCGACATGGAGGTTGAAAATGATTGTGCTGAAGTATCGAAGTCAAGAGTCTTGTTAGAATGGATTTAAAACAGCATGGAAGAAAAGAATGCAAACTGTAAACAGAGTAAATTATTTCAAGGAGTCTTTCAGTCAAAAGAATGAGATAACAGAGTTGTACTTGGAGGAGAATATTAGATCAAGAGATGTTTTCAGGTTTTCTTGTTTTGTTTGCTTTGCATGAATTAATTTTATTTTCAGAAAGAAAATAGAGCATGTTTTTGAGGACAGGGGAATCATGCTTTAGACAGTGAAAAATGAGAATTCAGGAAAGAAGATAAAATAGAAGGAGCATTGTCTCACAGCAAACAAGTAAGAACAGTATAAGGTAATGCGAAGGAGTGGCCACAGACTGGGCATGGACAGTGCATTTCAGGAACCTAAAGAAAGCCATATTTACAGATATCAACATCCACTAGCTAGGTTGATAGATAGGATGGCAGAGGAATATGAAAACCCTTTTCTGATTGTTCTTATTTTATAAGTTTTTGGAGAAGCAATGTTATCTGATACAATACATGTAAGGAAATTGGAAGAAGTATTAGAAATTCAACAAAAAGAAACCTATAAAATAAATATCTAGCAATGCTGTATAAAATTATTTGAGTGGTTTGAAGTTTCTTTTCAACAAAGAAACTTGTTCTAACTGTCTTACAATACGACACTAACACTGGGATATCGCAATTAACAAATCATCAAATGTATTCGCACATTAAGTAAATGTGGTGGATATTGTAATTGTCTCATCAAATTGCTCCTTATTATGTAGAACCTAAAAAGGTTTGAAAGGAGTTAACCATGAGTAATAATAAAAATATGGGCCTGATGGTCCTGAGTCAGTGTCCACGTGCCTTTCATTTTGCCACAATAATTTATCCATGTATGGATAAATTTCATGTATTAAAAACATTTATTAAGGCAGTGAAAGAAGATTAATACAAAACAAAAACAAAAAACCAAAAACCAAAAAACCAAAAGCAGCAACATTTTTAATGGCTACGTAAAATGACAATTTATCTCCCCAGGTTGTGAATGAGAATGCATGAACCCAACTTGGGCGTCACTGGTCTTATTACCATGTTACAAGTTAACATACAGTTTGTTACTTCTTACTATAATATAGTAACATGAAGGATAAAGGAAATGTTAAAAAAAATTCAGAAAATGAAAAATCAGGGAGAATTGGAGACAGAGACCTGATCAAAGCAAACTCAAAGCTTAATTTACCTACAAACTTTACAGATACATGAGTCAATAAATCTCTTTTAAATTTGAGAACATATTGAATTATTTTTCCTTGTGTGCTTTTTTACACATAAGTGAAAACATTCAAACAAATTCTGGCAGCCACCTCTAAGACAACACCAATTATTCCAGCCTGTATTCATATCCTTGTATAATGACTTTCCATATCTAATAAGGTTTTCCATATTTAATAATATTAAATACAATATTGCAGAAGTAACAATGTGCAATTTCTGAGGCTAGGTCATAAAGAAGATGGTTACCTTCAGGTCACTCATTCTCGGGTAACTCACTCTGAGTTGGTCAGCTTCCATGACAATCAAGACACTCACCAGTCCTATGGAGGAGTCCATGACATGAAAAACTGAGTTCGTTGCCAAAAACCAGCACCAACTTGCTAGCTATGTAAGTGAGACATGTTGGAAGTGTCTCCCCCAGGTCTAGTCACATTTTGAAATAATTACGGCCCTAATCAAAATCTGGGTGACAACCTCTGAACCTGAATCACCCATGTAAGCTGTTTCCTTATTACTGACCCAAAGAAACTGTGTAACACACTATTGTTTATTGATGTTTTATGTTACTACATTATGAAGCAATCTGTTACATGGCAATAGATTGATACGTATATGTATACACAACATTTCTGAAAAGCATTTTGTTTGATTACTTTTGATTATTGGTTAAGGCAATACTGGCTTCTTTCTGTGCTATTCCCTTTGTGCGCTAAGAAAAAGTGCCAATTAGGATCTTTTTGTGTGCTAAGGGAAATTGCTAATACAATCACATTTGTGGAAGACAAATTGCATACATCAAAATAAGCACATTGACAATAACAAAATAATGTTTATAAGCTACAGGGACTTAAAAATACTCACTCTGAGGTAATGGGTTTTTATATTGTTTTTTTTTTTTTTTTTTTTTTTTTTTTTTTTTTGAGAAGGAGTCTCTCTCTGTCACACAGGCTGGAGTGCAGTGGCCAGATCTCAGCTCACTGCAAACTCCACCTCCCGGGTTTATGCCATTCTCCTGCCTCAGCCTCCCGAGTAGCTGGGACTACAGGCGCCCGCCACCTCGCCTGGCTAGTTTTTTGTATTTTTTTAGTAGAGACGGGGTTTCACCGTGTTAGCTAGGATGGTCTCGATCTCCTGACCTAGTGATCCGCCCGCCTCGGCCTCCCAAAGTGCTGGGATTACAGGCTTGAGCCACCGTGCCCGGCCGGCAGGGTTTTTATATTGTTGGATGCAGCTGCTAACCAAAAATAATTTCATATTAAGGGGCAGTAAGGAATACACTCACAAACACTACATTTCATTTCTATCATCTGACATTAACAGTTGGATTCCATTTGAAATTTGTGGATTCTAGTCTTTCATTATGTTTGCATGAGAGTTGAGAGAAAAATAACTAAAAAGAGTCAATGAATAAAGAAAACACAAACATTGGTTTGTGGACTGTTCTGTATGTAATCTTTATAAAGAAAAGGTGAAAAAGACAGCTGAAGCAATGCATACAATATGCACTTTTTGTTGTTTCACTTGTAAATTCCGGAAATAGCAGAAGCTTTGAGACACATTGAAAGTTTCCATAAAGTATCATCTCCCAAACTTTGGCTCTTTTGGAAGTTTAACTGTTATACAAGCAATGAATGATTAGAGTTTCCTTTTCGTGAATTGATCAGGTCAAAGAAATTTTTACATTTAGTGCATAGAACAATGTTAAATAGGATATTTGCATTAAATTATGAATAAATTGTGTAGTGAATCATGAAGTTGTTAAGCTGTTATGATGGGTGGAGAAATTAGGAGCAGAACATATTTATGTGTGTAACACAATTTACTAACCACGTTCTATATACCAAGACATTCACTAAGTATTTGACAATACTATGATGAACCAAGATAAGTTAGACCAGATTTCTAAACTTGATTTCTAAACCCATAGAGGTGAAAAAAATACTACAATGAAATGTGATAAGTGCTATACTTAATGCATGCACAACATTTACCTGTGGAAGGAAAGAAACTGTACATTTGTCTAAGTTGTTGCAAAAAATTTTACAGATGTGACATTTTAAACAGTTCTTATAAGTAAGTAACTTTGTAAAGCAGAGCAAAATGAAAACAGGTCACTGAAAGATGAAAGGATTATGAAATTATTGAAAAATCCTGGCCTGTTTGGGGACTATGACTAAAAGCACAATGCACATTTTTCAGAGGATTAAGCTGAAAACAGAGAGGGCTGAGTCTTGTTAAGGAAATCCATCCATGTGGAGTTTATTTCTTAGACAATCAGGAAACGTGTATGTGTCTCTGTGCATGTGTTTGTCATAGGATTGGAAATAAATGGAGCTATGATTTAAATCAAATTGTGGTTAGAAACAATGTTTCTTAACCTTAACCTTAACTTTACATTAGATTCATATAGGGCAATGGTCCTTACACTTTAGCATGAATGAGAAACACATGGAAGGCCTGACAGAACCAAGGTTTCTGGGCCTCAACCACAGAGTGTCGGATTCACCAGATCTGGGCCGAGGCCTGAGGATCTGCATTATTAGTTCCCATGGAACACACTTTGAGAGCTACCAGTTTGGAATGTAAGATGCTGAGGACCTTCTTCAGGAAAAATGAATCTCAGAATCTCAGATAAGCAGTGGGTATAGCACTCGAGGGGATTCAAAAACATAATGTGTAGTTAGGTTTGAGATCCAGATATTGCGAAATATCACTCAGATAATGGTGTGAATGATGCAGTATATGGTACTGTGATGGTTAATTTTATGTGTCAACTTGCCTGAGCCATGGAGTGCTCAGATATGTATAGTCACACATTATTCTAGGTGTTTTGGAAGGAGATTAGCATTAGCATTGGGAGACTGAGTAAAGCAGACAGTCTTTCATATTGTTGGTGGGCCTCATTCAATCAGTTGAAGGCCTTACTAGAACCAAAGTACTTCCCCAATGACAGAGAATTCTCCTGCTTCACAGCTTTGCACGAGCTTTTCCTGGCTCTATAGCAGTCTGCCTGCCTTCAGACTCAAAGTGGGATACAGAGTCTTCAGATTTGGGATTTGTCAGCTTCCATAATCACGTGAGCCAAATTTTTATAATAAATCTATCTGTTCCCCCTCTCTCTTTCTCTCTCTCTTTCTCTCTCTCTTTCTCTATCAGTCTATTTCCATATCTCAATATATGTACATATATATGTGTCTCTGTGTGTGCACACACACATTATACACACATGCACACACACACACACACACATCCTCCCTATCACTCTGTTTCTCTGGAGAATCCTAATACACAAATTCAGACACATTTGGAATCAGAAGAGAATATGCAGGGCAACATTTACTCATCCCTCAACTCAAGACTGAATCTATGCATTATCCTCTCTATAAAACCTTCACTGATCCCCTTAGAGTGATTAAACTACCAGTTTTGTAGCCCCTAAAAAATCTCTCTTATCCCTAAAAAATTCTGTTTCCACAGTAATTTTCCAAAATGCCATTATCTACTTACCTTGTCTTATGAATTACACTCAAACGCCTCAAACGCAAAATAATATTCTCAATATCCCTAGTGTCTAAAATACCACACTGCCTAGCAAGTATCATTTATTAACATATTCTGCATGAGTTAATTGAAAGATACTTTAGGATAAAGATGATAAAGTATCCAACACCAAAATACTGGAATGGGAGCTAAAATATAGAAAATTTTAAGAGATAAAAGAAAGATGAACATAGTCAAATGTCACCAAGAAATGAGGGAAAAATGAAAGGTAAAAAGTACTGATAGGTTTTGGTTATTAGGCAGTCATTGATGTCCTATTTGTAGGTCCTAACAAAGAGTTGGGATGGAAATATGCATAATATGCATTATATAAGGGATGCATAAAGGGAACATTGAGTGATAGTATGTAAGTTTGAAGGAAAGTTTATTATCCAGTAAGAATCTCATAGCCATTGGAGAAGAGCTCATCCCAGCTGGCACATGATCTCAGCCTTTTGAGACCTTAAGTAGAGAACTCAGTTGAGCCCACCTGAATTTCTGACCTACAGAAATCTTATTATTATCTGTTACACAACAATAGAAAACTAATTTAAATTACCAAACAGCTGTATTATAGATTGCACAGAGGGAAGGTGGTGTTACCCACCGCAGAAACATTCTGTAGGTCTTTACTTGGAAAGTACTTTTCCCCCAAAATTGTGATATATCATGAGAATACAACACTTTCTAGGTCTCTGACCATAGCCAATATCTTGAATTTATCATCCTCATAATGTTATCTTTACAATTCTAAAAGTTAATTTCCTTCACAATACGAATTTCAAAAATAAATAACAAAATAAACTTTAGTGAGTTAAAATAACCTGACCAATGATTGGGCTCACCAAACATCAGCTTCCCTAAAGGGCCATATTAGAATAAGCACAGATTTAGGCACTGGAATATTTATATTGGTATCTTGTATGACCCTGAAACAAGGCCTGCTCACAAGAAGGAAGGAGCACTGTTTCTCCCTTGCCCTCATTCGTTCCTGGATACTGCAGCTGCAATGCCTCACCTGCCCAGAGGAGGCACCTTTCTCTTGTTGACATAAACCCCTAGGTAGGCTAAAAAAAATACTTAACAAACATTCACTACCGAATGTCACTTCACAAAACAACTGGCTCTTCAGAAACTGTACATTAAGAAGATTTCTAAAA
This sequence comes from Rhinopithecus roxellana, assembly GCF_007565055.1. NCBI lineage: Eukaryota > Metazoa > Chordata > Mammalia > Primates > Cercopithecidae > Rhinopithecus > Rhinopithecus roxellana. The sequence continues at coordinate 52,799,901 of NC_044551.1, read as the reverse complement.
ATACAATTTGAAAAAGTATCAGCTCCCCTTCCAAAACAGAATATATCAGAAAACACTTGGGTAACGTGGCTGATGTTGAGGTTAAGGTTGACAAACAATTGTATCTGGCAATGTTCCTGATGACACTAACAGTCAATTAAGCCAAGTAATCAGTGCATGCATTTCATTTCTAAATACAGTCTCCCAACATGGCTATAAAATCTTTACTAGTGCTCTTTCTTTCTATACACCTATTTATGATTAGAATTAAATTATATTTTAGTAATGCTCATTGAGGTGTTCTCCAAGGTTGTTTTATTACATCTAAAAACTCAGAAAAGGCATTTTCAACTGAGGTACTGGGGTCATCTCACTAGGGAGTGCCGGACAATCGGTGCTGGTCAGCTGCTGCAGCCTGACCAGCGAGAGCTGAAGCAGGGCGAGGCATCGCCTCACCTGGAAGCGCAAGGGGGAAGGGGATCCGTTTTCCTAGCCAGGGGAACTGAGACACACAACACCTGGAAAATCGGGTAACTCCCACCCCAATACTGCGCTGTAAGCATACAGGCATTCCAGGAGAATATATCCCACACCTGGCCGGGAGGGTCCCACGCCCACGGAGCCTCCCTCACTGCTAACACAGCAGTCTGCCGCGATCTATCCGCAAGGCAGCAGCGAGGCTGGGGGAGGGGCGCCCGCCATTGCTGAGGCTTAAGTAGGTAAACAAAGCCGCTGGGAAGCTCGAACTGGGTGGAGCTCACAGCAGCTCAAGGAAGCCTGCCTGTCTCTGTAGTCTCCACCTCTGGGGACAGCGCACAGCTGAAGACCAACAGGGGAAGTAGCCGGAGCCGGTGCAGACGCGAACGACTCTGTCTGACAGCTTTGGGGAGAGCCGCGGATCTCCCAACGCGGAGGTTGAGATCTGAGAACGGACAGACTGCCTGCTCAGGTGGGTCCCTGACCCCTGAGTAGCCTAGCTGGGAGAAATTCCCCACTAGGGGCAGTCTGACACCCCACACCTCACAGGGTGGAGTACACCCCTGAGAGGACACTTCCAAAGGAAGAATCAGACAGGTACACTCGCTGTTCAGCAATATTCTATCTTCGGCAACCTCTGCTGCTGATACCCAGGCAAACAGGGTCTGGAGTGGACCTCAAGCAATCTCCAACAGACCAACAGAGAGTCCTTCTGACTGTCAGAAGGAAAACTATCAAACAGGAAGGACACCTATACCAAAACCCCATCAGTTCGTCACCACCATCAAAGACCAGAGACAGATAAAACCACAAAGATGGGGAAGAAGCAGGGCAGAAAAGCTGGAAATTCAAAAAATAAGAGCGCATCTCCCCCTGCAAAGGAGCGCAGCCCATCACCAGCAACGGATCAAAGCTGGTCAGAGAATGACTTGGACGAGAGGAGAGAAGAAGGCTTCAGTCCATCAAACTTATCAGAGCTAAAGGAGGAATTACGTACCCAGCGCAAAGAAACTAAAAATCTTGAAAAAAGAGTGGAAGAATTGACAGCTAGACTCATTAATGCAGAGAAGATCATAAACGAAATGACAGAGATGAAAACCATGACACGAGAAATACGTGACAAATGCACAAGCTTCAGTAACCGACTCGATCAACTGGAAGAAAGAGTATCAGCGATTGAAGATCAAATGAATGAAATGAAGCGAGAAGAGAAACCAAAAGAAAAAAGAAGAAAAAGAAATGAGCAAAGCCTGCAAGAAGTATGGGATTACGTAAAAAGACCAAATCTACGTCTGATTGGGGTGCCTGAAAGTGAGGGGGAAAATGGAACCAAGTTGGAAAACACTCTTCAGGATATCATCCAGGAGAACTTCCCCAACCTAGTAGGGCAGGCCAACATTCAAATTCAGGAAATACAGAGAACGCCACAAAGATACTCCTCCAGAAGAGCAACTCCAAGACACATAATTGCCAGATTCACCAAAGTTGAAATGAAGGAAAAAATCTTAAGGGCAGCCAGAGAGAAAGGTCGGGTCACCCACAAAGGGAAGCCCATCAGACTAACAGCAGATCTCTCGGCAGAAACTCTACAAGCCAGAAGAGAGTGGGGGCCAATATTCAACGTTCTTAAAGAAAAGAATTTTAAACCCAGAATTTCATATCCAGCCAAACTAAGTTTCATAAGTGAAGGAGAAATAAAATCCTTTACAGATAAGCAAATGCTTAGAGATTTTGTCACCACCAGGCCTGCCTTACAAGAGACCCTGAAGGAAGCCCTAAACATGGAAAGGAACAACCGGTACCAGCCATCGCAAAAACTTGGCAAAATGTAAAGACCATCGAGGCTAGGAAGAAACTGCATCAACTAACGAGCAAAATAACCAGTTAATATCATAATGGCAGGATCAAGTTCACACATAACAATATTAACCTTAAATGTTAATGGACTAAATGCTCCAATTAAAAGACACAGACTGGCAAACTGGATAAAGAGTCAAGACCCATCAGTCTGCTGTATTCAGGAGACCCATCTCACATGCAGAGACATACATAGGCTCAAAATAAAGGGATGGAGGAAGATCTACCAAGCAAATGGAGAACAAAAAAAAGCAGGGGTTGCAATCCTAGTCTCTGATAAAACAGACTTTAAACCATCAAAGATCAAAAGAGACAAAGAAGGCCATTACATAATGGTAAAGGGATCAATTCAACAGGAAGAGCTAACTCTCCTAAATATATATGCACCCAATACAGGAGCACCCAGATTCATAAAGCAAGTCCTTAGAGACTTACAAAGAGACTTAGACTCCCATACAATAATAATGGGAGACTTCAACACTCCACTGTCAACATTAGACAGATCAACGAGACAGAAAGTTAACAAGGATATCCAGGAATTGAACTCATCTCTGCACCAAGCGGACCTAATAGACATCTATAGAACTCTCCACCCCAAATCAACAGAATATACATTCTTCTCAGCACCACATCGCACTTATTCCAAAATTGACCACATAATTGGAAGTAAAGTACTCCTCAGCAAATGTAAAAGAACAGAAATTATAACAAACTGTCTCTCAGACCACAGTGCAATCAAACTAGAACTCAGGACTAAGAAACTCAATCAAAACCGCTCAACTACATGGAAACTGAACAACCTGCTCCTGAATGACTACTGGGTACATAACGAAATGAAAGCGGAAATAAAGATGTTCTTTGAAACCAATGAGAACAAAGATACAACATACCAGAATCTCTGGGACACATTTAAAGCAGTGTGTAGAGGGAAATTTATAGCACTAAATGCCCACAAGAGAAAGCAGGAAAGATCTAAAATTGACACTCTAACATCACAATTAAAAGAACTAGAGAGGCAAGAGCAATCACATTCAAAAGCTAGCAGAAGGCAAGAAATAACTAAGATCAGAGCAGAACTGAAGGAGATAGAGACACAAAAAACCCTCCAAAAAATCAATGAATCCAGGAGTTGGTTTTTTGAAAAGATCAACAAAATTGACAGACCGCTAGCAAGGCTAATAAAGAAAAAAAGAGAGAGGAATCAAATAGATGCAATAAAAAATGATAAAGGGGATATCACCACTGACCCCACAGAAATACAAACTACCATCAGAGAATACTATAAACGCCTCTACGCAAATCAACTAGAAAATCTAGAAGAAATGGATAATTTCCTGGACACTTACACTCTCCCAAGCCTAAACCAGGAAGAAGTTGAATCCCTGAATAGACCAATAGCAGGCTCTGAAATTGAGGCAACAATTAATAGCCTACCCACCAAAAAAAGTCCAGGACCAGATGGATTCACAGCTGAATTCTACCAGAGGTACAAGGAGGAGCTGGTACCATTCCTTCTGAAACTATTCCAATCAATAGAAAAAGAGGGAATCCTCCCTAACTCATTTTATGAGGCCAACATCATCCTGATACCAAAGCCTGGCAGAGACACAACAAAAAAAGAGAATTTTAGACCAATATCCCTGATGAACATTGATGCAAAAATCCTCAATAAAATACTGGCAAACCAGATTCAGCAGCACATCAAAAAGCTTATCCACCATGATCAAGTGGGCTTCATCCCTGGGATGCAAGGCTGGTTCAACATTCGCAAATCAATAAACGTAATCCAGCATATAAACAGAACCAAAGACAAGAACCACATGATTGTCTCAATAGATGCAGAAAAGGCTTTTGACAAAATTCAACAGCCCTTCATGCTAAAAACGCTCAATAAATTCGGTATTGATGGAACGTACCTCAAAATAATAAGAGCTATTTATGACAAACCCACAGCTAATATCATACTGAATGGGCAAAAACTGGAAAAATTCCCTTTGAAAACTGGCACAAGACAGGGATGCCCTCTCTCACCACTCCTATTCAACATAGTGTTGGAAGTTCTGGCTAGGGCAATCAGGCAAGAGAAAGAAATCAAGGGTATCCAGTTAGGAAAAGAAGAAGTCAAATTGTCCCTGTTTGCAGATGACATGATTGTATATTTAGAAAACCCCATCGTCTCAGCCCAAAATCTCCTTAAGCTGATAAGCAACTTCAGCAAAGTCTCAGGATACAAAATTAATGTGCAAAAATCACAAGCATTCTTATACACCAGCAACAGACAAGCAGAGAGCCAAATCAGGAATGAACTTCCATTCACAATTGCTTCAAAGAGAATAAAATACCTAGGAATCCAGCTTACAAGGGATGTAAAGGACCTCTTCAAGGAGAACTACAAACCACTGCTCAGTGAAATCAAAGAGGACACAAACAAATGGAAGAACATACCATGCTCATGGATAGGAAGAATCAATATCGTGAAAATGGCCATACTCCCCAAGGTTATTTATAGATTCAATGCCATCCCCATCAAGCTACCAATGACTTTCTTCACAGAATTGGAAAAAACTGCTTTAAAGTTCATATGGAACCAAAAAAGAGCCCGCATTGCCAAGACAATCCTAAGTCAAAAGGACAAAGCTGGAGGCGTCACGCTACCTGACTTCAAACTATACTACAAGGCTACAGTAACCAAAACAGCATGGTACTGGTACCAAAACAGAGCTATAGACCAATGGAACAGAACAGAGTCCTCAGAAATAATACCGCACATCTACAGCCATCTGATCTTTGACAAACCTGAGAGAAACAAGAAATGGGGAAATGATTCCCTATTTAATAAATGGTGCTGGGAAAATTGGCTAGCCATAAGTAGAAAGCTGAAACTGGATCCTTTCCTTACCCCTTATACGAAGATTAATTCAAGATGGATTAGAGACTTAAATGTTAGACCTAATACCATAAAAACCCTAGAAGAAAATCTAGGTAGTACCATTCAGGACATAGGCATGGGCAAGGACTTCATGTCTAAAACACCAAAAGCAACGGCAGCAAAAGCCAAAATTGACAAATGGGATCTAATTAAACTAAAGAGCTTTTGCACAGCAAAAGAAACTACCATCAGAGTGAACAGGCAACCTACAGAATGGGAGAAAATTTTTGCAACCTACTCATCTGACAAAGGGCTAATATCCAGAATCTACAAAGAACTCAAACAAATATACGAGAAAAAAACAAACAACCCCATCAAAAAGTGGGGAAAGGATATGAACAGACATTTCTCAAAAGAAGATATTCATACAGCCAACAGACACATGAAAAAATGCTCATCATCACTGGCCATCAGAGAAATGCAAATCAAAACCACAATGAGATACCATCTCACACCAGTTAGAATGGCAATCATTAAGAAGTCAGGAAACAACAGGTGTTGGAGAGGATGTGGAGAAATAGGAACACTTTTACACTGTTGGTGGGATTGTAAACTAGTTCAACCATTATGGAAAACAGTATGGCAATTCCTCAAGGATCTAGAACTAGATGTACCATATGACCCAGCCATCCCACTACTGGGTATATACCCAAAGGATTATAAATTAGTCTACTACAAAGACACATGTACACGTATGTTTATTGCGGCACTATTCACAATAGCAAAGACTTGGAATCAACCCAAATGTCCATCTGTGACAGACTGGATTAAGAAAATGTGGCACATATACACCATGGAATACTATGCAGCCATAAAAAAGGATGAGTTTGCGTCCTTTGTAGGGACATGGATGCAGCTGGAAACCATCATTCTTAGCAAACTATCACAAGAAGAGAAAACCAAACACCGCATGTTCTCACTCATAGGTGGGAACTGAACAATGAGATCACTTGGACTCGGGAAGGGGAACATCACACACTGGGGTCTATCATGGGGGGGGGAGGGGGGAGGAGGGAGGGATTGCATTGGGGAGTTATACAAGATATAAATGATGAATTGATGGGTGCTGACGAGTTGATGGGTGCAGCACACCAACATGGCATAAGTATACATATGTAACAAACCTGCACGTTATGCACATGTACCCTAGAACTTAAAGTATAATAAAAAAAAAAAAAAAAAAAAAAAAAAAAAAAAAAAAAAACTCAGAAAATTACAATTTTGTACTGCTTTACTTAGTAGATATAGATCAACTCAAACCCCATATAAAGTATTGCACATAATAAAAATATACCTATATTTTACCAAGTAAATATATAATCAGGATGTTACTTAGTAAAAACAGGCATTTATTTTGGTGATGATTGCAAATAATATAATTTTTATGAGTGCATGAACTCATATATATTCATAAATTACATTCTACTTAATGCAAATATTATTTGGCATGAGGTAGTGAATAAAAATTAATCTAAAGCATGGCTTCTGATTGAAATGCTTCTGGAGTTGATTCTCTTTCCTGAAGAAGTAGCTCAACACCCTTGTATTAGTCTGTTCTCACGCTGCTAATAAAGACATATCTGAAGCTGGGGAGGCCTCACAGTCATGGCGAAAGGCAAATGAGAAGCCAAGTCACATCTTACGTGGCAGCAGGCAAGAGAAAGTGTGTGCAGAACACCCCTTTATAAAACTATCAGATTTCATGAGACTTTTTCACTATGATGAGAACAGCATGGAAAAGAGGAGCTCCATGATTCAATTACCTGCCACCTGCTCCCTCCCACAACACGTGGAAATTAGGGGAGCTATAATTAAAGATGAGATTTGTGTGGGGACACAGTCAAAGCATATTATTCCACTCCTGGTCCCTCCCACAACTCATGTCATCACATTTCAAAACCAATCATGTCTTCCCAACGATCCTCCAAAGTCTTAACTTATTTCAGCATTAACTCAAAAGTTCACAGTCCAAAGTCTCATGTGAGACAAGGCAAGTCCCTTCTGCTTATGAGCCTGGAAAATCAAAAGCAAATTAGTGACTTCCTAGACACAATGGGGATCCAGGCATTAAGTAAGTAAATATAGCCATTCCAAATGGGAAAAATTGGTCAAAACAAAGGGGCTACAGGCCCCATGCAAGTCTGGAATCCAGCGGGGCAGTCAAGTCTTAAAGTTCCAAAATTATCTCCGTTGACTCCATGTCTCACATCCAGATCATGCTGATGCAAAAGGTGGGCTCCCATGGGCTTGGGCAGGTCCAACCCTGTGGCTTTGCAGGGTACAAGACCCCTCCTAGCTGCTTTAAGGGCTGGCATTGAGTGTCTGTGGCTTTTTAAGGTGCAGAGTGCAACCTCTCAGAGGATTTACCATTCTGGGGTCTGGAGGACATTGGCCATCTTCTCATAGTTCCACTAGGCAGTGCCCCAGTGGAAACTCTGTGTGGGGGCTTGCACCCTACATTTGCCTTCTGTATTACCTTAGCAGAAGATCTCCATGAGGACCCACCCCAGCAGCAAACTTCTGTCTGGATGTCTAATGGTTTCCATACATTCTCTGAAATCTAGGAGGAGGTTCCCAAACCTCAGTTCTTGACTTCTATGTACCCTCAGGCTCAACACCATGTGCAAGCTGCCAAGGCTTAGGGCTTGTACCCTACGAAGCCACTGCCCAAGCTATACCTAGGCCCTTTTTTTGTCACAGCTGGTGCGACTGGGATGAAGGGCACCAAGTAACTAGGCTACACACAGCAGGGGGCCCCGACCCAGCCCGTGCAAACATTTTTCCCTCCTAAGTCTCTGGGTCTGTGATGGGAGGGTCAGCTGTGAGGATCTCTGACACGCCTTGGAGACATTTTCCCCATTGTCTAGGTTTTTAACATTTGACTCCTTGTTACTTATGCAAATTTCTGCAGCAGGCTTGAATTTCTCCCAAGTAAATGGGTTTTTCTTTTCTAGCTCATCATCAAGCTGTACATTTTCCAAACTTTTATGCTCTGCTTCCTCTTGAACTCTTTGTCGCTTAGAGATTTCTTCCACTGGATACCTCAAATCGTCTCTGTCCAGTTCAAAGTTCCACAGATCTCTAGGGCAGAGGCAAAAAGCTGCTAGTCTCTGCTAAAGTGCAATAAGAGTCACCTTTGCTCCAATTCCCAAAAAGTTCCTTATCTCCATCTGAGATCACAACAGCCTGGACTTTACTGTTTACATCACTATAAGCATTTTGGTCAAAGCCATTCAACAAGTTTATAGGAGGTTCTAAACTTTCCCACATCTTCCTGTCTTCCGAGCACTCCCAGTATCTCAGAAGTTCCAAACTTTTCCACTTTTTTTTTATCTTCTTCTGAGCCCTCCAAAGTGTTTGAACCTCAGACTGTTACCCGATTCCAAAATCACTCCCACATTTCCAAGCATCTTTACAGCACTACCTCACTCTACTGGTATCAATTTACTGTATTACTCTGTTTTCACACCGCTGATAAAGACATGCCTGAGACTGGGTAATTTATAAAGGAAAAAAGTTTAATGGACTTAGTTTCACATGGCTGGGAAGGCCTCACAATCATGAAAGAAGGCAAAGGAGCAGCAAAGTCACATATTACATGGTAGCAGGCAAGAGAGAGTGTGTGCAGGGGAGCTCCCCTTCATAATACCATCAGACCTCCTGAGATTCATTCACTATTATGAGAACAGCATGGGAAAGACCAGCCCCCATGATTCAATTACCTCCCATTGGGTCCCTCTGATGACACGTGGGAATTGTGTGAGCTACAGCTCAAGATGACATATGGGTGACGATATAACCAAACCATTTCGGCCCTCATAATTTTTTTCTTGGATATATTTTTCCATTCATCCCTTTATTTCTTAACTAATTTTTAATAAGTGCTTATTATTTAATTGCCATTTAATTTGTTCTTATGTTACTAAGGATCCATGATTGCTAACGTCTGGCTATTTTGAAGATGAAAATAACCAGAAGTGATTGCAATTGAACTCACTCATGGATTCTTTAGAGCACCCCTTTAAAAGGAATTAGTGAAAAGTTACTTTTACAGAGATATTATGTTGAAAAACTAATCCAAATGAAAGTCACTTGAGCTAATTTTGTAGACACCAAAATCCAAGTAGAATAAAAAACACTGAAATAGCCTCATGATTGCTATATAACTAAGGGCAATAGAAGCATGCATAAACTACAGTGCAATACCACCTCACACCACTAGAATGGCTATAATAAAAAGACAGATAGTAATAAATGTTGGTGGAAATATGAAGAAATTGGAAACCTTATTGCTGTTGGAAATGTAAAACAGTGTATCCACTTTGGAAGACAATCTGCCAGTTCATCAAGTGGCTACACACAGAATTACCATATGAGTTACCTGCAATTTCACTCCTAGGCATATACTCAAGAGAAATGGAAACATGTCCACAACTACTTTCACACCAATGCCTATAGCAGTATTATTCATATTAGGAAAAAAAGATGGAAACCAGATGAATGTTTGTCAAGTAAAGAATGGATAAATATGTGATATATCAATACAATAGAATAATTTTGGTAATAAAAAATTAAGTACTGATGACACATACTATAATATGGACAAATATTTAACACATCATGCTCAATGAAACGAACCTGTCACAAAGGACTACCTATTATATGATTATTTTATATAACAAAGCAATAGCAGGCAAATTTATAGAGACAGAAAGTAAATTAATGGCTTCCTGAATTAAGGTGAGGCAGTGTAGGGGATTATGACTAAGTAATGAAGAATTTTTTTTTTTTTTGAGTAATAAAAATATTTTGAAATTGGTTGTGGTACTGGATGTACAACTCTGTGAATATTCTAGAAACCATTGAGTTATACACTTTAAAAGGGTACATTTTATGCTGTGTGAATGATATATCAATGAAGTTGTTATAATTTTTAATGTTTTAGACCATCTGAAAGAAAAACAGAACGTGATTTTACTTTACATGGCACTATTTTCAAATGTGAAGTATTCTTAATCTCTAATATATTAATGGTTTTTCATGAATACATCAAAACATTTCCTAAATATATATATAAACTCTTCATCACTTTTAAAGTGAGGATAATTGGTACCTTTGGTCTACTTACGAATATGTTAAAAAAAACTTTATTGTTATGAAGATGGATTCATTTTCTTAGAATTATATTCTAATTTCATTTAACACAGTCATGTCTACCTTTATGATCCTAGCAGTATTATGGATACGCATTTTTGTATGTTGTTTCCTAAGCTTAGGTGTTTATCACAATGGAATATTCTGGGTGGAGGTAGAAGAGTTACCCTCAGCTTTAGATCATGTACTTGAAGAGACCCTAGATCTGTCTGTTGAAATTCCAAGAATTATTCTTTTACTGTAAGTTCTATAAGTGTTTTTGAAACTTGAGCAGAGGTGTTATATTGACAAAATAATCAATGTGCAATTATATATTTTTATTTCATTCTTTTTCCCTAAACTACCACACATATGAGGCACCCTTCTTCCAAAGACTTGATAGGTTAAGTATGGCAAAAGCAAATGGAAAAGCAAGTCTCCCAATTAGAAGGAGAACCAAATGCCCTTGACTCAAGGATGAGGTTTAAGTGTTCTATGATGCAAATTTTCCATCACCGTGCCAGAATTACAGTAAGGAGGAATGTATAAGACTTATTCATGCTATCTGATAAGGATAAAGTATATCTAATACACTCCCCTTACTCTCTGATAATAAATTATATTTAATACATTCCACTTACTCTCTTAGATTCTGATATCAAAAATAAAGATTATGAGAGCCCTGCTCTTAAGGAAATTTCATTATAAGTCTTCTTGTACAAGTGACATCTTTTACTATGATATATGAAGTAGTTTACCATTTTCTGAAGCAGTGACTGTGATGTTGTACCATGGAGTTTCTTCTCTGTCAAGAACCTTTGTAGTCTTAATGGTTCCAGTATTGGCATCAATGTTGAAAAATCTGTCATCTTCAGCATTGTAGTTGATGAAGTATCTAGAGAAAAAAAGAGAATTTTTTACTTGATGTTATAATGAAGAAAATACAACTGAACCAAGAGAAGCATTATATTTAAATACATTAAAATATTCAAATATTCTATATTTGATTACATAGCAGTTTTATATTTTTATAGAACTTACATCAATTATTCTTATCTGTCAGTCTTTAATTCTAAGTTCAATTACTAATTCAAAGAATAATTTTATTAGGTCTTACCAAGTTCCATGAATAAAAGTAGATAGTAGAAACACAGGGATTAATAATGGAGAGACCAAAAGAACTCACCTCTTAGAAACCTATAATATGTTTAATAAAAAAAAAAAAAAAACCTACAATAAGACTTCTTGTTGCTATTATCCAAAAAAAAAAAAAAAAATTACAATCCTTGAAGTCAGAGATAAATTAGGAATTTATCTTGAAATTTCATTGTAGCTAAGGTTTAAAGATAAATATAAAATGAAAAACAAAACATTTATATTTATTAACATTGTACCTCCACCACAGTTCAGCTAAACCCTTCTTTAGTCAAAGAATGAGACAAAAAATAAAGATAGGTTGAATTATAGACCACAAATTATTTTCCCTCTTCAATTCATGTAATTTTGCAGGATTCTCTCATATTAGGTTAGATTTCAGCTTACTTTTGTAATCAAATGCGCTGAAAGTGATCATGTCTGTCTTCTTTCTGGGGCTAGGTTTCATGAGACTTTGTTATGTTTCCTTGTATGCTATGCCACTGCCACAAGAAAAGCATGCTTGGGCTAATTAACTTGTCCTAGCAGAAGGAATTAAGGTAAGACCTTAACTGGGGCAAAGTTGTCCCAGTTAAGGCTCCCAACCTAGCGTAGATCAGCCTAGTAAATGTGCAGAAGCATGATTGAGTACTCCAGAGATAAACGGAGCTGGCATCAACAACTAGCCTAATTCAGCTAGCCTTCAGCTAAGCCATCGACACATATGGTATAGTCAGACATAGCTTTTTTTTTAGACCCCTGGGTTTTGGAGTTATGTGTTATTTGGCAATAGCTGATTGACATGTCTATGCATAAATACTATTAAACAATTATCATATGTTCTAGAGAAGCTTCAGACTATTTCTACAACTATTTAAGGAGAGAAATACTCTCTTTTCTCCTAACCTCTAATGCTTATTTCTCTTTTTAAATCTAAGCTTAAGTAATATTTCATCTTGATCTGAAAGATGAAATGGACTAATTATGTGAAAAGTGCTAGGGAAGAACATAGGAAACAAAGAAAATCAAGATGCAAAGATCCAAATTAAAGAAAAAGTTTCAATTGATTAGAAAACAAATCTATGTCAATGTGGCTATCCAGACTGAATGACATGAATGTCTAAGAGTTAGGACAAGGTAGGACAAGGCAAAGAGTTTTTTACTCTTTTGTGAAAGCAATGGAAAAATTTCAAATTCAAAAAAATAAAAAGATTAATTCATGTTCCGAAAAATAACAGTGGCTACTTTTTATCATAGATTGTAGAAACATGAAAACCATTTATAAAAAAAAATCTTTGTCAACTTGGACAAAGATGGAAAGATAGAAGATAATGGAAAGAAGTGTATAACGTACTGCTATATATGAAATACAATTCATAGACAATTTTTATTGAAGTGGCATTAGTAGAGCAATTAAATCACAGGTGACTTCATTTGCATGTGTGTGTTTGACCTACTATTTAATTGATAGGCCCCTTTACTGAGGTGGATAAAAAGAGTTAGGGAAAGTTAATTTGGGAAAAATGATACCACGTGGAATAAAAAACAAAAGACAAATATGGGTATGGAGTTTGATTGTCCTTTCTAAACAGGAAATATAACTTTGAGATGACATATGAGCATAAAGGTAAGGTAATGGGAATGGTATCATCTTATCCAGAACAGAATTGTAGGAGAAAAGAAATAAAAGATTGAGCACTAAAGTATACAACCTACTGAGTATAGAGCAGGCCAATATCTATTCAGAGATGGTGACAGCCAAAGGAGAGAGGGAAAACTGGGAGGGGGAGTGGCATGCAGCCAAGAAATGTCTTACCAGGAAGGAAGGAGCTAACAACTGGGGAGAGATTGATTGAGGTTAGTGAGGGTTAATTGGATTTGGCAAGATGGACAGTATTATTAATAGTTAACTTGTCAAGAATAATATCAGAAAAAATATCAAAGGATTGGAGATTTATTACAGTGGCTTCAAGAGAAGATACAAAGACCATAAGTCAAGACAAGTGAGCGATATATTTTCCTGAATGAACAGCAGAAAAAAAAAAAATAGCATTTTATGTCATCAGAAAAGTGGGTTCAACAAATTATTCTCTTTTTTATGGGAAATAAGAAGCATTGTCTTTGCTGAAAGAAATGATGCTTTTGAAAAAAGGGACAATCAAAAATGGTAAAACTCATGGAGAAGGTGAAAAGAATTGGATTCCAAGGCAGTTGTAGAAATTTCCCATTGAAAGTAATAGGGATGCTTCTTCCATTTTAGTACGGGTAAAAGAAGAAAAGCTGGGTAGAAATATAGGATAGGTGTGGTGATGTAAATATTGCAAAATTCATCATACTTTCTAGAACAGAGAGTAAGTGGAATTGCAATACAACCCCATGCCTCTCATAGGCATAAGGTGTTAGAAGGGTATGCAGAACATATTGCTAAGGTGTGAAATCTTCTAACCTCCTGTGGATAGGCATGAACACACATGGCAGAGGATATTAATAGCAGCATGGAGAATGAAACTACAGAGCAAGGAGTATGCCAAGAAATCTAACTTATCAGTAAAATACACATAAAAAGAGACAGATTGTATCACTTGTGTGATCAAAACAAGGAGCTGACCACTGTACACTGAATGTTCTAATAATAAGTACATGTTAACCAAAAAAGTTTAACATAAAAAAGAAATTTAAAGAAGAAAAGGTACAATTTTAAAGTAAATCTTATTCTGAGACACAAAAACAAGATGCTACATAATAGTGGGAAATCTGTATGTCACTGGACTTCTCAAAGCATAAAGCAACGCTACAGTAAAACCATTGCACCTTCTTTGAATTGTGTCTATACTAGAAAAAAAAAAAAAAACCCTTCTTATAATATCCCTTTCCCAGAGGATAAATGCTGAGGATGAGGGCTGAACTGGTTAGGAAATGAGAGATGTCTTTTCACGTGGAAAGGACAGCATCCTTTAAAATGTAATCAGTAGGCTTTCTGGCTATTTTATTATCTAATGTTAACCTGTCTGTAAGAAATTGTCCATTTTTGGTTACTGTAAGAAAATCAGCTTCTGTATCTGAAATTTGGAGGACTCAAATTTGGAACTTATTATTCAGCTTCAAAGTTTCCTGCAGCAACTATCAGAAAAGTTCAGATTATATTGCTGTAGATCCCTATGAAATATGGCAAAGCATGTGTCGTTTTAGAAATTCCATCACCTTAGAACTGTCAATCTGGAAGAAAATAGGTTTTGTTTTGTTTTCCAAAAATATGTAGTCTTTTTGCCAGCACAATCTCCTCTTTTTTAGCCACTTCACACTGGGCTTTCTAACATAAGTGCTAATATCAGTGGCTTAATATTTTTAGAGTTAAACATATTTTAATTTATGTAGGTTTAAATTAAGTTTACATATTAGAAAAATGGTAAGCATAATGCTAGGCACGCATCTTTAGACTCACATTATTTGCTTCTGAGTTTCCTAAGCTATCTAGCTCTCTAGGGAAATCAATATCCTAAGGGCTACATTTTGGGCGATGCTTGGATCCAAAGAGCCTTATTCATGAAGTTGCAATTGAATTTTGACTCAAGTAGAACTAAATAGTTCTGCCTAACCACCTTTGGCTTTCTGCCCAGACATGGAAATAAAAACTCAGAAGTAGGCCGGGCGCGGTGGCTCAAGCCTGTAATCCCAGCACTTTGGGAGGCCGAGACGGGCGGATCACAAGGTCAGGAGATCGAGACCATCCTGGCTAACACGGTGAAACCCCGTCTCTACTAAAAAGTACAAAAAACTAGCCGGGCGAGGTGGCAGGCGCCTGTAGTCCCAGCTACTCGGGAGGCTGAGGCAGGAGAATGGCGTGAACCCGGGAGGCGGAGATTGCAGTGAGCTGAGATCCGGCCACTGCACTCCAGCTTGGGCGACAGAGCGAGACTCCGTCTCAAAAAAAAAAACAAAAAACAAAAAACAAAACAAAACTCAGAAGTAAAGTGGAAATGTGAGAAAAGAGAAACTATTCAAGACTATTTTGAAGATTAAATGTAGAATCATTCTATTTAGAATTAAGAAGTGACATGGGTCCATAAAACCATTAATCAAACAATTAAAAAGAGATGAGAATATTCTCAGTAAATTATTTTTCAAATAATATTACAATAAAATGTTTCATAAGCCCTCAGAAAGTTAAAAAAACTTAATACTTTATGAATGTATATGTCAATATTTAGATTTTTTTAAAAAAATAATTAATTTGACATTTTCAGGAGTATTTGGAAAATATAAAATCAAGTAACCATTTGCCTAGGACATATAGGTCCTAAAAGAGGACTGACTAATCATAAAACCCGTGGAATTGGGGTTTTAAATTAAAAAAAAATTCTAGGTTACAGCTATCAAAAATGAACCAGAATAAATTGAGGCTAGAAGATTTATAGCCATATAAGACATTTTAAACAGTTTCTTCAAATTCTGATTTGGCCCTTAATAGAAACCTTTAAGTACTGGTATATGTGTGAGGTAGAGAGGAAACACTTAAATACATATATGAGTTATTTAACAAAGCTACCTAATAAGAGGTAAGAAGAGTTAACATTTATGGAGCACTTGCAATATACTAGATGGGGTTCTAAGTGCTTTATAAACATTAGTTCATTAAACACTCAAAACAGCTGCATGAGGTAGGTACTATTACTAGTTCCCTTTTGCAAATGAAGAAACCAAGGGACAGAGTAATGGAGAATTTTGTACAACAATAAGGAGATAGTGCAAGAGAAAAAAACACAATCTAGGTCTACTGAGTAATATTTATCAGCTTGGTTTTTTTCACAGTGTCCTTCTTGTTGCCCAGGCTGGAGTGCAATGGCTCAATCTCGGCCCACTGCAACCTCCACTTCCTGGGTTTAAACGATTCTCTTGCCTTAGCCTCCCCAGTAGCTGGGATTAAAGGCATTTGCCACCATGCCCGGCTAATTTTTGTAGTTTTGGTAGAGACGGGGTTTCACCATGTTGACCATGCTGGTCTCTTTCTCCTGACCTCAGGTGATCTGCCCGCCTCGGCCTCCCAAATTGCTGGGATTACAGGTGTGAACCACCACACCAGACCAGCTTCTTTGTTTTTAAAAGGAGAAAATTTTAAAGGGGGGATAATATCGTTTGAATGCTTTTCCCTTCTGAATCTCATATTAAAAGCTAATTCCCAGTGTTGGAGGTGAGGCCTGGCGGGAGGTGACTGGATTGTGGGGATGGATCCCTCATGAATGGTTTGGCCCCATCCACTTGGTGATAAGTGAGTTCTCACTCAGTTCATGCAAAATCTAATTGCTTAAAAGCCTGGGACCTTCCCTTCTCACTCCTGCTCCCACTCTCACCATGTGACATGCTGGCTCCCCTTCCCCTTCTGCCAGACTGTAAGTTCTCTGAGGCCAGAAGCAGATGCTGGCACCACGCTTCCTGCACACCCTGCTGAACCGTAAGCCAATTAAAACTCTTTTCTTTATAAATGACCCAGCTTCATGTATTTTTATAGCAACACAAGCACAAACCCCTACAATCTTTATCCATTCATTCAAAAATACTTTCATTTGAAAGAGTACACAAAAGGAATGAGAAATATATGTTTAAAAAGAGAGAATATGTCCAATAGTTTACTTTGGGAAAATAAGGAAATAAAGAAAAAAGAAAGAAAAGCCGGGTGCGGTGGCTCACGCCTGTAATCCTAGCACTTTGGGAGGCCTAGGCGGGCGGATCACGAGGTCAGGAGACCCAGACCATCCTGGCTAACACGGTGAAACCCCGTCTCTACTAAAAATACAAAAAAATGAGCTGGGCGTGGTGACGGGCACCTATAGTCCCAGCTACTCCAGAGGCTGAGGCAGGAGAATGGCGTGAACCTAGGAGGTGGAGCTTGCAGTGAGCCGAGATCTTGCCACTGTGTTCCAGCCTGGGCGACAGAGCGAGACTCTGTCTCAAAAAAAAAAAAAAAAAAAAAGAAAGAAAGAAGAAAGAAAGAAAAAAGAAAAGGAGGGAGGGAGGGAGGGAGGGAGGGAGGGAGGGAGGAAGGAAGGAAGGAAGGAAGGAAGGAAGGAAGGAAGGAAGGAAGGGAAGGAAGGCAGGCAAGAAAACAAGTAAGCAAGAAAGAAATGGAGGGAGGGAGGGAGGGAGGGACAGGAAACTTATTATAATGATGGATGTCAGAGAGTTTAATGAAGAGATCAGAGAATAAAATTCCAAGGCATAAAAGCGTCACGTAGGACATGGTATTTGATCAGTCCTAAAAGATGAATAACAGTTAAATAGAGATATGTGTATCAGAGATCATCCAGAGAGTATGGAATTTGATGATTTCCTATGATATATTAGAGAAAAACAGAGAGAAAGAAAGATCTTAGATCTGGTTTGGAATTCCTTCAGAGGTGAGACAGCATCAGCATTTTGCAGACTACTGGTATTGGCTGCTAGACTAGAAAGAGAGAAAGAAGAAGAAGAAAAAAAGCTTCATGTAGTAGACAGGAAACAAACAGCAATTTTCTCCCTCCCACACATCAGCATTCCAGTTAATATGACTGCCCTTATTCACGTGTTAGACTTGAGTAGTAAGCTCTCTTTTTAAAATAAAATATTCTTAGGTACAAGATGAGGATGGACTAAACTGTAGCACCTAGTATAGCAAATGAAAGAATATAATTATTCTCTGTAGATGAAAGGAGTACAGATATTTGATAGGGAAAGATAATCTCTGTAAAATTTTGAAGATGAGAATACATAGATTGGAAAAAAATGTCCAGAGTGTTTGGATTGTAAGAGCACAGACTTTTAAAGACACACGAAGAAGCAAGAAGAATTAGGGTGAGGGATGGGTTGCTTACCAAGGACGTATTTCCCAATTTTCGGATATCGGAAGTAGTAACCTCTTTGAAGACACTTAAAAACATCTACATTCTTTCTCTCTGTGTACAATAAGTTACAGATTCTTAGCCTTGTTTATTTAGAATGTAAAGATCAATTCCAGGAAAAATTGTTTCTAAAATAGACCCAGCATATATGTGAAAATTATATTAAGCCATAGTAAGATAATCAATACAGGTTTGAAACCAAGCAAACCTATTAATCACAGCTGTATCACTTAGCACTGTGATATTAAGAGATTTAGTTTCTCTGAGCTGTCTCCATGAGCAAAATGGAGAACCATTTACATAATAATTTTCTTGTGATGATTAAGTGAAGTGATATGTGAAAATCACTTATGCTTGAGGGTTAAATGAGGCCTTCATAGAAAACAGCTATAACTTGCTTTAAGGTTTCTCAGGAAGATGGTTTTCTCTCTCTTTCTTTCTTGGAAAGCTTCGGTCTATTTTGATAAGACAGTTCATAAAGTGTAGGCACTAGTTGTTCCTTTCTCCTACGACTGCACTATAAACACAGTGGGATATGAATAAGGGTTACTACTGAATAAAGAAGAGTATCTGTACAAATAGCCAGAATTTCAGCCTGTTTCCAAAAATTCTCTGTCAGAAAATTAATTTTTAATTTCCTGCTTAAAGCACATAGAGCAATTTTTATTTGGAAAGCATATGACACTAAAGCTCTTTAACTTCTACCAATAATAACATAGATGTATTGCTTGGCCTCACAAGTGAATGAATAAGCCAACCAATCAATCAACAGTTATAATGGAGACTCTGATAATATTTCATGCAACTGATAGTAATCTTTTGCTTCTTTTGTAAATATTTTGGTAGCACTAACCATGCCAAGGAATCATGTCTTACCTATCCAGGTCAGTATGTTTTCACATCTAGATAAGATATTTGTAGATTCTCAATGTCATCCTTCACATGGATTTCTAATATTATGTTTAAAATTGGTTAGGTTAATTCAGGAAACAATTTTTTTCTCTTTATGGTGTGTAGCTGGCTTATTCCCTCTTTCATTGAGTAATATCTAAACATTGAACAAAGAACAAATACATTTGCACCTCACACAAAACTTCATAGAACCACAGTTCTGGAAATAATTTTAAGATATAATACAATTACTGATTGTGAAAGCCCATCTTTTAGACTTCAGTTTAAATCTAAGAAAAAAAAAGCAAAGCAACTACTTTGTGGTATATCTTGTTAAAATCCTGTACTAATCTACAAGCATACATGGCCAAAAGGGTTAATATGAGGGCGAAAAGGTTGAAATAGACTCAAGGGCTACTCTTATATGACAATTCTGATACATAATTCAAACCCTATAACCACCACATGTTCACTATATTATGTGTGAAATAAGTATCAAAATGGTATCTTCATTAAATGCTACTCTGAAAGTTGTATGATCAATGATCAATAAGATGTCTCCTAGTTACAGATCAGAGAAAGTGCAATTAAGTTACTGACAACTCAAATTTGCTCAGTAGTCTTTATCAGACCTCTAACTGGACAAGACACATGGGCAAACCTTAACTAATTTCACACTGACAGATAAATGGACCCATTCATACCTCACCCGGTACAGGAGATCTTGCCAAGTTTCCAATATAACTTAGAAATACTCCCTATAATTTTGTATTTCTACACTGCTCTCTGTTCTATCATTCAACTTCTGCACCATTTCTTATCTCTAGTAAATGTTTTAAAGTAATGATGAAAGTAAAAAGAAAATGCAGGATATTGAAATGAGATGAAAAATGATTATTTAAATTAGTATTTTAGAGACCAACAAACAGAGACGTTATGACCATAGTAAAAATTCAATCTCAATAATGATTACCTTTACTCAAGTATTTTCTTCCACAGAAACTGCTTTAAATAAACTATGCAGGTCATCATTTGGCACTCAGCTTCCCTTTGATTATGTAGGTATATATTTGTGATAATTATTAAAGTGCATAAGAAATGTTATTTTTCATTTCATTAACAACTGTTCAGTCCTCAGTGGCACTTATTTTCATTACATTCTGTCCATTTCACCACAATAAATTAATTTAAAATTTATGTAACAGAAATCTATTTTTATAGTGGCCTACTTAGAGAAATATAATCTGGTTTAAAGTATAGAAGACCTCTTTCAGTTGTCACTTTGTAAATATTTGCAGGTACAAGACATGAATGGTAAAGCAAATTTATTTAAGATTTTGTCACCCAAATAGTTTTGTAAGTTTTTTAAGAATAATCAATAGTTGGAAGTTTAATCAATACATATCCTATGAGATATTACCATAACTTGGTCTCATTTTTTTTTTTTTTTTTTTTTTCTGAGACACAGGGTATTGCTCTGTCACCCAGTCTGGAGTGCAGCAGCAGGAACATGACTCATTGCAGCCTTCGCCTCCTGGGCTCAAGCGATCCTCCCACCTCAGCCTCTGAAGTATCTGGGACTACAGGTGCATGCAACCCCAATTTTTGTATTTGTTTGTAGAGACAGTGTTTTGTCATGTTGCCCAGGCTGGTGTGGAACTCCTGAGCTCAAATGATCCTCTTGCCTCTACCTTCCAAAGTGCTAGAATTACAGGTGTGAGCCACTGTGCCGATCCTTGGACTCACCTTTAGCTTCACAAAAAGTCACACACCTGAAGTATAGCTTAAAATTATGATTCTCTTTGTTAGCATTGGGAATGCAATTTAATACAAAGCCATGCTTTGAGAAAATAATCCTTCTAAAAAATGAAGGTATAATTTCTTACATAAAGTGAGTATTGTGCTTACATGCTTAATAAGATGGGCAGCACACATAGCACATGGATATTTGGGGATGCTTTTTAACCTCTTGAATCAAAACTTCCATCCAATGAAACAAAATTAAGCTAAACCTCTGCATAGGCAATTATAATGTTTCTTCATGGTATTTATGCCTCTAAGTAAGTGAGATACCAGAAATTCCATTAATCCTGAGTTCTAGAAATGCTACAAAACCTTATTAGAATTTTTTGTTCACGACTAACTTGATTAACATGGCCAAACTCTGTCTCTACTAAAAATCCAAAAATCAGCCAAGCGTAGTGGTACATGCCTGTAATCCCAGATACATGGGAGACTAAGGCAGGAGAATCCCTTGAACTTGGGAGGTGGTGGTTGCCCACAGCCAAGATCATGCCACTGTACCCCAGGCTGGGCAACAAGACTGTAACTCCATCTAAAAAAGAAGAAAAAATGGACCAAAAAAAAGAGAATATTTTGTCTTTTTGGAAAACTCACATGAAATACATAAGCTATTAGGATGTCATTCTCCTGTTAGTAGATCTATAGAGTATCACTAAGCTAGGGCTAAGGTACTTATTCTAATTATGCACACCCTCCCAGGACATAGGTTCCCTTCCTAGGGGTAAGCCTGATTTGGTCACGTGGTGGTGACATCAGGTTGTTAGATAAACTTAAACCAAAAGTTGAAGATTTTTAGAGGTCTTTTATATCTGTAATGAAACATGAACAAGTGACCACATTCTTGTCCAGTCTCAATTATTAATTAATTATTTAATTACTTTAGGCTTCAGGTTGAATCTAAGGGGGAAAATAAGCTACTTGGTGGTATGTCTAGTTAACACTTTGGATCAATCAACAAGCACATGTGGCCAAAAAGATTACTATAATGGAGGAAATGTTCAAATAGATCCAAAATCTACTCTAATATAATAACTGTGACACATCATTATAACACTCTAATCATTGTATATTCACTTTATCCTATGTGAAATAAGCATCAAAATGATATTTATACCAAATGCTATTTCAGAAGTTGTATGACTAGAGCCGGGAGAAATGGTGAAGAGGAGGCAGGACACACTGGCAGCTCCCACACGGACCGACAGAGCAGAGTGTGGAGACCCATATTGTGAACTTTTGCTCCAAGAACTATGACAGGAACAAACCAGGAGAGCCAAGAGAATCTACAGACCCTTTGAAAGAAGTGGACTGCAGCTGCAGGCTCCATGGGATAGCTGAGGAATTGTGAGTCAGCTTGCTTTCTCAGCTGGGAGGCTTGTAGCCTGGGGCAAGTTCTTAGCTGTAATCACCAGGTGCCTGGAAATAAACTTGGTGCTGTTGGGTGCGACACGATGGGAATGAGACCAGCTGTTTGGTCTGCAGGCTGCACGGAATCAAGGTGAGGGCTGTACTGCTGACTTTTCCCCACTTCCTGGGTGACCTGTGTGATGCAGCAGAGAAAGCCATAATACCCCTGGGAACATAATTTCATTGGCCTGGGAACCACACTCCTATCCTCCATAGCAGCCACAGCAAGACCTGCCAAGAGTCTGAGCTCAGAAAAGCCTAACCCTGGCCCCACCTGATGGCCTTTCCCTACCCACCCTGGTACCCCAGGATAAAGAACATAATCTCTTGGGAGTGGTATGGCTCTGTGGACTGCTTGATCCTCCCTATACAACTGCAGCTGATATGCTCTTGAAAGCACTACCTCCTGACTGGAGGCCAACCAACACAAAACCAGCACACTTAACAAAAATACAATGAAGATTCCTCACAGAGTCTACTTCACTCCCTTGCTACCTATAATGGAGTAGGTGCTGGTATCCACAGCTGAGAGACCTGAAGATGGGTCACATCATAGGACATTTTGCAAACACTCCATAGTATGAGCCCAGTGCTTGGTAGCTCCATTGGGTGGCTAGATCCAGAGGGGAGATAACAATCACTGAAGTTTGGTTCTCAGGCAGCCCCATCCCTAGAGGAAAGGGAAGAACACCACATCAAGGAAACACCCTGTGGGACAAAAGATTCTGAACAGCAGCCCTGCGTCCCACATCTTTTCTTTGATATAGTCTATCCAAATGAGAAGGTACCAGAAAAACAATTCTGATAACATGACAAAACAAGGTTCTTTAACACCCCAAAAAGCTCTCACTAGCTTACCAGCAATGGCTCCAAACCAAGACTAAATTTCTGAATTGCCAGAAAAAGAATTCAGAAGGTTGATTATTAAGCCAATCAAGGAAGCACTAGAGAAAAGTGAAGAAGTTCAACTTAAAGAAATCCAAAAAATTATACAAGTTATGAATGAAAAAATCTCCACTGAAATAGATAGCATAAGTAAAAAAAAAAAAAAAAAAAAAAAAAAAAAAAAAAAAAAAAAAAAAAAAAAAAACCACCACTTCTGGAAATCAAGGACATACTTAGAGAAATGCAAAATGCACTGGAAAGTCTCAGTAACAGAATCAAACAAGTAGAAGAAGAAAACTATAGAACTTGAAGACAAGACTTTCGAATTAACTCAATTCATCAAAGAAAAAGAAAAAATAATTTAAAAAATGACCAAAGACTACAAGAAGTTTGGAATTATGTTAAATGAACAAACCTAAAAATAATTGGTGCTCCCAAGAAAGAAGAGAAGTCTAAAAGTTTGGAAAACACATTTTAGGGAATAATTGTAGAAAACTTCTCCGGCATTGTTAGAGATCTAGACATTCAAATACAAGAAGCTCAAAGAACACCTGGAAAATTAATCACCAAAAGATCATCTCCTAGGCACCTAGTAACAAGGTTATCTCATGTCAAGATGAAGGAAATAATCTTAAGAAATGCGTGGAAAAGCAAACAAACAAACAAAAACACCAGGCAACCTATAAAGGAAAGTGTATCAGATTAATGGCAGATTTCTCAGCAGAAATCCTACAAGCTAGAACACATTGGAGTCCTATCATTCACCTGCTTGAACAAAACAATCATCAATCAAGAATTTTGTATCCAGCAAAACTAAATTTCATAAATGAAGGGAAAATAGTCTTTTTCAGATAAACAAATGCTGAGAGAATTCACCACTACCAAGCCAGCACTACAAGAACTGCTAAAAGGAGAGCTAAATCTTGAAACAACTTATCAAAATACAGCAAAATAGAATCTCCTTAAAGCATAAACCTCAAAAGACCTATAAAACAATAATACAATGAAATAAACCAAGGTATTCAGGCAAAAAATAGCATAATGAATAGAATAGTACCTTACATCTCAATGCTAATGCTGAATATAAATGGCCTAAATGCTGCCCTTAAAAGATACAGAATGGCAGAATGAATAAAAACTCACCAACCAAGTATCGGCTGCCTTCAAGAGACTCACCTGACACAGGACTAATATACTTAAGATAAAGGGGTGGAAATAGATATTTCATGCAAATGGACACCAAAGGCAAACAGGAGTAGCTATTCTTATATAAGACAAAATGAACTTTAAAACAACAGCAGTTAAAAAAAAAAGAGGGGCTTTATGTAACGATAAAAGAACTAGTCCAACAGAAAAAAATCACAATTCTAAATATATATGCACGTAACACTGCAGATTCCAAACTTATTAAATATAAAACAGTTGTTACTAAACCAAAGAAATGAGATAGACAGCAACACAGTAATAGTGAGGGACTTCAATACTCCACTGACAGCACTAGACAAGTCATGAAGACAGAAAGTCAACAAAGAAACAAGAGACTTAAACTATATCCTAGAACAAATGGACTTAACAAATCTTTAAAGAACATTCTACCCAACAACTGCAGAATATTCATTCTAATCATCAGCATGTGGAACATTCTCCAAGACAGACAATATGATAGACCACAATACAATTCTCAAAAAATTTAAGTAAATCAAAATTATATCAAGTACTCTCTCAAACCACATTGGAATAAAATTGAAAATCAACTCTAAAATGAACCCTCAAAACCATGCAAATACATCGAAATTAAATAACCTGCTTCTGAATGATCATTGAGACAAAAATGAAATAAAATTGGAAATTAAAAATTTTTTTGAACTGAATGACAATAGTGACATGACCTATCAAAACCACTGGGATACAGCAAAAGTGGCGCCAAATGGAAAGTTCATAGCATTAAATGCCTACATCAAAAAGTCTGTAACATGTCAAGGAAGTAGAGAAAAAAGAACAAACCACACTGAAACACAGCAGAGGAAAAGAAATAACAAAATCAGAGCAGAACTAAATGAAATTGAAACAAAAAGCACATAATACAATAGATTAATGAAACAAAAAGCTAGTTCTTTAAAAAGATAAATAAAAATGATAGACCATTAGTGAGATTAACTAAAAAGAGAAGCAAGAAGATCCAAAAAAGCTCAATTAGAAATAAAACAGGAGACATTAGAACTGATACCACAGACATACAAAAGAGCATTCTAGGCTATTATGAACAACTTTATGCACATAAAATAGAAAACCAAGAGTAGATGGATAAATTCCTGGAAATATACAATCCTTCTAGATTAAACAAGGATAAAATAGAAACTCTGAACAGACGAATAACAAGCAGTGAGATTGACATGGTAATTAAAAAGTTACCAACCAAAAAAAGTACAGGACCAGTCAGATTCATGACTGATTTCTATCAGACATTCAAGTAAGAATTGGTACCGATCCTATTGACACTATTCCACAAGACAGAGAAGGAGAGAATCCTCCCCGAGTCATTCTATGAAGCCAGTGTGTTTCTAATACTAAAACCAAAAGGGGACATAACAAAACAAAAAGAATATTACAGACCAACATACAGACTGGGTGAATATATATGCCTCAGACCCTTATGAACATGATCTAGGAGGGTTGTATATGTTCAGGAAAGTATCTATCTCCTCTTGGTTTTCTAATTGAACAAAGTTGTTCATAGAAGCCTAGAATGCTCTTTTGTATGTCTGTGGTATCAGTTGTAATATCTCCTGTTGCATTTCTAATTGAGCTTGTTTGGATCTTCTTGCTTCTCTTTTTGGTTAATCTCACTAATGTTTACCATTTTTATTTACCTTTTTAAATAACTAGCTTTTTGTTTCATTTATCTATTGTATTGTATGTTTTTTGTTTCAATTTCATTTAGTTCTGCTCAGATCTTTGTTATATTTTTTCTTCTGCTGTACTACAGACCCTGATGAACATATATGCAAAAATCTTCAAGAAAATACTGTCTAACAGAATTCGACAGCATATCAAAAAGATATTCCACCATGATCAAGTAGGTTTCATACCAGGCATGCAGGTATGGTTTAACATCCACAAGTCAATATATGTGGTACATCACATAAACAGAATTAAAAACAAAAATCACACGATTATCTCAATAGATGCAGTAAAAGCATTTGAACAAAATCCAGCATCCTTTTATGATTAAAACACTCATCAAAATCACCAAAGAAGGGGCATACTGTAAGGTAATAAAAGCCATCTATGACAAACTCACAGCCAACAGGGAAAAGTTAAAAGCATTTCCCCTGAGAACTGGAACAAGACAAGGAAACTTACTCTTATCATTTCTCTTCAAGTACTAGAAGTCCTAGCCAGAGCAGTCAGATGAGAGAAAGAAATAAAGGGCATCCAATTGGTAATGATGAAGTCAGATTGTTGCTGTTTGGTGATGACATGATCCTATACCTAGAAAATCCTAAAGACTCATGCAAAAAGCTCCTAGAACTGGTAAACGAATTAAGCAAAGTTTCAGGGTACAAAAATAATGTGCACAAATCAGTAGCTCTGCTATACACTAACAATGACCAAGTTGAAAATCAATTCAGGAACTCAACCCCTTTACAATAGCTGAAAACAAAACAAACAAACAAAAAAAAACCCAAAAAACAAACAAACAAAACTTACGAATATATTTAACCAAGAAGGAGAAAAACCTCTACAAGGAAAACTACAAAACACTGCTGAAATACATCATAGACGACATAAACAAATGGAAACATATTACATGCTCATGGATGGATTCAATCAATATCGTAAAAATGACCATACTGCCAAAAGTAATATACAAATTCAATGCAATTCTTAACAAAATACCACCATCATTCTTCACAAAACCAGAAAAATATCCTAAAATTCATATGGAACCAAAAAAGAGCTTGCATAGCCAAAGCAAGACTAAGCAAAAGAACAATTCTGGAGGCATCACATTATCTGACTTCAACTATATTATAAGGCTATAGTCACCAAAACAGCATGGTACTGATATAAAAGTAGGCACATAAACCAATGGAGCAGAATAGAGAACCCAGAAATAAAGCCAAATACAGCCATGTGATCTTTGACAAAGCAAACAGAAATGTAAAGTGGGAAAAAGATATCCAATTCAACAAATTGTGCTGGGATAACTGGCAAGCCACATGTAGAAGAATGAAACTGTATCCTTAATTCTCACCCTTATACAAAAATCACCTCAAGATGGATCAAAGAGTTAAATCTAAAACCTGAAACCATAAAACTTCTAGAAGATAACATTGGAAAAATCCTTCCAGAAATTGGCTTAGACGAAGATTTCATGACCAACAATCCAAAAACAAACACAACAAAAACAAAGATAAATAGATGGAACTTAAAGTAAAAAGGTTCTGCAGAGTGAAAGAAATATCAGTAAACATACAACCCATAGAGAAGGTGAAAATCTTCATAATCTATACATCCGATAAAGGACTCATATCCACAATCTACAAGGAACTTAAACAAATCATCAAGAAAAAATAAACAAACAATCCCATCAAAAAGTGGGCTAAGGACATGAATAGACAATTCTCAAAATAAGATATTCGAATGGCCAATAAACATATGAAAGAAATGCAACATCACAAATTATCAGGGAAATGCAAATCAAAATCACTGTGTGATACCACCTCACTCCTGCCAGAATGGCCATAATCAAAAAATCAAAAAATAATAGATGTTGGCATGGATGTGGTGAAAAGGGAACACTTTTACATTGTTGGTGGGAGTGCAAACTAGTACAACCACTATGGAAAACTGTGGAGATTCCTCACAGAACTAAAAGGATATCTACTGCTTGAAACAGCAATCCCACTCCTGGGTATCTACCCATAGGAAAAGAAGTCATTATACAAAAAAGATACCTGCACAGGTATGTTTATAGCAGCACAATTCGTAATTGCAAAAATATGGAACCAGCCCAAATGCCCATCAATCAATGTATGGATAAAGAAAATGTGGTATACATATACCATGGAATACCAGTCAGCCATAAAAATGAATGAAATAATGGCATTTGCAGCAGCCTAGATGGAATTGGAAACTATTATTCTAAGTTTAATAACTCAGGAATGGAAAACCAAACACTGTATTTTGTCACTCATAAGTGGGAGTTAAGCTATGAGGATGTAAAGGCACAAGAATGATACAAAGGACTTTGGGGACTTGTGGGAAAGGGTGTGAGGGTGAAGGATAAACACTACACATTGGGTTCAGTGTATACTGCTCAGGTGATGGGTGCACCAAAATATTAAAAATCACCACTAAATAAAATAT
This sequence comes from Rhinopithecus roxellana, assembly GCF_007565055.1. Lineage (NCBI taxonomy): Eukaryota > Metazoa > Chordata > Mammalia > Primates > Cercopithecidae > Rhinopithecus > Rhinopithecus roxellana. The sequence goes on along the minus strand of NC_044551.1, from coordinate 52,771,161 downwards.
TCATGTAACCAAACACCACCTGTTCCCAAAAAACATATTGAAATTTTTAAATAGGCCAAAATAGAAAAAAAAGTAGTTGTATGACTAAATGTGTTATAAAGTTTTGCCTATGGAAAAAAAATCATTTTATATCAGATAATATCTTTAACTATATGCTTTTGGACCATTCAGCCTTCAAAGTCTACAGATATGTTCATCTGTGAAAGAACAGAGTTGTCTTAGTCATCTTTATGTCCCCTTGAGTTCTCAAGCATCATGTGTTTATGACATTGGACAATAAAACCATTAATCAATCTCAGTGTTCTAATATCAGCAATATGTAATGTAATACAATTTCAAAACACAGGTTATAGACAAAGACTTTTGATTTTAAGCAAGAGTTTACTTTCTGTCTGTCTCTACTGGATTTGCATTAAATATCCATAATGGACTGTTTCCTTTGGATCAGAACACAATGGCTGAGTTTTGTTGATGATACATTGATGATTGCCATGAAGAGAACAAGGAAATAATTTTATATTATCAGTAAGGTAAACTTTTATAACTAAATTTGGTCTGTAAGAAAAAGTTATTGTATATTAGATACCTTTAACAAGAACACATTTTAAAATATATTTACTGGTTATTTTTCATCTTTCTTTTCAAAAGTTGAAATCCTGCATTCAAACTCTTAATAATTTCTTTTCACTTTCCCTCTTGAACTTTGCCAAAAGACCTTATCATTATTTCAAAATCTCTCTCTTTTTTTTTGTTGTTATAACATCCAAAATAATTTGGTATTTCTAATCCAACTCATCAGCAATTATGTGAAAATTTCAAAAGTATAGAAGAACGCAAACAAAAAACAAAAAGAAGTGAATGCTTCCAGTATATTCAGTGTACCATTATTTACCAATAAATTCACCTTACCAAGGTCACAATAAATCTCTGAATAGGCTGAGAAAATACTTTTAATACTTTGCATCCATTTCTTTAAAAGTATCCCTTATGTTTAAAATTTAAAAATATTTTTAAATCTGGCTAAGTTTCCAATGTGATCACAATACATTTGGGTTATGGTTTATTTTATAGATAGTGTCATCATAAGCATTTGAAATGATTATGCAAAATATTTAATTATCTATTGCTTTAAAGTTATTATTCTAGAAAAACATTCAAATTCTCAACAAGAAGTAAATGTGTAGATAAATTCAGGTCATAAATCAAGATGCAAAGAAGGAAAGATGGGACATATACTCAGTCATGTAAATTCAGGTGCTAAAGCTTTTCATCGTATGAGAAATGTTGATTCAGGGACTCCAACTTTTTTTTAAAATACTAAATCAAGTAATGTACACCTTTAACTACAATATTGAAAAACTATAAAATTAAGAGCAAGTTTATTACTAAGATGCTAAAGTTAAAAAAAGACTTGCCAGTTTTTAGCATCCGCTTTTCCAGTGTGTGGAGTAAACCCATAAAAGGGAAGGCCCCAGGTAGTGGCATTTGATTAATGGTTCTCTGAGCATTTATAATATACATTTGTTTCTAATTTTTGACACTTGATTTTTGGAAATGTAGTCATTTTGTTAATATGTTTTCATTTTTTATTAGCTATAGTGTATAAGAGGGAGGATATTGGGTTACAAAAACAAAGTTTTCAGAGTAAAGCCAAACTGGATTTGCATTAAAATGTCATGTTATCACTCTGAAAACAGAATCAAGTTAGTTAATTTTTTGACCTTTAGTTTCTTCATCTATAGAATGGAATCAATAATACAGACAGTTTCAGTGTTGTAAAGCAGTTTATGGAATGATATATAAAGTCCATGGCCAACAGATAGGAGACAATGAATGGCAACTATTTAATAGTCACATGTCATAAGGCCACATTTCCAAAAGCTCTCTAGATGCTTGCTTTCAACTTGAGCTTGCTCATCTCTCAGTAGCTAATCTGTGAAGTTCCTGAATTCTGTATGTAATTTGTGAGCAAATGGTGTAGCCTGTTTAAATGAAAGACTTCACTGCTGGTACACAGTCAGCCTCTAATTTTATTTTTTCAAAAAGGTGATGATTGGAGAAGAAGGTGGAGCAAGGTATCGGTATAGAACCCTACAGAGATTGTCAACCCTGCAGGAACACTGAATTGAAGAATCACAAAACACCTTCATAAGGACTAAAAATCAGGTGTCTGATCACAGTACTTGGTATTTACATTATATTAATGAACAGGGCACAGAAGAGCACAGGAAAGACAACCTTGAATCACTTACACAACCCCTTCCTCATCCCCTGGTAGTGGCAGCAGAGCACAAAGAGAGAATCTGTGCACTTTGGGGAGGGAGAACACAATGATTATGAGACTTTGCATTGGAACTCAGTACCTCCCTGTGAGAGCAGAAACAAAAAGGGACAGAACGCAGCCTGCACCTATGGAGTGAGACTGGAGACCAGCACAGGCTAGAGAGAAATAATCCAACCCAGTGGTTGAAACCTGAGTTCTGGCTAGCCCCACTACTCTGAGCTAAGCACTCTGGAGTCCTAAATGAACTTGAAAGGCAGTCTGGGCCAGAAGGGCTGCAATTTCTGAGTAAGCCTTGGTGCTGTGCTGGGCTTGGAGTCACTGGATCTGGAGTGCAGACAACATAGTGAGAAGCCAGTTGGAGTGGTCAAGGGAGTGCTTCTGCCACCCGCCCCCCAACCCCAGGCAGTGCAGCTTGCAGCTCTGGGAGAGACCCCTTCCTTCCACATGAGTAGAAGTGAGAGAAGAGTAAAAAGGACTTCATCTTGCAACTTGGATACAAGTTCAGCCACAGTAGAATAAGGCAGCAGACAGAATCCTGAAGCCCTGCCTCTCAGACATTTCTGGACACACCTGGGCCAGAAGGGAACCTGCTCCCTTGAAGGGAAGAACCCAGTCCTGGTGGAATTCATGACCTCCTTACTAAAGCTCCCTTGGACTTTGAGTAAGCATAACTCTAGCCAGACACTACTCATCGTGGGCTTTTGATGAGAATGAGACTCAGGTGTAACCCAGGGTATTTCCAGATACAGTGGCTATGGGGAGAGACTCCTCCTGCTCAAGGATGGGAAAAGGAGGTGTAATGGGGAATTTGTCTTGCAGCTTGGATACCAGCTTGACCACAGAGAGGTGGAACACCAAGCAGGCTCCTGGGGTGCCTGATTCTAGGCGTTGGGTCAAGGATAGCATTTCTAAACCCACGCTGGGCTAGAGTGGAGCTAACTGCCCTGAAGGGAGAGACTCAGTTCAGGCAGTGTTCAGCAAAAGCTGACGGAAGAGCCCATGGACCTTGAGTAAAGATGGGCGGTACCCAGGCAGTACATACCACAGCGGGAGAAATTCCTTCTGCTTGAGAAGAGAAGAAGGAAGAGTGGGAAGAACTTTATCTTGTGGCTGGGGTGTCAGCTCAGTCACAGTAGAACAGAGCACCAAGTACATTCCTAAGGTTCTCAAATCCAGGCTGTGGCTCCTGGACAGCATTTCTAGACCTGCCTTGGGCTGCGGAACATGGGAGCTAGCATCACTGAAAGGAAGGACACAATCCTGGCTGGATTCACTACTTGCTAATGTAGTGCAAGATGAATGTAATGAAGAGCCCTGGGCCTTAAGGCAATATTGGTAGTAGCCAGGCATTAGTAATCAGCAGCCTTGGGTGAGATCCAGTGAAATGCTCATTTCATCTGACCCAGTGCAGTCTTGGTATTAGTGGCTACAGTGATGCTTATGTCACTCTTCTGCTGAGCTCTAGGCAGATCAACATGGACAGAGAAACTCCATTTGTTTAGGGGAATGTAAGAGAGAGAACAAGAATCTTTGCCTAGCAATACAGGGAATTATCTTAGATTTTACACAAGACCACTACAGCAGTACCTCCACAATGCTCAGAGTCGCAACAGTATTGGGCTTGGGGTGCCCCCTAACGCAGATATAGCTGCAATGACCAAAGACTTAGATTACAACACTCAGTTAATCCCCTTTGAGTACTTAGAAGAGTCCCCAAGAATGACAGGCACAAACAAGCCCAGTCTGCAATAACTATAATAAATGACTCTTCAACGGTGCTGGGAAAACTGCATATCTGTACACAGATCATTGAAACCAGACACCCATCTCTAGCTATATACAAAAATTGATTCAAAATGTATTAAAACTTAAGTGAAACTCTGAAGAGAGTACACTGGGAAAACTCTCCTGGACACTCATCTGAACAAAGATTTCTTGAGTAATATGCTCCAAGCACAGTCAACCAAATAAACCATAGATAAATGGGATCACATCAAGTTAAAAAGCTTCTGCACATCAAAGAAAACAATCAACAATGGAAAGTGACAACCCACAAAATGAAAGAAAATATTTTCAAATTACCCATATGTCCAGGGATTAATAACTGGAATATATGAGGAGCTCAAATAAATCTATACAAAAAAAATCTAAAAATCTGATTAAAAAATGGGAAAAAGATCTGAGTAGATATTTCTCAAAAGAAGACATACAAATAGCAAACAGACATATAAAAAGGTGCTCAACATCACTGATCATCAGAGAAATGCCAATCAAAACTACAATGAGAAATCATCTTACCCCAGTTAAAATGGCTTATATTAAAATGACAGGCAATAAAAAATGATGGCAAAGGATGTGGAGAAAATGGAACCCTCATATCCTGTTGGTGGGAATGTAAATTATTACAACCACTATGGAGAACAATTTGACAGTTTCTTAAAAGCTAAACATAGAGCTACCTACGATCCAGCAATCCTGCTGCTATGTATATATGAAAAAGTGTATTAGTCCATTTTTATGCTGCTGATAAAGACATACTTGAAACTGGGTAATTTATAAAGAAAAAGAGGTTTAATGAATTCACAGTTCCACGTGGTTGGGGAGGCCTCACAATCATGGTGGAAAGCAAAAGGCACGTCTTACATGGCAGCAGACAAGAGACAATGAGAGCCAAGTGAAAGGGGAAACCCCTTATAAAACCATCAGATCTTGTGAGACTTATTCATTACCATGAGAACACTATGGGGAAACCACCCCCAAGATTCAATTATCTCCCACCAGATCCCTCCCACAACACGTGGGAATTATGGGAGCTATAATTCAAGATGAGATTTGGGTGGCAACACAGCCAAGCCATATCAGAAAGGAAATCAGTACACTGAAGAGATATCTGCACTCCCATATTCACTGCAGCACTATTCACAACAGCCAAGATTTGAAAGCAACCTAAGTGTCCATCAACAGATGAATGGATAAAGAAAATGTGGTACATACACACAATACAGTAATTCAGCCATAAAACAGAATAAGATCCTGTCGTTTGCAACATAGATAGAACTGCAGGACATTATGTTAAGTGAAATAAGCCAGGCACAGAAAGGCATACTTCACATGTTCTTACTCATATGTGGGAGCTAAAAATTAGAACAATTGAACCCAAGGAGATAGAGGGTAGACTAATGGTTGTCAGAGGCTAGGAAGGGTAGTGGTGGTGGAGTGGATAATTGGGGATGATGACTGGGTAAAAAATATAGTTAGAAGGAACAACAGCTAGTATTTTACAGCCTGACATGGTGATTACAATCAACAAGAATTTATTTTACATTTTATATACACTTTATATTGCTACAAGTTACACATCTTGGTTAGAGTTAAAACAGACAAAACCTAGGTATTATATTCCCTATGAAATCTGAAGAGTCTTACTAATACGTTATGAAAGTACAACGGTAAAATACAAAGACCGAAGTACAAAAGTACAATAGTAAAATACAAAAGACCGAAGTCAGGAAGCTTTTCACAAATGCTTGCAAAGCTCAAACTCCCTTTCATTACCAAGTCTACAGACTTGGAGTTAATTGCATTTCAGGGCACACTGCAAAGTACATCTTTTCAGCGTGCTTTTCCTTAATTAGTACAAACATTTGGTCCCTGAGAAAGGTGGAAGTATAAGGCTTGCTTTTGTTTTTATTAATGTTTTCTGTTTTTTAAATTCACTATTTGTACCCAGAGGCCCACATGAATGACACATTTTTATTAAAATCAAGAATAAATATTATGTAAATTATGCCCCCAAACAGCAGTTATGGAGTGTAATTATTTTAAGGCAGCTTTAGCAGGATTCATTTTAGTTCTCTAACCAAAACAAAGCAGAAAGAATAATGCATATGCTAACAGATTTATGCTTCCCTTCTTAACATTTGGAAACTATGTACCAATCATCTTTGCATCCCAACAACCAGGAGAGTGCATGTTTCCTAGTGAGTATTCACTCAAGTGCTCCCAATGATATAGGGTAATTACTGAGACAATTAATGACATCATATTTTAATTGATTGAAAGTACACATTGAAACATTCACATAACTATTCATGTATATGATTTGTATAGACACCCATCTCCGAAAAATAGCTTTTCAAAATTTCTTCCCATGAATACAATTAGTACTCCAGTTTTACTATTTGCCATTTAGTTTGTTTTACTCTATGTCAGGTTTTCTCAACCTTAGCACTATTGACTTGGGGCCAGACAATTTCTGTGGGAGCTGTCCTGTGTTTCAGAATGTTTAGCACCATTCCTGACTTCCACCCCTAGATGCCAGTAATACCCTACCTGCTATAAGCTGAATGCTTTTATCCCCTTCCCCCAAATTCATATAGTAAACCATAATCTACAATGTAATGGCATGTGGAAGTACAAATTTCTGGAGGTGATTATGAGGCCACGAGAATGGAACTGTCATGAATGGGACTGGTGCCCTTACAAGAAGAGCTTGGAGCTAGCTACCTCTTTCCAAGATGTGAGAATATGAGACCTTGGCAGTCTGCAATCCAGAAGAGGTCCCTCACCACAACCTGACAATTCTGGCAACCTAGTCTCAGACTCTCAGCCTCAAGAACTGTAAGAAATAAATTGCAGTTGTTTATAAGTCATCAAGACTATGGTAATTCTTTTTAGCAGCCAAACTGACTAAGAGAGAAAACAGGTGGGACATTCATGGTGTGATGTGTGCTCTCATAAAAAGAAACAGAATAGTTTGCTTTCTTTCTCTCTTTCTGCTCTTCACTATGTGAAAATGTAGGGAGAAGAGAGCTCTCTGCAAACCAGGAAGCAGACACTCACCAGATATCAGATAGGCTGGCCCTTTGATCTTGGACTTCCCAGCCTCTAGAGCTGTGAGAAATAAATGTATCTTGTTTATACCACACAGTAGAAGGTAATTTGTTATAGCAGCCTAAAGTGACTAAGACGCTATCCCAAGCTGTAATAACTAGAAATGTCTCCAGACATTTTCTACTGTCCCTTGTAGGGGGGTGGATTTTGCCCCCATGTGGGAATCACAGTCCTATGTGGGAAGGGGTGTTTTCATACATGTTGGAACATATAGAATAATGCTAAAACATGTTTGTCATCGACCTCAATTTCTTCCCTTTGACCTACATTTCACCACATATATTTTACCTTTCACATTATTTTAAATATGGTTATTGTTTATTTTGAAATGCAAATTTTCCTGTCATTGTTTTGGTTATAATTATCAAAGTTCCTCTCATTTCTCTCCCTATTGCCATTGCTGCCAGGATTAATTTCAAAGACCATACCATTGCAGAAAGCCATTTCATGATCTATATCTAATCTCTCTCTCCAATCTCATTACTTCCTATTCCCACAGGTAACCCAAGCTCCTCAGGTACAATAAACTACAATTCTTTCCTTCATTCTTCATTTCTGTAATTTCTAATTGGATTATGAGCCTCAATTCAATTTTCCTCAGCTCACTGCCTCCAGAAAGTTTTGGAATACATTCTCCATGCACACCTCCCTCAGACCATTATTACCCTAAACACAGTGTGATGGTTAATTGTACATGTCAACTTGGCTGGGCTACAGGACCCAGATATTTCATTCTTCTTCCGTGCAGAATTATGCATGATATACAATGCACATTTTTTCCACATCTATTTCTTCCCTGGAGTTCAAGATGCTGTGTGTGTGTGTCTGTGTGTGTGTGTGTGCACACGTATAATTCTTTATCATGAGGGCTACTGCAATATTGCACATTACAAGTGATTAAAACATAGTCTAAAAGTGATTGCTATAATCACCCTACTGAACTATCAAACACTAGGTTCTATTTCTTCCATCTAAATGTATATATTGGTACCCACTGGATTGTACATTTTAAAACAGCCAGAAGATAATGATATGAATGTTCTCAGTGTAAAGAAACAATACATATATAAGGTGATGAATTTCACAACTACCCTGATTTGATTATATGAATTTATCAAATTATCACATGTATCTCCCAAAACGTACAACATTTTTGTATTAATAAAATATAAATTAAACATGAATGGTTGGACTTCCTGTTCTTTTAATTAAGAATTACAGAAATTATCATTAGTATCAAATTTAATTAAAAATATATTGTCAATGTTTATTTAATATTTTCACAGCAAATTTATATCATGAAGCATCTCTATTCCCAAAAGATATTGGGTACTTTTGGTAAAGAAAGTCTCATTTGTACAGATCTTTTATGGTGCTACATTTTTTTTTTAAAAACCTGAACAAATTATACTTACTGTTTGGGGTCCAAAGTATAACTAAAAACATGGCATTCTATGGAACATTGAAGCAAAATGGGCTTTCCTTTGGATGAGCAATGAAACACGTTAACTTAGATTTCTATTCCTTAGAGATTGATTTTTGTAACTTGGTTTATGCATATTATTTTACATAGTTTACCAACCCTCCCTCTTCAAGCATTATCTAGCTCTTGCTGTTAGTGTGACAGGATACAGTTTCTGCACTTGAAGATGGAGTAGGATTGTTGAATATACACATTTGTGCACAGAAAATTGTTTCACTACCTGCATGGGTGCTAGGGGGATTATTTTTAACTGAAACAGTCATGCTTATGAAAAAGAAAATTCAGAGCTTTTACAAATATTCCATAGATACTGAGGAGACTATTTAGAATATTAGCTTTTGTTAAGTGAATGAAAACCAAGGACTTCATGGTAAAAAACAGAAAGATTATTAAGGATTTTAACCTTTCTAGAGACAGGATTTCCACGCATATAAATACAGGATATCTAAGAAGTTTTACACATGTACACAGCCTTTCTGATTTTGGTATAAATGAGGCACACAAAAAAATCTCTTTGGATGATGCAGAAAAAGCTCTAATTATCTCTCCAGCATGACGTACTAAAATAATACAAATATTATTCAGTGATCACTTATTATATGCTGGGCAATATGTTAAGTCCTTTATTTTAATCTAACTGAATAGTATCAACATATTTATGTAGCATTATTATTCTTTGTTCACATATTTGGAATTTGACATTCCACGTGGTTGAATGACTGTAAAAGATCACTCTGCTAGTAAGTAGTCACAATAGAGTTCCAACACTGATTTTCCTGTATTCAGATTTTTTTGCATCTTATACTGTCTTTGACAAGTTAGCACTTATTGAGTGACTACTAGGTGCAGGCCGCTTTGCTGGGTGCTTTATACACATTGCTTCATGCATCCTCACAATACCTCTGAGACACAGACATTATTTTTCCACTTTTACATATAAAGAGAAAGCCACACAGCTAGGCTGACCAAAGAAACCAGAGTCAGTTAGAGATGAGTATTATCCCCAGATCATCACATTTTGTGCTATATGTACACTTCCTATCATTAAGGGAGCAAAAGATTCTCCAGTTTGTGATTAAATAGCTCTACAACAATTTTCTCAATCAATTACACTCACATCCATTAAGTCAAGTGGAAAAATTAACGTGTGGCCAATAAGACATTCATGGAGATAGCAAAATATGTTCTTAATGTGACAAAAATCCATCTGCTAAGCTACTCAGATAAAAATCAATTAATATTATAATTTAAGTACATTCACAGAAAACAACATAGAAATAAAGCATTTTAAGTGTAATTTTATTAATGTTTAATTACTGTGAGAGGCAATAAAAATCTTTATATGTCTAAACGATTCAAGCATGCCATACCTTACTAAGCTATTAGCACTGTCAGGATCTTGTGCCAAAACTGTACCAACGATGGTCCCGATCTTGGCATTTTCATAGACTTCCATGACATAGGAAGGCATGGAAAAGAGTGGTGGTTCATCTACATCTCCAACAATGATCTTCAGCATGGTAGCATCTTTAAAAGGACCCAGGTGAGAAAAGCGAAAATCAAGATGTGTATTTGCTCCTTCTATATTGAGGGTATATGACTTCTTTTTCTCATAGTTCAGTGGCTGTGGGGAAAAAATAAGATTTCCAGTATTATGACTTTCATTACTTTTCAAATATGCATTATGTTTTTTCATTTTTAGAATAAAAGAATTGAGATAGAGATAAGTCATACTAGCTTTGTTCTAAAACAGATTATGAAGATTATTTTAATAATAACATCTAAGGCATAAATGGAACCTCAGCATTTTGTATTTAGTGCAATAATATGTATTCGATATTATGGACCTATCAATAGGAAGAATACAAACTCAGATTCAGGAATGTGTGAGGACCGCTAGGTAATGTTTTCAAGAGGAAGTACTTCTTCAGATAAGAACTAAACATTTGGAAAGTGTTTAGCATGATGGATATAAAAGGCTGTGTGAACCGAAGATGAACAGATGTCGTTTTAAAAGTTAAAAGTTCCCATGGTGAGGCGAGTGAAGGTGATTCAGAGACCAGTGTTTCATTTTAAACTGGGTGAAGTATCCACTGATGCTGGTCTTCCTGTTAAAGATCTGTGAGAAGCAGCAGAATAGAGAATTGTCATTTCTGTTTATGCCACTGATTTTGTACAAGCCTGCTTCAATCTCAAAGTTTCTTTTTCTAGCAGGAAGAGAATGGTCATTCCCTGTGGAGAAATTCAGGCATTGTCGTTTACATTAAGGGTCAATATCATAGTCAATTCAGGTTGCTATAACAGAATACCATACACCGGGTGGCTTAAACAACATTTATTTCTCACACTTCTGAAGACTGGGAAGTCTAACATTAATGTTCCTTTCAGAGCTGGTGTCTGGTAGGCATCCTCTTTCTGGTTTGCAGACAGCCTCTTACTTGCTGTATCCTCACACAACAGAGAAACCATCTCTCCCTCGTCTCTTCTTACAAAGACACAAATCCCATTCATGAAGGTTTCACTCTAATTACCTAATTATGTCCCAAAGATCTCACCTCCAAATACCATCATATCACACTGGGGATTAGATTTCAACACGTGAATTTTGAAGGAAGAAACATCCCTTCAGCTCATAGCAACCAAGCAAAAGCTAACTAGAAAGAGGATCCTTATCAGGATCCTGTAAACAGAATGCTCAGTACTATAATACTTATAATAAGTTCCCCAATGTTTCTAAATTGCCTTGGAAAATTGGCCTTCTCAGGGGTTGGAGATTACACAAGAGGCAAAATATCATTTCATTTCCAAACTATATATTAAGAACCTAGAAAACTAGGATCACGGGGACATTGATGAGGATAAGCCACTACAATATTTTACCAGTTTCCAAAACGTATGTATCTTTATATCTTAAAAATTCAAATTCTCAGAAGTTGATCATATATACAATACACATGCATTGATACATGACACAAACATTATGATTTTCAGGTTATGTATTTTTCAAGGTGTTATTTGCTTCTGAAGTTTACAAGCTATCAATTGGAAGCCATTTTTTCCCTAAGGTATCCACACTAGAAATAAATTGACGAAATAACTAATACCTATCTTGTCTGAGGAACTGCATACTCTTCTTTTCTTTTCTTTTCTTTCTTTTTTTTTTTTTTTTTTTGAGACAGAATCTCACACTGTCGCCCAGGCTGGAGTGCAGTGGCAAGATCAAGGCTCACTGCAAGCTCCACCTCCTGGGTTCACGCCATTCTCCTGCCTCAGCCTCCAGAGTAGCTGGGACTACAGGCACCCGCCACCACGCTCGGCTAATTTTTTGTATTTTTAGTAGAGATGGGGTTTCATCATGTTAGCCAGGCTGGTCTCGATCTCCTGACCTCGTGATCCGCCCACCTTGGCCTCCCAAAGTGCTGGAATTACAGGCGTGAGCCACCGTGCCTGGCCGAGGAGTTGCATACTCTTAATAGGATCCACACATCAAACCTTTTCTTTCCTTGACTCCTTCCTCCTTTACATTAATAAGTGAGAATTTGTCTATGACTAATTTACCAATAAGCCCCATCAAAATTTAAATAACTCGTCCTATAAATGGTACATACTCGCTGCCTATCAGCAACTGGGTAGACAAAAATGGTCCCTCTTGGCTTATAGGAGCTGGGCAGTCAGAATCGTGCATCCTGCTCATGGAAATATGAATACTGGTGGGTTTACTGTTAGTTTTAGATCAATGTCTATAATTTTTGGAGTTAACCTGCTGCACGTGGTACGCTTTATGATGTCTAAGGTTATTCTCATTGAATATGGGTATTTAAGACTTTCAAACTAAAAATCAGAGTTACATACTTTTCTAGGAATGCTTAGCATTGCTTTCTCACAGTAACACTGGATTTTAAAACAATCACCTCCACTTATTTATTATTGTAGACTTTTACATCTTTTGGACTTTTCAATGAAATTTGTGGAGGGATTTGGGCCACCTCCAATCATATCTGATATTATTATCAAGCTGTGCAACCAAGACGACACACATGTCTTATTCCATTTCTTAGCAGATCCCCTGGCAAGTTAGGTGTCGTTTGCCTCAATACTAACCTACCTACTGCTACGGTGCAGGCTGTTTCTGCGGACATGTGGTTTCATGTTGATGATCATCTAATATATATTTTACTACTCTAGGGTGGTGGTAATCATTTTGAGGGACTTGTTTCCCAGAACTGACAGATGGATGGATGGAAACTATGTGGAGCCATGAAGAAATGAGTAGATTATTTTAGGTTGGGACAGGAATTTAGAAGCAGTTGAATTAATGCAACTGGAAATATTTTAACAACCTCATGTGTGAAGAAAAGCTGGTGAGGTTGTATTGCTGGTACCAGGAAACTGAGAGAAAATTATACTCATGTATTTATGCCTGGATATTTTATAGTTATATATACAATATAAATTATTTTATTATTTGGTTTTATCCAGCAAAAATGGTATTTATAGTATTAGTATTATAATTATTATTTTTCTATTACTGTAACTCTGGGAAAACTACTCAAGTACCCATCTTCCACTGGACCTTTTAAATTGTTGCGTAAACTAGTAAAGTTGTCTTCTGTGCTTTGCGAGTTAAAAAAAAAAAAAAATCCCAGGCGAGGCATAGTGCCTCATGCCTGTAATCCCAGCACTTTGGGAGGCCAAGGTGGGCGGATCACGAGGTCAGGAGATCGAGACCATCCTGGCTAACACGGTGAAACCCCATAACTACTAAAAATACAAAAATTAGCCGGCTGTGGTGGTGCACGCTTGTACTACCAGCTACTCAGGAGGCTGAGGCAGGAGAATCGCTTGAACCCAGGAGTCAGAGGCTGAGGTGAGCTGAGATCACGCCTCTGCACTCCAGCCTGGGCAACAGAGCGAGACAAAACAAAACAAAACAAAACAAAAAACAAACCATATCATTGATGCTCACACTTAATGAGTGCTATTTTCAGTGTTGCTAAATTCAATCATTTAAACTACTGGATGCCCAATTAAATTTAAATTTAGGATAAACTGTAGGGTTTTTAGTATATTAATCGTCAATTATCACAAGAAACATAGTTGTAGAAAAATTTATTGGTTATTCATTTAAAATTAGAATTTAAGTAGATGTCCTGTATTTTATTTGACAATGCTCATTAGGATTCATTGATATTCCAACATTCACCATGGTGGCTGGTATCAAACTCACTTGGTAGGGAAGAGAGAAACTACCAGCAAGTATAACTTGGGTATGTATTCGCAACTCCTGTCCTTTAAATTGTCCAAAGGTTAGCTTTTACTCATATGAAATTGTTGATATCAAAAATGTATGATGACATATACAAAAGATAATTTCATATGCTTCAGTCTAGCATAATTATTTGTCTGTCCCTGAACTATCTGAGCATTCCTGGAATCATCCCCCTTGCAATGTGTTTTGTTTTACTGCAATGGCTTAGAATTGTCCTGTGGGTGTTGATAAATGAAGCTGCTTAATGTTGCTTAATATTGTATTGGCTTATTATTTTCTGTTAATCCTACTCTATTAGTTTCATAGGGATGACATAACAAATTGCCACAAACAAGTTGGATTATGACAACAGAAATTCCCTTGAAGTTCTGAAGACGCTAAGTCAGAAATATGGGAGAACCACACTCTCTCATGGAGCTCTAGAGAATCGATTCCTCACTTTTTTCAGTTTTTGTGGCTGCCCTATTATGTCCCAGAAGAAAGATACCCCTACACGATTGGATACTCAGTTTATATTGTAATTCAACCACTTGCAGGATGAAACTCCAGGTTTGGTGTCCAGAAATCATAACTTTGCAGTTATAGGTGATAAAGATTTCTTTCTGAGGAAACACAAAAGACTTCGGGTACTTTATGCACAACACAGGGGCAGGGGCAAGCAGAGATACAGACTCAGAGAGCAAAGTATTGAGCCATGCAAGAATTAACTTGAAATGGATTAAAGACAACGTAAAACCTAAAATGATAAATCTACTAGAAGAAGACATTGAGGGGAAACCTTCATGACATTGTTCTAGGCTGAGATACTTGTCTGTAACTCAAAAAAAAAATAGGCAAAGTAAGCAAAAATAGACAAGTGGGAATGCGTCAAACTAAAGAACTTCTTCATAGCAAAGAAACCAAGTAACAGAGTGAAGAGTAACACACGATTTGAAGAAAATATTTGAAAACTGTACATCAGATAAGGAAGGGCCAATGTCTAAAACAGCGATTGAACTCAAACTACTCAATTAAAAACATACAAATCACTCTAGTCTAAAAATGGGCAAAACACTTAATAGATATTTCTCAAAAGATGCCATACAACTGGGCCACATGTATATGAAAAATTCCTCAACATCTCTAAACCTCAGAGAAGTACAAATTAAAACCACAGTGAAATATCTCATGCCTTTTACAGTGGTTATCATCAAAAACATGAACGATAACAAGTATTGGCAAGGATGTGGAGAAAAGGAAACACAGTATTTGTGGTGTTGTAAATTAGTACAGCCATTTTGGAAAAAAGTTTGAAGGTTACTCAAAAAATCAAAAGTAGAATTCCCATTGGATCCAGCAATCCCCTGACTGGGTATACAGCCAAAGGAATTGACATCAGTATCCCAAAGACATGGCTACACCCTTACATTAATTGCAGCATTACTCACATTAGAGAAGATATGGAAAAAAAACAAAGTATTCATCAACAGATAAAAGGATTTTAAAAAATTGTGGTGTACATATACAGTAGAATGCTATTTAGTCTGTTGTTTAAAAAAAAAAAAAACTCTGTCATTTTTAATAACATGTGTGAATGTTTATTGAAATAAGCCAGACACAGATAGACAAATACCATACGATCTTAGTTACATATGGAATCTAAAAGTCAAACTCATTTAAGTAGAAAGTAGAATGATGGTTACCAGAGGCTGGGAATAGAGAGGTGAGTAGGAAAAGGGGAGACATTGGTTAATGGGTACAACGTTACAGTTAGGTAGGAGGAATTGGTTCTGGTATTCCATATACGGCACAGTGATTATAGGTAATAATAATGCATAGTACCTATCAAAACTTCTAAAAGAATTTTAAATGTTCTCATCACAAGTAAGTGATAAATATTTGAAGTAACAGATATGTACCAATCACATTGTACATAATAAATATAATTATTATTTGTCAATTAAATATTAAATAAAACTTATGAAAAAAGAAAACTAATGGAATTTTCCATGCTGGGTTTTAAACATATTTAGAGCTTGTTACTTTTTTATTTCTTCCCTTTTTCCCCTTGTTGAAATGTCAGTGTCTATCACAGTTATGTTATGCCTCTCCTACCATTGTATTTTAGATAAGGATAATTTGTTTTCTAATTTCACAGGTCCACAGATGAAGATTTTTGTCCCAGGATTCAAACTATCTAGAGTTTCACCCACACCTGATTAAGATAATGAGATTTAGACTGAGATGATGACTTTAGCAATGCTGACCTGATGATAAGTAGATAAGGTTTTGGACTTAGAATTGATTTTGTTATAGACTGATATTTTAGGGATGTTGGGATGGGGTAAATACTACTGTACACATGGGGAGGACATGGCTTTTGTGGAGACTGGCTATAGCGGCCTAATGGCAACCCTGCAACAAATACGAATATGGAAAATCATGCAATTAACTTACATAGTAAACTATAACAAGAGGTGATAATCGTCAATTATTTACGTAGGTGTTAAATTTAGATTATAAGAGTGGCCAACGGAGATTTGGCAGAGAAACTGTGATGAGGTCATATGACCACAGAGGCAGAGAGAGAAGTCATGTGGCCATGAGCTGAAGAGCAACTGGAGCCTTCAGAAGCTGGAAGAGGCCAGGAATGGACAGGTCCTTAAAGTTTACCAAGGAAAGAGGAAGTGCGTCCAACCGACTCCTGATTCCAGACTTCTGGCCTCCAGGCCTGTGAGACAGCACACTGTTTTCTCCAGTTGCTTAGTTTATGGTCATTTGTAAGAGCATTCCTAGGAAACGAATGTAAATTTGTCTGCTTTATATAGAAACATAGTTGAAATTTTCTTTCTTTTCTATGTGTTGAAAGCTTTAAATAGCATTGCAGTTATGTGCCCTTTCAGGTTTGATAGAATTCCTTAGTGAATTATTGAGTCTGATATATTTAGAGAAAATTCACAAGCTTCTCATTTTCTTATTCAGAAATCAGTTTATGTGTGTTTTCTGTTTCTTTGAAGTTGCTTTTAGCAATCTTCCCTCAAAATCCTTCATATTAAATTTACTTGTGTAGAATTAAGAAAATAGTGTTATAATGTTTTCAAGTTGCTTATTTTCTATGTCTTTTCATGTATCTTAATAAGATTAAGATTAGTTTAGGTTTATTTTTTAAACTTTCCTTCCAGAAAATCAGGTTTGAATCTGTATTTTTGTTTACTAGTCTTCATTCATTTTCTTCTTTTATTCTCCATTATTAGTTACATATTTAATTCATCTAATATTATTCTTTTTTAGTCTATGTCTTTGATATGTTTAGAATTACAAGTATACTTTCAGAAGCACTTAATTTGTATCCCATAATTTCCATATATGTT